>NC_048565.1:30720875-31032208 GCF_013265735.2 Oncorhynchus mykiss
TCACTCCAATTCGCATACCGCCCCAACAGATGATGCAATCTCAATTGCACGCCACACTGCCCTTTTCCACCAGGACAAAAGGAACACCTATGCGAGAATGCTGTTCATTGACTACAGCTCAGCATTGCCACAAAGCTCATCACTAAGCTAAGGACCCTGGGACTAAACACCTCCCTCTGCAATTGGATCCTGGACTTCCTGACGGGTCACGCCCAGGTGGTAAGAGTAGGCAACATCACATCTGCCACGCTGATCCTCAACAAGGAGGCCCATCAGGGGTACGTGCTTAGTCCCCACCTATACTCCCTGTTCACCCACGACTGCATGGCCAAGCACAACCCAATCATTAAGTTTGAATACAACACAATGTGGTAGGCCTGATCACCGACAATGATTAGACAGCCTACAGTGACTTGCGAAACTATTCACCCCCTTGGCATTTTTCCTATTTTGTTGCCTTACAACCTGGAATTAAAATTTATTTCTTGGGGTGTTTGTATTATTGATTTACACAATATGCCTATCACTTTGAAGATGCAAAATCCTTTTTATAAAAAAAAACCCAAGAAATAATAAGAAAAAAAAAACAGAAGACATGAGCGTGCATAACTGTTGGGTTTGCGCCAGACATAGTGTTTTCCTTGATGGTCAAAAAGCTAAATTTCTGTTTCATCGGACCAGAGTACCTTCTATATGTTTGGGGAGTCTCCCACATGCCTTTTGGCGAACACCAAACGTGTTTGCTTATTTTTTTTCTTTAAGCAATGGCTTTTTTTCTGCCACTCTTCAGTAAAGCCCAGCTCTGTGGAGTGTACGACTTAAAGTGGTCCGATGGACAGATACTCCAATCTCCACTGTGGAGCTTTGCAGCTCCTTCAGGGTTATCTTTGGTCTCTTTGTTGCTTCTCTGATTAATGCCCTCCTTGCCTGGTGAGCGGCCCTCACTTGGCAGCTTTGTTGTGGTGCCATATTCTTTCCATTTTCTAATAATGGATTTAATGGTGTTCCGTGGGATGTTCAAAGTTTCTGATATGTTTTTATAACCCAACCCTGATCTGTACTTCTCCACAACTTTGTCCCTGACCTGTTTGGAGAGCTCCTTGGTGTTCATGGCGCCGCTTGCTTGGTGGTGCCCCTTGCTTAGTGGTGCCCCTTGCTTAGTGGTGTTGCAGACTCTGGGGCCTTTCAGAACAGGTGTATATATACTGATCATGTGACACTTAAACTCCACCTGTGTACAATCAAACTAAATTTGTGACTTTTGAGGGTAATTGGTTGCAACACATCTTATTTAGGGGCTTCATGTCAAATACATATGCACGCACCACTTTTCCGTTTTTCATTTCTCTTCACCAATTTGGACTATTTTGTGTATGTTCATTACATGAAATCCAAATAAAATCAATTTAAATTACAGGTAATTTAACAAAATAGGAAAAACGCCAAGGGGGATGAATACTTTTGCAAGGCACTCTATAGGGAGGAGGTCAGAGACCTGGTAGTGTGGTGCCAGGACAACAACCTCTCCCTCAATGTGCTGATCATGGACTACAAGAAAAGGCCAAACAGGCCCCCATTAACATTGACGGGGCTGAAGTGGAGCGGGTCGAGAGCTTGAAGTTCCTTGGTGTCCACATCACCGACAAACTATCATGGTCCAAACACACCAAGACTGTGGTGAAGAGGGCACGACAACGCCTATTCCCCCTCTGAAGAATGACAAGATTTGTCATGGACCCCAGATCATCAAAAAGTTCTACAGCTACACCCTCGAGAGCATTCTGAGCGGTTGCATCAATGCCTGGTATGGCAACTGCTCGGCATTCGACAGTAAGGCGCTACAGAAGGTAGTGCGTACAGCTCAATACATCACTGGGGCCAACATTCCTGCCATCCAGGACCTCTATACTAGGCGGTGTCAGAGTAAGGCCCAAAAAATTGTCAAAAACTCCAGTCACCCAAGTCATAAACTGTTCTCTCTGCTATTGCATGGCAAGCGGTACCAGAGTGCCAAGTCTAGGTCCCAAAGGCTCCTTAACAGCTTTTACCCCCAATAAGACTGCTGAACAATTAATCAAATGGCCACCCAGACTATTTGCATTGACACCCCCTCCTTGGTTTTACACTGCTGCTACTTGCTGTTCATTATCTACTTTACCCCTACCCACACGTACAAATTACCTTGACTAACCTGTATCCTCGCACATTGACTCGGTACCGGTATTCCCGGTATATAGCCTTGTTATTGTTAGTGTATTGTGTTACATATTTTCTAAATAAACTAAAGTAAAAAAAAAAGTATTTTCTTCAAACTGCATTGTTGGTTAAGGGCTTGTAAGTAAGTATTTCACGGTAAGATCTACACCTGTTGTATTCGGCACATGTGGCAAACAAAATTTGATTTGATTTAATATTGAGTTGCACCCACTTTTGCCCTCGTCGGGGCATGGACTCTACAAGGTGTCGAATGCGTTCTACCGGGATGCTGGCCCATATTAACTCCAATGCTTCCCACAGTTGTGTCAAGTTGGCAGGATGTCTTTTGGGTGGTGGATCATTCTTGATGTATAAGGGAAACTGCGTTGCAGTTCTTGACACAAACCGGTTCGCCTGGCACCTACTACCATACCCCTTTCAAAGGCACTTATTAAGTATTTCCCTGTGAATGGCACAATGTTTAAAAATCATTCTTTAACATGTCTCCCCCCCTTCATCTACACTGATTTAAGTGGATTTAACAAGGGATCGTAACTTTCATCTGGATTCACTTGGTCAATCTATGTCATGGAAAGAACAGGTGTCCCTAATGTTTTGTCAACTCAGTGTATGTTGTACTCAGCAACACTCAGTAATCACATATACTGATTTCTGGCTTCTGTGTCTAATTGTGGGACATGCTGGATGGATGGTGTTCAATGGAATGCTGTTTGGAGTAGTTTCAGGGCAAGAGGGTACATAAGAGACCCTGCAGTGTGTATCTGCAAATCTGTCATTTCTTGTACTGCGAACGACACCTACCTGCAGACATCAACACGAACGCGGAGAACAGGGCGATCTCATCCTCAGACAGGTGCATAGAACACAAGTTCTTCCCAAACTCGAAGACGGAGCTGATCAAATCGTCACAGCCTGCCACAGCAAAGGACACAGACACAGAGACAGTGGGTTGGGGATAAGGGTGAGGCAGACCAAAGAGCAAGTCACACTCTTGATCTTTATTGGGAGAGAGGCACACAGGCAGAGAGGGGAGAGGTGCAGTGCACTGACAGCACAGGGGAGTGTCTGAGGCGGGAACAAGCAATGCTTTTACTGACATCCCTCCCCGACTAGTCCCATTCTGGCAGTTGGGTGGAATTACGCAACCTGGAATGAGGTCACAAATGAGTCTTTTAGTTAGATCAATTATTGGGGATTGTGAGAGACAGGCTAATGCCAGCTAATGCCAGTGCAATTCTGGAGCCCCATCACTCTGCTGCCTCCCCTGTTCCTGCCCCAAGCCTCTCCATTCTGGAGCACTGTCTGTCTGACTGACTGACTGTGGACACTGGAAGGCTTGTTTGGGAAGCCACATTCAAGACACTGAATAGCACAGCACTGTTCCTCTTCAGTCTTGCACACACGGACGAACGTGCATGCACAACGCACACACAGACAGACCGGTTTATGCATTCACACTATGCTTTCACACCGGTGCTAGGACACATTAATTTCCTCCAAAGGCATTTGGATGCACGGGAGAATGCACTGTAGAGAGTCTTAGTAATGTCATGGCATTCAAAAGCAAATGCTATTTGCTTCCACCTGAGATATTCTATGGCTGACTTTCAATGATGGTTTTGATATAACTCTCCCAAAGGGCATTCAATCTGGCTTTATTTATTGCAGCCTAACAGGAGTTATATGGAGCAGCAGTGATTCAGTAAGAATGTTATTCTGCCATATGTATCCACTGGGGAGAGGAGAGAGCCAGGTGAGGCAGGGATGAGTTCTCAGTGTTAGCTTCCTGGCTCTCATTACAACTTTGTCTGTTATAAAGCAATGCAAGCTTGTGCAAATAAGTGCTACACACACAAGCTCACATTTGCAGACACACTTGCGCACACACACACGTGCACAGCATTGGACTCTTGCAGCACTTACCTAATGACTTAAACACATCGGGCCCAGCATACTTTCCATCGAAATAGACTGTGTTGTTTTGAGAGTCGAAGGCACGGCACATTCTGACAAACACAACCTCCAAAGAGCCTGCAGAGGAGACAGAAATACCATAATGCTAAATTCTTCTCTTCCACAGATCGAGTTAGAGTTGCCAGTCTTGCATCACTAGGCCCAACACACCATATGCAATATTTGATCGTTTTTCCTCCTTAATTTGTGTGTTATACCCCTGATTCCTTTTAAACAGAAACCCATGACATAAAAGACTGGAACTAGTAATAACATTACATTTATATACTGAAAATTGTTACCCCAATAAAAAAGGATAGTGAAACACAATGCTGTATACGGCTGTGCTGTGTGGGACTGGATTGGAGGGTAAAAGAGGTGTAATAGAAAATATTACTGCACTTTATGAGATGGCACTGGTTTAAAATGTCACATGAGACAAGAGATCTGTCGCCATTTCCTTATTAATATTGGCAATGCTAATGCAAATAAATACCCATGGGAGGCGGATGGGTTTGTCTATCTCTTTGTGTACGTATGTGTGTGTGTTTTTGTGTGTGTGCATTGAGAAGCTATTAGTTTGGGCAGATATCCTCAACGGCAGAGCAGAGAGGAGGCAGCCTTCATGATAGCTAGTGTCTCAGCTCAGCAACACTGTAGTCCCTTTAATGCCTATAAGCCTGAATACTGTTATTCTGTAATGAGCAGAGAGACAGGGACATAGAGGGACAGAGACACAGAAGGAAAGAGACACAGATGAGCTGTGGAACAGAGGGAGAAAGCAGGCAGGGTGGAGCCTCCTGGCTCTGTGACACACGGTCAGTATGTGAGGGAGGCTTTGTATAGTCAGGTCAGCTATGCCCTTGTGACAACGCCTGAGGGGGGTGAAGGGGGATGTGGGAGAGAGACGGCAGTGGGCCGTGTTGACGGGCTGTCATACCTGCTTTCAGAAGCACTATCTGATCGTTCTGACACAGCTCCATGAAGCCGTCGATGCGCTTGGCAAACTCCACCACGTACTGGATGGCCTCAGTGATTTTGATAGCACACAGCTGCCACATGACCTCCCGGGGCTAGGGGGAATGAGAGAGAAAAGGCTTATCTGGTGTAGAAAAGGATGGGATGGAATTAGCTAGTTGGGTCGTTCCACGAAATGACTCCCTTTTGGGTAGTGTAACTTGAAGAGCACATGTTTAACGTAATAAAAAAAAACGTTGTTTTTCCATCTTAAGAGGTTAAATAAATACAAATACTATAGTTACTGCCTATTGAGTGTCAAATAAAGAGGAATGGAAGCTTGTTGTGTGCAACAGGGAGGTGCAATTTAATGCTTCAAAGAATATTTTCAATTGTTAAAACATTTCTAGCCTGTCTATCTATGGGTAACAGGTTTGACGTGTTCTTTTTTCTTTGAACCTTTATTTAACTAGGCTAGTCAATTCTTATTTACAATGCTGGCCTACCGGGGAACAGTGGGTTAACGGAGAGTAGAACCATCTTACCTGCTTTTACACTATGATTTGACTATCAGATCTTCAATGTTAATTTTGAAAAAAATACTGTATTTAAAAAGGAATAGTTGTACAAGAGTTCAGTTCACATACTGTAACAGGGTTGACCTTAAAATGAGGGACGGATTTTTTGCACCTTAAAATGTATCACTAAACACATTAAATAAATAATCTTCAGAAAGGACTTTGTCAAACCAACAAAATACAATGATGGTAAAAACGTGGAGAAATGTTTGGGATTATCTTCCTAGAAGTCACAGAATTCATACAGAGGGAAATGTCAAAATGCTAAATTTTGGCATTTAGCAAGTCTTTATTCATATGAAAAACCTGATTTATTGAATTTTCCATATGGTCTATATTAAAAGGGCTCTTTGTTTAATATAACGGGATGTAAAATTCAATATGAGTGCACGATTTCTACTTAATATACCTGTATATACACTGAGTGTACAAAACTTTAAGAACACCTTCCTAATATTGAGCTGCATCCCCCCTCCAAGGTGTCGAAAGCATTATACAGGGATGCTGGCCCATGTTGACTCCAATGCTTTCCACAATTGTGTAAAGTTGGCTGGATGTCCTTGGTGGATCATTCTTGATACACACAGGAAATTGATGAGTGTGAAAAACCCAGCAGCTTTGCAGTTCTTGACACAAACCGGTGTGCCTGGCACCTCCTACCATACCCAGTTCAAAGTAACTTAAATATTTTGTCTTGCCCATTCACCCTCTGAATGGCACACATACACAATCCATGTCTCAGTTGTCTCAAGGCATAAAAAGTATTATTTAACCTGTATTTTCCCCTTAATCTACATTAAATAAAGTGTATTTAACAGTTGACATCAATAAGGGATCATAGCTTTCACCTGGTCAGTCTGTCATGGAAATAGTAGGTGTCCTAATGTTTTGTATACTCAAATGGATGCAAAAGGGACCCATTTTGTGGAACGACCCAGGAGTTGTGTTGTGTTGTGTTGTGTTTGCAGAACAGTGAGTACTGTTCATATGGTCGTGATACTGGTGATGGAAGGTGGAAGTTTACCATACCTTGGTCTGGTAGCTCTCCATCTCCTCCTGCAGGAAGGCCTGCCAGGTCATCTGCTGCAGCTCCTCTCTCAGGTACTGACACGTCTCCATGTGGGACTTGGAGATGTTCTGGGCCAGGTGCTCTGCAACACAACCACATAGCACAGCACAGCACATCAGAACAGTGTCAGACCTGAATGCTGCTCACAGGGAATGGGAAGACCTCACAGATGAACTACACCATATAAAAATAAAATGTATTTACTGAGCTTTCAACTAGGAGGAGGAGAGTGTGGGGTTTTTTTTGACTGGGAAGAGGCTTGTTGACATTTCCTTTTACTGCCTCCAGGAAGCTCCCAGCTGAAGCTTCAGTCAAACCCAATCTAGCTGTGACCCAAACAGAGGGGGAGGTGGGGCAGTCAGCCGCACAATATTACTCACTGAAACAAAGGTCACATTTGCTCAGAGAGAAATATTGAGTATAAAAATGTAAATGATTTTGAAAACACATCTGTTAAAAGGAGTTCCAAGGCACAGGGGAGCCTAAAAAAATGATTTCCCCAGATGAGTGCCCTGCTGGATCCTGATTGGCCCTAATTAATGGAAACTAATTACAAAAAAGAGGCTATTTTAATGAGTGTTGGAGATGAGTCTCCAACCTCCTGCTATTTTAAGAAACCTTTGTGTCGTTTGCCCCACGGTTGAGTTGTTCTCCCCCCTCCTCCCGTCTCCCCCTGCTCCTCACCTAGCTCAGCCATGGACACGGTGGGGGATGTCTCTCCGTTGGTAAAGGAGCAGTAGGGGAAGAAGCCTGAGCCAGGGGCGAAGTCGCAGATGGGCTCAGGCTTGATGCCATTGATGTCCAGGCCGGACTGGTCAGGGGAGGGCTGGATGTCCAGGTAGAAGCTGCTGACTGCTGAGTCGGGCTTGCTGCCGTCGGGGGTGTGGCTGTCCATGTAGCCACTGAGGTCATCGTGGAGCTCTGTGAGGCCATTGGCCGAGAGGCCGTAGGTGGGTGTGAGTGGCTCGGCCTCGCCGGGCTGCTGCTGGTGGTCACGCTGCGCCTGCTGCAGCCG
This sequence comes from Oncorhynchus mykiss, assembly GCF_013265735.2. NCBI lineage: Eukaryota > Metazoa > Chordata > Actinopteri > Salmoniformes > Salmonidae > Oncorhynchus > Oncorhynchus mykiss. The sequence continues at coordinate 30,728,665 of NC_048565.1, forward strand.
GTGTTTCTGCACCTCCGCATACAGGCTGTCCCGCTGCTTCTTCGACATGCGCCCAAACTTCACCGCTGTAGGGAGAGAGGGAAAGAGCAGACACTCCTTTACTACTGAAACTGACATAACACTGGCCTGTGTCTCAAGTTTAGCCTGTCTATAACAGGTAAGGAGATGTATGTGTTTCAGTGGGTATTTGCGAAACCTTAAACACTAACATCTTTATTGCATAAAAACTCCAACAAGGGAGCAACCTACAGTAAGCCCGAATTAGTCACAGCTTACGGGTCAACTCATACCTATTTCAGACAGAAGATTTATTTGTAAAAATACAAGGCAATGTATATACGAACCCCTTTCAAACAGCCCCTTATTTACAATTTTCTTGCAGATATACCCTTTTCATACATATCAGTGGGAAACTGGCAAATTGGGAGGGGTGGGGGTGTTCAAATCAAATCAAATGTTATTGGTCACATACACATGGTGAGCAGATGTTATTGCAGTGTAGCGAAATGCTTGTGCTTCAAGTTCCGACAGTGTAGCAATATCTAACAAGTAACATCTAACAATTCCACAACAACTACCTAATACACACAAATCTAAGTAAAGGAATAAGAATATATAAATATAAATATATGGATGAGCAATGTCAGAGCAGCGTAGGCTAAGATGCAATAGATAGTATAGAATACAGTATATACATATGAGATGAGTAATGCAAGATATGTAAACATTATTAAAGTGACATCATTAAATTGACTAGTGTTCCATTTATTAAAGTGTCAAATGATTTCAAGTCTGTACTGTATGTACTGTAGGCAGCAGCCTCTCTGTGCTACTGATGTTAAACCATTGGGGGCGTTTTGCATTTCAAATTAGAGAGGTGTTAAACAATGGATGTGTTAATTTATTTACTGGGAAAAAAAGCTGAGAACTAGTCACACAGACCTGATACCTGTATTTTGGTTACACAATTGAGAAAATGGAGGAACCACGATTAGGTCTTTAGGTGGCTTTAATTGACCATTTTTACCCCTACCCCTTACAGGTATAATAAAAAGCTGACAGAAAAAGCAGGCATGGTAAAATAATGAGATCTTGGTTTGTGTATGACAGGGATATCAGATACAAGACAGGCTTTGTGTTTCACGGAGTCCTGCAGACTAAACAGAGCTGGTCATGAGAGTGAGCCCCCCCTCTCAGACAGTGTTCTGGGGACTGCACATTTAGATTTTTGCCCATTGCATACACAGCTTATTCAAATAATCAAAGCTAGAATATGAGCTGGTTATTTGAATCAGATGCGTAGTGCTAGGGCAAAGTTGGGGAAACCCTGGTCTAGACCATAATTCTCAACTCTGACCCCCCTCCTCCCCCATAGACACTCACCTGTATGCTCCCATCCCCCCGCCTCACCTGCACCAGTCCAGCACTAATGACACCTCCTAACAACCCTCTATTCATCAGACCTACTTTCTGTCACACCTGCCAACTTACCCCCACGGCCACGCCAATTACTAGTGGAACGTACACAGGCAGCGACATCACTGACGTTTGTCTAGACCACCATTTCCTACTCTAACCACATTAAGAGTGGTGTCCGTTATGATATAACAATCTGTTACATCTATCGGTAATTCAGTCAGAGCATATTCCAGTTGTTCTACTTGTCTATAATGTTCTATTCACTTTCATGGGTTGTCCTGCCTTAGAAGCATGTCTGTCCCCTCCTGTCGACTAGACGCTGTACGTACCGTCCCGTGACATGCCCACTGCCAGACACTTCTGCAGCCGGCAGTGCTGGCAGCGGTTGCGGCTGGTGCGGTCGATCAGGCAGTTCTTCTGACGGGGGCATGAGTAGGCCGCATTGCTCTGTTGACTCCTCCTGAAGAAGCCCTAAGACCGGAGAGAGGGAGGGGGAGACCGCACTGATTATAATATTAACCACAGTGGCCCTGCTGTAGCCAATGACTGATTGGCTTTTATTCCTGTAAACATAAAAGGATCTTGTGTTTCACTGGGTACTTACTAAGAGTGATGAAGCCGACAACATTCATCACTATGGAGGGTACTGTCACTAAAATAAATGTACAAGAATACTGCCATGCCAGTGCTTTGCAGGCTATTGAGTTCTAGTGTCAGTTGTATAAAGCTCTATGTTGTTTTATTGAAGGAGTGGTGTGTTTTAACAATGTGTACTGCAGGGGGTGGTGTGTTTGGCTGTGATCGTAATGGTAGGCAGTATCTTTCTATAGTCTGGGTTATTAGTGTTGATTAACATTGCTCCAACATGTGCGGCGCTAAAGGATGGCACACAGGATGGCACACGCACCCCGATTGGATTCCTCATCCTTTGACTTAATGAATTGATTCCGGCACATCATTAACATGCCCCACTCCACTGCTCCATACACATATGTCTTAATTAGCTGCTCATTGGCTGTTTAATTACAAGAAAACAGCTGACAGCTGCCAAGTTGCTTCATAATGGCAGCCATTACGGGAGCCTGGCTAGAACTGCTAGTGACAAGCAGCACTCTTTAATAATGCTGTGATTTATGGTCCAAACTCTTGTACTCGCACATATCATTAAATGCCTCTCTGCCTGGAGTAATTAGCAATCATTAAAGATACATTTCAGCAGCTTATTCTTCAGCGTTTTGTTTCTCCCGGCAGCTAGCTCCTGTCTGAGGGAGAGAGAGAGAGAGAGAGAGAGGCGCTCTGAGGAGCAGCTGAATGAGCCCCTGTCTCTCTGTAACACAGGAGGAAAACAGCAAAGGTGCTGCTGCCTGTCAGAGGAATACTAATGACTCGCCTGGTGACAAGCACAGGATCAAGAATACACTAGAAGCACAAGATACATTCCCCTCAACGTGAATGCCTGGTGTATTTGAAACAGTACAAAAGCTAGCTTCAATAAAAGCGGCATACAGCCAACAATCCGTTATAATTCAAAGAACTTCTTCTTTTGATGATTTTATTTCAAGAAAAACAAGCTGCAGCAGAAGGAGAAACACTGAAGCAGCATGTCCCTGGGAAGGGAGGCAGTACAAGGCAGAGGAGTCACTTTGTCCTGCTAATAGTGAGGCTCTGTGATGTCCTCTGTGTGGCTTGACCATTTTAATGACGATGCTCTCTGTGTGTTTACATTTTATAGTCTCTCGCAAGATTGTTTAAAAAGTTAGACAACATGTTCAAAGGTATTTCTTTGTAAGTTTCTCCACTTTTTCTGCTTCCTGTCTCTCTCCTTTCCCCCTAACACCCACATGTTCGTTCTCTGGGAGCTTACCTTACAGCCTTCGCATGTTATCACACCGTAATGGATGCCTGATGATTTGTCTCCACAGATCTTGCAGGGAATTATTTCGATTTGAGCTGGAGAGAAAAAGAAAAAAAATCAACATTTTGCTGTCACAAGTTACAGAACAACACCTTCACCTTGGATGCATGCTGATACATGAAAGAGCACTGTGCTTGAAAAATATCTCATCCATTTGCTTTGAATCCTCACTTCTACACAACACATCGAGTCGTTCATGAAGGAGGCCATTTTAAGTCTTCACTGAGCCACGTGCCAACCACTGTAAACAAAGTGTCAATTTATATTGCAGGCACAAATTACATAAGGAAAAGTCACAGCGACCCACAAACCCCATTCCACTACACAGTGGTAATCCTAGCCCTACTGAATGACAGACTATTATTCTCCAGTGGAAAACATGACTTCAAAACCCGTCAAACCCAAGCAGTAAGCCCAGATTAAATCCAGTATGGCCACAAAAATGATAACATTCCTATTGGGCTGGTGAGTAGCTATTTGAGGCCCAGAGAGGTGGTTGGAAGGGGATGGAGGCTGTTGGTTGAAACAGTAGTAAAGTGCAGTAGAGTTCAGTGGGGGTGATAGTGTTCCACTGCTGACAGGCCTGTGTTTTTGATTTAGCAGGCACAGAGGACACAGGCATGTGGGGGCAGGTCTCATCCATCCCGGTCTCCTGCACAGGAGTAGAGCAGCACGCCACAGGGCAGCAGGACACAGAGAGGCAGCTGAGACACAGAACACCCAGCCTGGGCTACAGCTCTCATGCTTTATCACTGCGGCCTCTGACGCCACGTCTCTGCCTCGACACTAGATCTGTATCTATAATGCCAGCATCTTAGGCTGCCACCGCTACAGCACTCCGTAGCACCAGACAAACTAAGCTATCTGATCTCCACGGAGGAAAGATTACAGTTGGATTCCTGCTCTATAGTGGCTCCCTACAACTGCACAGATAACCAATCAAAGCACAGAGCACTATCAAACCGCCTCCTCTTACTTGTGCTGAAAATGTATAATTTGACTCTTTATGAGCCATTCCAACCAGTGCACGCTATGACAAAGTAGTCTCTCCACTAGCTTTAAACACCAGGCCTAGTCTTCTTCTAGAGCGGTCGGCCTTTCAGGCCAGGGTAGACTGGAGCTCTGTATTACCTTCACATCCAATCCCTTTAAATGAATTTGATCACATCAAATGGGCCTTCACTGAGGCTCCATCCAGAGGACTCATCAGCTGCCTGGGAGCGTCTGTTGTGTCATGTGGATAATGTCAGTGTCCCTGAGGCATGCCCAGGGGATGGACGCTGATCCACTAACCCTGTACCACTTTACACACACAGTCCCTCCATTCAGGAATCTCTGTTAGCCTGCACTCTTATCACTGGTAGAGTCAACTAGACCTCGCCCCTAGAAGCAGAATTAGCCTACATTTCAGTAAAATGAACAAAGAGAGCAGTGGCACACGCGCTAGTCAGTTCTCATATGGAAAACACCTAGATGGCTGTGTATCCTGCGGTAGAATGGAGGCTAATGCACATAGTCTGCCTAGATTAGAGGGAAAACGTACCAGGAGCCAGGTTTTGACAGGCTCGCTGAGAGGGTTACTTTATAATTAATCATTATGAATTTCTGCATTGTGTCGAGTCGGTTGTTGTTTTGGTTATCTCTGTATGAACACTGGCATTAAGGGCAGTGCACTCCATTGTTTGTTTTTGTGTTCTACCTGCATGAGCATTTGAGGTGCAGTGTGTTGCGAATTTTCAGCCTCATTACTTCCATAATAAGTGAAGCGTGCAGTAATTAAAGGCCCAATGCAGCCATTTTTATATCAATACCAAATAATTTCTGGGTAGCAAGCAAAAAAAACTATTTCTCAAGCAAGAATTTTGCTAGGACTGTCTGGGAGTGTTTTAAGTGGGAGGGGAAAACTTCAAACTAACGGTTATTGGCAGATTGGTTTGGAACTATCTTTGTTATTGGTCTATTCATTAATTTACCACTTGGTGATGTCACCAGGCAAGACGCCAATGAAAACAGGCTTTTTAGAAGGTCCTGTGTAGATAGTTGCTGGTTGAAAATACAATCAGGAAATAACACTGATCACATTTTATCACACTTTTAAAGACTTAGTTTCATTAGCTGTTGTACAATATGATACAAAACACAGTAAAATAGAATCTTGACTACAATGGGCCTTTAAAACTTGCTGGGGTGGTGGTGGAGAAACAGGGCTGTGTTGACGGGCCCTGGCCATTGGGGGGCAGTGCAGGGCTGTCACTATGACTGTGTCTATAGCCGCCTCCTCTCCACTGAGGCCAGTTCCCAGCTCTCAGCCCCCTCTCTTGCCCACAGGCTCCAGGCTCTGAGCTCCTCCAGGCTTAAGCTGCTGCTCGTCTTTTCTAACCCCCCCCTCCTAGCTGCGAGAAGAAGCAGGACTGGCTGGATGCTCGCTCAGGCCTGACAGAGACTGTGCCACATCAGGTGAAGGCAGAGGGAGTGGAAACGGCGGTGCGCTGGGCTAGGCTGGGCACACACACAGATGAGGATAGCTCACAAAGCCCTATCTGCAGCAGCGAGGACTTGAGTGCACAAAGCCTCACCAGCTAACACCCTCTACTCCACTACTACACAAACCTCTGAATGCTCGGTGCACTCAACAGTAAAAAAGGGTTTATTTCCATTCTGACTAGGTAGAGGCTTTGTGGTTTGCTATGTAAAAAAATAACCCAATCTAAATCTATGGTCATTTTAACAGTGAAATAAGCAGTTTTCTGGTAGAGATACATGAAGAATAAATACAGAATAATGACATCAAATAAGCCATTAAGTCACCTACGCCATCAGTTCAAGTCAATATTTGGGTATAACTGAGCAAGCTGCCCTGATAAATGGCTGTTCTTGGGGCTCCCAGTCAGACTACACTTCAAATAGTGTGAGTGGTTTAAAATGAATTCCCGCAGGGGGCGATGGTCAGACAGAAAGGCACTGTGACTAAGTACTTCAGATCTGGGAGTCAATATCTATTGACACGAGCTGTGGTGTTAACTGCCTCTCCGTGTGAGGCAGGCAGCTGCTGGCTCTGTGTCTGGGCTTGACCAGCGCTGCTCACTGCTGCTGAACCCATTCGCCGTGCCTGCCTGCCTGTCTCCCTGCCTGCCTGCCTGTCTCCCTGCCTGCCTGTCGGCCTCCCTGCCTGCCTGTCTCCCTTCCTGCCTGCCTCCCTAACTGTCTACCTGCCTGTCTCCCTGCCTGCCTGTCTGCCTGCCTGTCTCCCTGCCTGCCTGTCTCCCTCCCTGCCTGTCTCCCTCCCTGCCTGTCTCCATGCCTGCCTGTCTCCCTCCCTGCCTGTCTCCCTCCCTGCCTGTCTCCCTGCCTGCCTGTCTCCCTCCCTGCCTGTCTCCCTCCCTGCCTGTCTCCCTGCCTGCCTGTCTCCCTCCCTGCCTGTCAGCCTGTCTGCCTGCCTGTCTGCCTGCCCGTCGGCCTGCTTGCCTGTCTGCCTGCCTGTCTGTCTTCCTGGCTGCCTATCTCCCCTGTCTGCCTGCCATGTCCCCTCACTGCCTCTGCCTCTGCCTGCCTCTCTGCCTGCCTGCCAGGCAGCCCTGCCGCCTGCTTAGGACATCAAAGCCAGGCACAGTGAGACGGGCAGTCATGCTAAAGCCCATCTCAGCAGCCTCCCATTACTCACAACACTGTGAGAAGGCCTCCACACACAGACCACATCAAAGAGAAGGGGGACCTGCTGAGGTACACAGATAATGTACTGTGAATCCTACCGCAGCATTCACGCCGTCACAAAATATCCATCCACAGAAAGAATGAAAAAGGTAATGACTAAGATCCTCGGTGGAGGATAAAACTCTGGTGTGGCTGGCTTTGGATTTCACAATGGATAGAGTATGGTGAGAGGACTGTGTAGTAGCCTCATGTTGTATTGAAGTCCAGCTCCTCATAGGGCACAGCTTGTTAGAGGGGCTCTGTCTGTGTTCGTCGCTGTGCAGTTCAAGGACACTGATTCACATCACATAAAGGCCCTTTGGAGACTGAGGATGACGTGTCACTCAGAGCACATGTACAATTGAAGCCCCCTCTGTGTCCCCCTCTGCCCTTCATTGTGTACCAAACAGCCCTGAGATCAAAGCCCACACGAAGAGAACACTGCACTTATTAAAGCCCAGAAAATGAACAGAAAATCGTTTACAAAAAGAAAACAAAGGTTTTGCCTTACCCATGCTAACTGCTCCCCGGGACTCTGTCATAGCGTACTGCGTTCTGTAACTAGTGCTTTAGCGCTGACATAAGCACCACAAAGACAGTTGTTGTCAGAGTGAGCATTTTCCCCTGCGCCTCTCAAATATGCTATAGCTTCATTTGTACCTGGAGAGCATAATTTATGAGCGAGGAAAAGTGTGGTGTTGACTAAATATATTGAAGATATATCAATTATTAAAGGTTGATCCTTTAATGGTGAATATTGGATGTGAATTCTTAATGCTACATTACAACTCATTGGAGACAAGGTTTTTCTTTTCAGAATGGGATTTTTCTTATCCCCCAGATCTAATTCTAGCAAGGCATTTTTTTTTTCAGACCAAAAAATGATATTCTGTAAAAATTGAATAGCACAGGAATTTGCAGCAGTGCAAATATTGACATACAAACCACTACAGCGGCTCTATCTCCTAGTTATTCCCACTGCAAACTCAGATTTTCCTCAACCACTGGACTACTGTACTGACATAACCTTCAGAAGATTAGGGGGATCCCTTACATTACAGTCACAAACTGAGGCTGACAGCTATTAGATCACTGGACTACTGCACCTACTACAAGGGTGTTACACGTAGAGTAATAAAACACATACCATATCTCTGAGTGATGGAAGACCTCATAGAGTAAGGAGTACTGGTTTCATCTGCCGTTTCATTGGACACAACATCTGTGGTGTGTATTCTAACATCACTAAATGTATAATTCATTTGAAGTGTATATGTGTGGTACATGTAACAGCCTCTTACCAAGAGGCAGAATATGTAAGACTGCAGCTATAGTGATGGGAATGTTGGGGGTGTGAGTGTGTGTTGACAGCTGTCAGTGACCAAATGACGCAAGCCAGTGGGCTCATATTGGAGATTATGTAAGTGATTGGACAGCGATTCTGGGCCTTTGTACAGAGCAGCATTATGGGCAGATTAACAATGGCTCTCCATTCCAACAAACAGGGACAAAACAGTTTAATCAAATTCTCTACTAAACATTTCACAACACAACAACAAGGCAAATGTTGAAAACGAACACATGACTACACACAGGGCTACAATACAGGAACCTGTTAGTATAATCTCTTACTAGATACAGTTCACACTGGAAAAATACCATTCGTACGGTCAGTGGACGAGCTGGCAAGTGCTCAGCAAGCAACATTTTTATACAATAGTTTCCCCCCCATTTGACTGCTAGATTAATTTCCCCCTTTGCCAGTGGATATCAGCTGTAGTTTGATTAACATAGTCTATGCTAAATTGAAACCCATGACTGTCAGACAGACAGCATAACAAGAGCTAGAATCAGATCCTGCCTCTTTTCATCTGCCAAGGCACTGCTGTCATGTTGTAGTCTAACAGAACAGAATGAGCGCTTTTTTTTATTCCCAATTGCACAGCAGAAGAAAGGTTATTTGAATGTCAGTGGCAAAGGACAGCAGTGGTACACAGCACAGACAGAATAGTATAAATGTGTTATTTGTTTGGGGATTTGGCTTATTACTATGAGGCTGTCCTCATGACATTTCTACTCCAGTGCAGCTCAGAGATACCACACTCAGATATTCACCTGCAAAGGAAAATCCTGTATCATCATTTTAAACCGCCTCCGTCCATTCAACAGACAAACCAGCTGAAGTCATCAACAATGTTTATACCATGAGGACTAGAACAGAGAAAAAAATAATTGATACATTTTTTGATGTCTCTATGCTAATTCCTCTTTATCAACTGCCAGCCTAAGCTATGATCCCCATCACTCGAGACCAGCAGCCATATTTGAAGCGATATTCTAGTTTCAGTGGTTCAGTGGAACAGCTCTGAGCTTCCCTATTATTCCTGCATAGCACTGCAAACAGAAATTAATTTGCTAAAACCCAGGTCTGGATGATGGCCCTGGGCTGCTTTTGGGATGAACTCATGCGTGTGTCTCTGTGTTTGTTTGTGTGTGAGGCCATTCATATTTCAACACTGCCAAACATGAGATGCCTGTACAACACAGCAGCATTTCTCTGCCTCTGTTTTTACTTGACTGCCTTATTGAAATGCATTCTGACACCCTCAATGCAGGGAGCAGGAGAAAGGAAGAGTCATTTGGTCTCATTTATGTGTTGTTATGGCAAAAATGTACGAGCTTCCTGACTGGGAGTCTGTGTGTTGCCCTCTTGGGGAAACAACAAAAGGGTTTATAGAGAAGACAAGCCTGCGAAGGGGAGCATGTGTGGCTCCCCCCTCCTCTGTTCAGTGACAGGTGAAGGAAGCTGTGCCCCGGTACGCCCACTCTCTGTCTGTCACTGTGTATCTGGGTCCCAGTCCCAGAGGAGGACATGGACAGGAGGGAGAGAGAGGCACACTGCATGCTCGGCTCTGATGCCACAACACAGTCAATCTGGAGACTGCTGCACTCACTTATGCATTCATTCTGATTCTGCCTGCTCTGCTCCTTATCCCAGTAAGTCATCGTAAGGTGAGCGGCAAACATTCAACATTTAAATGGAATGAAATGGAATTCAATTAATTGTTTACATGCTTTTATAACACACTACATGTACTTAAAATTATCTGATCTAACACCGATTGTAAAGTTTTGTTGTTGTTTTTTCTTGGCAGATACACACTGAAGCATGGCACCGGACTTAAGCGGAACTCAAAATCACTGAGGCTGAAATCACAGAGGACCAGCTGATTGACTGCTTCCGTTGGTTCGGAAGCTGTTTAAATTCAGAGCTATGGAAGGGGGACGTCTCCTTTCCTATTTCTGAACCTTCGCTGGCCATCTTAGCTGAGAAGGCTGTGGTTAAAGACTTGATTGAGACTTGTCATTGGCAAAGTGCCTTAGACCCTTTTTAGACTAGTGGGCATCTCGAGACATTCTCGAAAGGTATCAGAAAAAAAATCCAGAGAATACACCTTTTACTGTGATGTAAAACTGTGAAACGCACACGTCTCGCCCGCTACCTCAGGAGGTCGCGGTCGAGCCTTCTTCGAGAGTCACCCCCCTCCGAGCATTGCAGTGTCAATAGAAATAGAATTGTCTCATTGAGCCAAATGCTCTACAGTAAAATACTTAATAGCAGAGCAATGTTTTTTAAATAGCTGAAATATATAGGTGTTTTCCTTATTATTAGAAACTTGTTTTATTGAGATTTTACCTGAAATTGTAGGAACAGCCTGTTACATTCTGAAATTGTCACAGTACCTTTAAGTAAAGTAATCTCAACTGTATGTTTTTTGCTTGGCTTTGCAGAGCCACCATCCTGAGGCAAAAAGCTTTGCAAGCAAGCAGCAGGAGTTAGCTGTGTATTGTCAGCTAATTTAATGTGTATGGATGAGAAAATAAACCCTTTAATTGCTTGCACATGCTTGTGAATTGTTGCATTATTCAAGAGTTGAATATGTCTTAGAAGAAAAGTTTCTGGTATTGTTGAATAGTTTGTAGCTAGCTATTCTTACTGGCTAGTAGAAGTGGCTACTATGAGTGAAGGCTAGGGCCATTCCCCCCAGAAAAGTCCGGGAACTTGCAGGTGCCTTGGTGGAAGAGTGGGATAACATCTCACATCAAGAACTGGCAAATCTGGTGCAGTCCATGAGGAGATGCACTGTGGTACTTAATGCAGCTGGTGGCCACACCAGATACTGACCGTTACTTTTGATTTTGAACCCCCCCCCCCCCCCCCTTTGTTCAGGGACACATTATTCCATTTCTGTTAGTCACATGTTTGTGGAATTTGTTCAGTTTATGTCTGTTGTTGAATCTTATGTTCATAAACATATTTACACATGTTAAGTTTGCTGAAAATAAAAGCAGTTGACAGCAGTTGAGAGGACGTTTATTTTTTTGCTGAGTTTACATATACAGTGTCTTCAGAAAGTATTCACACCCTTTGACATTTTCCAAATTTTGTTGTTACAAAGGGCGATTAAAATATATTTAATGGTAATTTTTTTGTCAACAATCTACACAAAATACTTTAATGTCAAAGTGTAAAAAAAATATGAAAAATACTACAGGACCGTATGTGGACGGACACCTGCTTGTCGAACATCTCATTCCATTATTCCTCCTAATTCCATTTAATGTGGAAAACGTCAAGGGGTCTGAATACTTTCTGAAGGCACTGTAAAGAATGAAACCTTCTATACATCCAGTGCAATTACACAGAGAAAGCTTTACATATCAATAAAGGCTTGTTTCATAGATCAGGGGAATTCACCACTGCCACACTGTACCACTTCCCTTTTGCTTTAATTGCTGCATTAGTATGCATTATTGTAAGAAGCTTGACTGCTGCTGGGCTTAATTTAATGTGATCCTTACTATAAGACTATTCTTCACAGAGAGATGTAAAGTTATGTATGACAACATGCAGCAGACAGACATCGAGACAACGTCCTGTGGGTGTCACATGTGTGGTAATAATGTGGCTCATTCGTATGTTACATCTACGAGAAACATGTGTGTGGTACTGAACCTGTGTGTGTGTGTGTGTGTGTGTGTGTGTGTGTGTGGAGGGGTAATGCACCTAAGTCCCATCCACTGGGACCTGCCCTTGGCAGACTGTGTGTGAGAGGCAACTGATGCCCAGGGGTCAGTGGGTCAGGGGCACAGAGTCAGAAAACACATGGAGAACAGGCAGGAAAAATAGTTCAGCTGCCAGTAATTGTCCCTCTGTGCTCTCCTTAGGAAAACATGTTTCCACACACTGAGTTACTTCCACAGACTAGCCCCAGACACCAATCATCAGCTTGATTTGCGCCGTCCAACAGGGAAGCTCCACATGAGCCAGAAGCCAAATGCGGCGAGCTTTAAACCACTCTAGCCGACGCTTGGCATGGCGGATGGGGATCTTATGCTTGTGTACAGCTGCTCGGCCATGGAAACCCATTTCATGAAGCTTCCTACGAACAGTTCTTGTGCTGAACAGTTCTTGTGCTGACGTTGCTTCCAGAGGAAGTTTGGATCTCGGTAGTGAGTGTTGCAACCGAGGACAGACGATTTTTACACGCTCAGAGTAGGCATCCTTTGCCATGATGACAGCTTTGCACGCTCTTGGCATTCTCTCAACCAGCTTCACCTGGAATGCTTTTCCAACAGTCTTGAAGGAGTTCCCACATATGCTGAGCACTTGTTGGCTGCTTGGCCTCTGTGGTCCAAATCCTCCCAAACCATCTGAATTGGGTTGAGGTTGGGTGATTGCGGAGGCCAGGTCATGTGATGCAGCACTCCATTACTCTCCTTACACAGCCTGGAGGTGTGTTGGGTCATTGTCCTGTTGAAATACAAATGATAGTCCCACTAATTGCAAACCAGATGGGATGGTGTATTGCCGCAGAATGCTGTGGTAGCCATGTTGGTTAAGTGTGCCTTGAATTCTAAATAAATCACAGACAATGTCACCAGCAAAGCACCCCTACACCATCACACCTCCTCCTCCATGCTTCACAGTGGGAACCACACATGCGGAGTTCATCCGTTCACCTTGTTCATCAAAAATGGTGAATATCTCACCACGGGTTAATGAGAAGGGTGTGCTTGAAAGGATGCACATAACTCTACAATGTTGGGTTGTATTGGAGAGAGTCTCAGTCTTAAATAATTTTCCACACAGTCTGTGCCTGTGTTTAGCTTTCATGCTAGTGAGGGCCGAGAATCCACTCTCACATAGGTACGTGGTTGCAAAGGGCATCAGTGTCTAACAGCGCGATTTTCCAAGGCAAGAAACTCTGAAAGTTAACCCTATCCAGAAATCTGGCAGTGGCTTCTGATTAAATTATATTTTCACAGAACCTCTTGTTGCAATTTCGATGAGGCTCTCTTGTTCAGATATCGGTAAGTGAAGTGGAGGCAGGGCATGAAAGGGATAACGAATCCAGTTGTTTGTATCGTCCTTTTCGGGAAAGTACCTGCGTAATTGCGCACCCAGCTCACTCAGGTGCTTTGCTATATCACATTTGACATTTTCCATAAGATTGAGTTAATTTGCACACAAAAAAATCATACAATGATGGAAAGACCTGTGCGTTGTCCTTGTTAATGCAGACAGAAAAGAGCTCCAACTTCTTAATCATAGCCTAAATTTTGTCCCACACATTGAATATAGTTGTGGAGAGTCCCTGTAATCCTAGATTCAGATCATTCAGGCGAGAAAAAACATCAACCAGAAAGGCCAGTCGTGTGAGAAACACGTCATCATGCAAGCGGTCAGACAAGTGAAAATTATGGTCAGTAAAGAAAACTTTAAGCTTGTCTCTCAATAAAAAAACGTGTCAATACTTCTCCCCTTGATAACCAGCGCATTTCTGTATGTTGTAAAAGCATTACATGGTCGCTGCCCATATCATTGCAAAAAGCAGAAAATACATAAGAGTTCAGGGGCCTTGCTTTAACAAAGTTAACCATTTGCACTGTGGTGTCCAAAACATCTTTCAAAGCTGTCAGGCATTCCCTTGGCAGCAAGAGCCTCTTGGTGGATGTTGCAGTGTACCCAAGTGGCGCCAGGAGCAACTGCTTGCACGCGCGTTACCACTCCACTATGTCTCCCTGTCATGGCTTTTGCGCCATCAGTACAGATACCAACACATCTTGACCACTAAAGTCCATTTGATATCACAAAGCTATCCAGTACTTTAAAAATATCCTCTCATGTTGTCCTGGTTTCCAGTGGTTTGCAGAAGAGGATGTCTTCCTTAATTACCCCCCCATAAACATAACGGACATATACCAGGAGCTGTGCCAGGCCCGCCACGTCTGTTGACTCATCCAGCTGTAACGCATATAATTCACTGATTTGTATGCGAAGCAGTAATTGTTTCAGAACATATCCGGCCATGTCACTGATGCATCGTGAAACAGTGTTGTTTGATGAAGGCATTATCTGTTTTTTTGGGCCTTTTCCCCCAGAATTGTTCCAGCCATATCCACGGCAGCAGGAAGAATTAAGTCCTCCACAATAGTATGGGGCCTGCTTGTCCTAGCCACTCGGTAGCTCACCGTACAAGACGCTTCTAGCCCCTTCTTATTAATGGTATCTGTTGCTTTTATACATGTCTTACTACTCGAAAGTCGTCTTCATTCTCACTCAAAAAACTCCTGTGGCTTATTTTTCAAATTGTCATGTTTAGTTTCTAAATGTCTACACAAGAGTTAAGATTTCCCGCGAGAGAGTAACGGTTAATGAGATTGGATGTTAATTATTTTACTAGGCTACCTTTATTTGGCATTGTGTTGTTATTTCGCTGAACACAGATGTTTGTTTTGTAAAAAAATAAAATAAAAGATAATCACATTTTTATTTGGCGTACCCCCAGAGTCAGGGTATATGCAACAGTTTGGGCAGCCTGGCTCGTTGTGAACTAATTTGCCAGAATTTTACGTAATTATGACATAACATTGAAGGTTGTGCAATGTAACAGGAATATTTAGACTTATGGATGCCACCCGTTAGTTAAAATACGGAATGGCAGTTTTTCACTGAAAGAAACGTTTTATTTTCTAAATTATAGTTTCCGGATTTGACCATATTAATGACCTAAGGATCGTATTTCTGTGTGTTATTATGTTATAATTAAGTCTATGATTTGATATTTGATAGAGCAGTCTGACTGAGCGGTGGTAGGCACCAGCAGGCTCGTAAGCATTCATCCATGCGTTATGACTTCAAGCCTATCAACTCCCGAGATTAGGCTGGTATAACCGATGTGAAATGGCTAGCTAGTTAGCGGGGTTTGCTAATAGCGTTTCAAACGTCAGTCGCTCTGAGACTTGAGGTAGTTGTTCCCCTTGCTCCGCAAGGGCCGCAGCTTTTGTGGAGCGATGGATAACGATGCTTCGAGGGCTATTGTCGATGTGATCCTGGTTCGAGCCCAGGTAGGTGGCGAGGAGAGGGACGGAAGCTATACTGTTACACTGGCAATACTGAAGTGCCTATAAGAACATCCAATAGTCAAAGGTATATGAAATACAAATGGTATAGAGAGAAATAATAATAGTCCTATAATTCCTACAATAACCTCAGCCTAAAACTTCTTACCTGTGGCGTTCCTCATAGTGGATTTTTCTTTTAGATTCCGTCCCTCACAGTTGAAGTGTACCTATGATAAAAATTACAGACCTCTACATGCTTTGTAAGTAGGAAAACCTGCAAAATCGGCAGTGTATCAAATACTTGTTCTCCCCACTGTATTTAAAAAAGAAATCACAACAATTCCCATTTTGTTTTGCAAAAACCAGCACTGTTTTTCAAAGTAGCTCATCTTGAGATAGGCTATTGCCAAGATGAGCCCATCAGCCATCACTCATCTTCATCATTAGGTGAGTTAGTGTGCCACTGGAAATGTTATTTAGTAACCTACTGATATACTGTGTATATATATTTCCTCCTATTATTGTATAATCTGTGTGTCACTTCATTGGCCTGGGCTGTTGTTTATTTGAATTCAAGACCAGATTGATCTAATTTCTGTCATTTGTGTGGGGTGCTAAAAAAGATTCAGCTATTGTCTTCTATCATGTAAATGACGTAGAATTGCATGAAATGCGTTTTAAAAATGTGTTTTTCTTCACGTTCCCCATGTGTGGATATCGCAAAAACGACTCTGCTCAACAGTAGGATATACCACACCGCAAATGTTATGATGGCTTAATTATAAAGGGGCTTTTTCATCAACAGTAAATTTACCATGCATCGAATTGCATCTTGGTGCATGGATTTGTGTACAGAAATGTATGGTGTACCGGGAAGTGGGGGCTATAAAAAAAACTAAGCCCCGGGGCCTTTGATTTCTTAGTCCAATCCTGCCTGACCCCCAGCTAAATCCATAGATACAGCACTATGATATTCCCCCTGACATCAAGGTGGCCTTGTGTCTCAAGAAATGAATCAAAGAACAGTCACAGAGTATGTCAAAGTCCTGAATATCTGTTTACACAACATGTTCTGTGGATTGTGCTGTGCTGTACCCCAAGGCCAACTATCAGGCTGCTAGAGAGATGATGGAATCGATGCTTTGAGAGAGACTTTGATAAGAGAATGTTGTCACCGATTTCTCAGTGGATGTTATTCTAGTTATGCCCAAGCCTTTAATACACAACAGTTAATACTAGTAGTAAGCTGACAAGTGACATTCCAGCAACTCTGCCACTCTGTTTGAAGGTCTTGTGTTCTCATCAGCACGGAAAGAGAAGGCAAGGACAGGCAAGAGGAATGACATCAACGGTCAGGCGATATTTCCAGGGACGTGTGATTGAGACAAATGGGGCTTGTTACATTAGCAGGGATACTGAATCCTGTCCCCCGCAGATCCAGGGGAGATAGAGCTGAAACCAGAGGCACCCAACCTTTCCAGGGATCAGCGGTGTCATGAAACCTCAGAAAAATAGCTTTCTCAAACACTGGATCCAGTCACTGTCTCACTGCTTTTTCACTCAGCACTTTTGTCTTCCACCATGCGAGCCCTATTCAGATACCTTGACTTGGTCCTCTCCTGTAAGCCCAGAGAGCGAAATGGAGTGTGTGTGAGAGCAAGAAACATTTACAGATCCATTAACGAAACCCTTCACTATTAGTGTCTTAAGTAACTGAACATTTCCATCACGCATCACTTACCTATAATTATACTAAATGTGCAAAACGATTTGACTCCAAACACTTGATTGCCATAATGTTAAACACTTACTTCTGATTAAATTTGCAAGGCACTTTTAAAAATAAATGTATTTATTCAATTTTGCTACTGGCAATATCTGTCTGGCTGATTAAAGCCAAATGAATTACTATCAATATGAATGACTTGACAGAGTCCTTATCATTGTGGAAACCACTTTTATATTGCTGTAAAACTAGCATGTATTCACAGGTAGATACTGCATTATACTGGAAGCATTATCATGAAATAATGTCACTTATTTTTTAAATACACCTGCATCCCTGGGTATACAAAAGTACGTAAATGAATGCCTATTCACTGCAGAGGAACTGCACCACAACAGTAGTTCCATGCTCTTTAACAGTTGAGCCGGGCTATAAAAGGCACATTCCAAGATAGCAGGGGAGTATGGGAAGATGTCTGCTGTGACAGTGAGTTCACAGACTACTTACAGCATGTGAGGCACAGTCCCCCTGCTCCATTCCCTTGCACAGTCCCACTGTGTTCATAGTCCTACATACACTGGCCTGGTTTTGTTTATCATGGCAGGATTAAGCAGCCATGCACAAAGCATGCTTCTCTCCTTACACGCTTTGTTTGCAGAAGGGGGCCAGAGCGAGGCGTTCGCTGCCTAGCTGCCTGCTACCTTTGGGTGAACCTGCTTCAGTGGCTGTAGATGAATGTGCCATGGAGCTTAATCCCAGGCAAATAAAGAAGTGGCAAGATTAATGTTTGCATAAACACATCCCAAAACCCCTTGAATAATAATCAGTACTTCAGCCCATTCTGTTCAGATGCAAAGGCTCTTAGAGTCAGGTGACAGTAAATCCCTCCCTCCCCACCACCTCACCAGAACCAGGAAGCAGCCATGCTTTGTTGCTTCATCAACACCAGGAAGCAGTCAATACTTTCCACTGGAGAGGCAGGATACACCATGCAGGCTACACCGGGAGAGAACTACTGAGCCAGAGCTGGAGACAGACAGGGACTTGCACAGTACTACAGTGGCTCTCCTCTCCTCCCCCTCCTACCACAGCGTGTCAAGTCCACAGCGCTCAATCTCTGGCCCTCAGAGCAAGGCCCACAGCAGACGCCTGTCACAGCCACTAATGAACACAGGATGGTTTGTCAAAAAGCTTCCTTTTTAACACTATCCATAGAAGTCTGTCAACCTGTTATTCATTACAAGTTCTCAGAAGAGAGGGAACTTCAAGACCGTGCAAAAACAGTTCAATTGATGTCAAGAAATACAAAACCAATCTTATCGCTGGTTTGTACAGCAATAAATCACAGGTCCAAACCAAACAAGGCCATTAAAATGCCATTAGGGGCATGCTCCCGTCCCAATGTCCACGTGATCCTGTCATCTCTATGGAGCTTCACAGCTGGTTCCTCCCAGACAACCCAGTCTCTGATAAGGCCTTGTACAGTATAGAATGGAGAGGGGAATATGGAGTCAGGTCTGATACAGACAAAGAGCGGGATGGAGAGAGAAGGGAGGAGGAGAAGCGGGGGTCCAGGCCAGGGTGGGGGAGCGTGGGACTTGGAGCTAGGGTAGATGGGGTGTGAGGGCTCCCTCTCCAGAAGGCTGCTCCAAAGTATGAGCACAGAAAAAGCCCCCCTGCCTAATGAGGGGTGAAGTGGAGCCCCCTGTGGGCCCCCCCAGGCACATTCATTAGGAGATGAAAAACCATTTCCTGCAGAAGAGAAAGCACTTGCCTTAGCCCAGACATGTTTAATTTAGGGCCATGTGAAGAGAAGCCAGATTGGCCAGGTCCAATCTACCAGGCCAGGGAAGCCGAAACAGACAGGGCCTGCTGAGCCCGAGGAGGAGAGAGTACTATACTATATTGTGGCTCCATTGTGCTATTCTCCTATTGACAGAGGTTGTAATGACTATCAGCACATGCCAAGCCTACAATAGTCAGATAAATAAATTGAACAGGAGGTTGAGTACGTAAAACAATAGAAAATACAATAATCCACAGTAACTCTGTATGAGGTAATAGAGAAACTAAGAGGATGTTTTTAAGTTCAGTTTAATTCATTGCATTTTGTTGCATACTGCTGTTATCATCTATCATGCTCAAGGCAAAAAATAATATATTCATTTAGCTAGTGGTGGTTAGTGGAATGGAACTGGTTGAATCAACATTATTTTCACGTCATTTCAATGAAATTAGGTGGAACCAACGTGGAATAGATGTTAAATTGACTGCCCAGTGGGTAGGCAATATGATAATGCAACTTCATATTCTGCTGGTACAATGTGGTAACAAGCATTTGTGACACTACAGAGACTCGCAAATTAAATCAAGGTATAACGTTCTAAGACATAATATTGAAAATATACACTGAGTATTAAAAACATTAAGAACAAAACATTTCCATGACATAGACTTACCAGGTGAATCCAGGGGAAAGCTATTATCCCTTAAACCCTCTTCAATCAGTGTAGACGAAGGGGAGGAGACAGGTTAAAGAAGGATTTTTAAGCCTTGAGACAATTGAGACATGGATTGTGTATGTGTGCCATTCAGAGGGTGAATGGGCAAGACAAAAGATTGAAGTGTCTTTGAACAGGGCATGGTAGTAGGTGCCAGTCACACCGGTTTGTGTCCAGAACTGCAACGCAGTTTCCCATGTGTATCAAGAATGATCCACCACCCAAAGGACATCCAGCCAACTTGACACAACCGTGAGAAGCAGTGGAGTCAACATAGGCCAGCATCCTTGTGGAGGGCTTTCGACACGCTTTCGACACCATGCCCTGACAAATTGAGGCTGTTCTGAGGGCAAAAGGGGAGGAGGCAACTCAATACTAGATAGGTGTTCCTAATGTCTGGTATACTCAGTGTATATCTGTGAACGCAATAGAGAAGGCACAGCTCCAATCCATTCACACTGCAACACATAAATAGAAGAGGGGGATAACAGGGTATCTCTCCATGAGAAATCAAATACATTGCTTCTAATCAGAACTGCATATCCTTGTTCCTTATCAATCCTCTTATTTATTATGGCGGTTCGTTGCCTTGTTAGATATGTAGAAGCAAGCTCCCGTAATTAGCAACTGCTCACCTTTGGGATGCTAATCCCCTGTGAATTGTGGATTTGTACATCAAAGCAACACTCTTCCATATAGCTGGTTCTTGAAATTACAGTCAATTTCAAACCTGCAATTATTTGTATAGCATGGATGCAAACAGCCTCCTCTTTTATGTATCACAGATTTCCGTGAGTTTGCAGTAAATAATACTTAATTTAGCTTTGGGACACAACATCGGGAGTCTGTATATTGGTTGGACTCCCTGAGTTGTGCATAGTTCTGGTGGGTGGCGACGGAAAATAACCCTATTACAATATAGCCGGCTTCACGAAAAAAAAGTTCTGTCAACAAAGATATATGTATAATCTCTAGGAACTATACTTAATTAAGTAAAGTGAAATGTGTCCCTCGCTATCAAATAAACATCTGAATCCAACTTTTGTCCCGAACCGCAACATGTTCCTGCTGTGTAGATAGAGGTAGATTTCGTGGTAGGAAGTGCATGGTCTAATGGCAGCCCGCTGTCTAACTCAGCAGGAATATGGTGCGGTTCATACAAAAGTTGGATTCAGACGTACACAAACTCCCGATGTTGTGTCCCAAAGCTAACATAATCCACTCCAGTGGAATCCAAATATAGAGTTAACACTAGATTCCAAAATTCAAGTGCCTGCTGTGCATGTAAAGTGGAAAAAGCTTCCTCTTTCGCATCATAAAGATTCGATTTCTTTGGTGACTTCGATGCATCACATAAGAAGCAGGCAATTGCTATGGGGGATCAGATCAAACATGCTTAATTAAACAATGAAGCATGACTACATTGCCAGTTGTCAGCCTGTCCTTTTCCCAGGCATTAATTGAAAGTTAATCAAACAATCAATGTATGCCTCTCTGTCTAATTTAAGGGCTTGTCCAGGGCTTGTCCAGGGGTGCATACTCTGATGTTTAGATTAGAGGTCGACCGATTATGATTTTTCAACGCCGATACCGATGCCGATTATTGGAGGACCATAAAAGCCGATACCGATTAAATCGGGCGATTTATTTATTTATTTGTAATAGTGACAATTACAACAATACTGAATGAACACTTATTTTAACTTAATATAATACATCAATGAAATCAATTTAGCCTCAAGTAAATAATGACACATGTTCAATTTGGTTTAAATAATGCAAAAACAAAGTGTTGGAGAAGAAAGTAAAAGCGCAATATGTTCCATGTAAAATATGTGCCATGTAAGTTCCTTGCTCAGAACATGAGAACATATGAAAGCTCCGTTAAAAGTTCCTTTTAACATGAGTCTTCAATATTCCCAGGTAAGAAGTTTTAGGTTGTAGTTATTATAGGAATTATAGGACAATTTCCCTCTTCCATTTGTATTTCATTAACCTTTGACTATTGGATGTTCTTATAGGCACATAGCTTCCGTCCCTCTCCTCGCTCCTCCCTGGGCTCGAACCAGAAACACATCGACAATTAGCGTGCGCTAACTAGCTAGCCATTTCACTTCGGTTACATGAGCCTCATCTCGGGAGTTGACAGGCTTGAAGTCATAAACAGCGCAATGCTTGACGCACAACGAAGGGCTGCTGGCAAAACGCACGAAAGTGCTGTTTGAATGAATGTTTACGTGCCTGCTTCTGCCTACCACCGCTCAGTCAGATACTTGCATGCTCAGTCAGATTATATGCAACGCAGGACACGCTAGATAATATCTAGTAATATCATCAACCATGTGTAGTTAACTAGTGATTATGGTTGATTGTTTTTTTACAAGATAAGTTTAATGCTATTTATCAACTTACCTTGGCTTACTGCATTCGCGTAACTCCTTGTGGAGTGCAACGAGAGAGAGGCAGGTCGTTATTGCGTTGGACTAGTTAAGGTTGCAAGATTGGGTCCCCCGAGCTGACAAGTGAAAATCTGTCGTTCTGCCCCTGAACAAGGCAGTTAACCCACTGTTCCTAGGCTGTCATTGAAAATAAGAATGTGTTCTTAACTGACTTGCCTAGTTGAATAAAGATTAAATAAAGGTGTAAAAAAAAAAAAAGGCAAATCGGTGCCCAAAAATACCGATTTCCGATTGTTATGAAAACTTGAAATCGGCCCCAATTAATCGGCCATTCCGATTAATCGGTCGACCTCTAGTTTAGATGCTGCAGAAATGTGTGCCCTTTCCCATTCAAGGCCAGGCTAAATCCATTGTGCAGAGAAGGTGGAGATTATACGAAGAGGGAAAACATCAGATGTTCACAGAGCTTCCCCCACACGCATGCACACGCACTCTCACACAGGAAGCGGGAGAAGGCATCTTTGAGAATTCACAGGGAAGGTGCTTCCAGCATAAATGTTTCCTAATGAGGAACATGAGTAACACATATGTCAGAGATGTGCACCAGGGGAGAGAGGTGGGGTTTCATTCTGTCAATCCAATACATTTCTCCGTCTATCACATCAATGTCATATGTTATTGTGGTTAAGTATCATATACAGTATAAAAAAAGTGGATGGACTGGATAAGTGCCACACTCAGTCAATTTTGTTTGTATACAGTTAAACCAGGACTACATGCTTATCTTTTACATGTTCAATTGTATTACATCCTCTGTAGATTAAGGTACTGTATTTACATGGATGTTCAAAATGTGGGACATGCATCACAAACGTGGAACAAGAATCTTAAAACTGGAAATAAAAGGGATTATTTTCTGAAACAGGGTGACATAAAGATCACCCTGCTATACTCCTATTGGTTAGTGGTTAAATAGCGATGAATTAACAATGTTGTTAAGTATTTAGAGGCAATCCTACACCTCCACTAAAACATAAGCTACTCGTGGAAATCTCTTTAATTACCTTGCTGTAACAGGGATCAAATAAAAAATGTAATCAAATCAAATGTTATTTGTCACGAGCCGAATCCAACAGGTTTACATTTTACAGTGAAATGCTTACTTACAAGCCCTTAACCAACAATGCAGTTCTAAGAAGTTAGAGTTTGGAGTGTGTATATATATATATATATATATTACGTTTATTTAAATAGACAAGTCAGTTAAGAATTATTTACAATGACGGACTACCAAAAGGAAAAAGGCCTCATGCGGGGACAGGGGGCTGGGATTAAAAATAAAATACAATTGGGCACAGACAAGGGTAAGAAGGTAGAGTCAACAATACATCACATGAAACAGCCGCAACTGTCAGTAAGAGTGTCCATGATTGAGTCTTTGAATGAAGAGATGGTGATAAAACTGTCCGGTTTGAGTGTTTTTTGCAGCTTGTTCCAGTCACTAGCTGCAACGAACTGAACAGAGGAGCGACCCAATGTCACTGTCAATGTGCGGGGGTACAGGTTACACTTAGATGACCATGCTAAATGGTAACTGACAGCATAGAACACCTGACATAAAATGCATGCATAAGTGGGCAAGTGTGTTTCAATGTCATGGAAAACCTGAGCGTGACAGGTGGAATCAAGATTCATATAGCTGTCCAATCTGTGTGTGTCAGACCAGACATAACTTAGCGCTTAGCGGGTGGCTGAATCTTCCAAATTCCTCCCCACATATGTGCAGTGATGTCAGACTTATAGTCAGATAAAAAGGTAACATTATGAAAAACTCTGAGGATTGGCTTTGAGCGATAGCAATAACCTTGCATGTAGCGGAACGATGATTTATGCACCATGGCTTGAGAGTGCAGTATTGTAAATGTGTATGGTAACTGGGCTGCTGCTACCTGACTGTAACATTGATGGGGCAGACTCAGAGAAAAGACTCAGAACTAAATTGCTTAATCTGTTTACCATTCCTTTTGGAGTTTATGGAAAAGAGTAAAAGACAGACAAACAGAGGCTGATATTTTGCCCTCATGTCATGCATTCACACACAGATTCATCTCTCACTTTAGAAGCCAAATGATACGCCTAATTTTCTGCGAGCACAGTTATTTTTAACTTCTCCAGCTGTCGGATAATATAGCTTGACTGTCAGAGCTGGTGTGCATGTTAAAATGTTGCAAACTCTTTTCAATTTACCGTTCTCTTTGAGCGAATTACAAAATGCACATTCCATTAGTTTGGCTGATTGACATTCCTTTTCCCTTATCAGAACCAAAGGGAGATTAAAAAGACAGTTGACTGGATGGAAATGGAGACTTCCAAAGAGCTGAATTTGGCTTGCCTTGAAAAGTTCTCAGAAATCACTTGGGAGAATAGGCTCTGCTTATTAATTGGATAGAACAATGTCTTCTCCAGACTATATTCTGTTCTGAATGATCAAGCATTCTAATATGCTATAAAGGCTTTTGTCCTTGCTATTCATTGCATTGTGATGTTCACAGATTTTTATAGCAGGTCCTCTACAGTTGCTCTTACATTGACCTGCTTGACCAATGTCAAGACCTGACAGCTTTGAACATTCAAACTACAGATCTTATTTAGCTTATTTTTACACAAAGACAACAGGACAACATAAACATGTCCCTTACGGCCCTGGCTCTTTTAAATAGCAACAGAGGCTCTCAAACACTGGCTCTTTTAAAAAGTAAGTTATATAACATCCAGTCAAACTGTCATTAATCAATCCATCCAGTTGCATTGTGAAGTTGTGGCATCTAGGCCAAGAGGTCTAACTGATGTAATATAGATGGGCGCTAATGGATCCTGTAGCTCTACCTCATCAGAAAATAATGTAAATCACAGGCCTCTGAGTGGGTGTGCAGGTAAGTCTACACCCATAGCCAGTGCCTCACTGACAGCTACATTTACATGCCGTTGAATTGATTAAGTCATGGTAAGACGTTGGCTTATTATGTCCTTAGGACAATAACAAGGGTACATAACAGGGGGGTATAGAGCTAGCCCCCTCTCCATAGAGCTAGCTATAGAGTTAGCCTCCTCTCCATAGAGCTAGCCTACTCTCCATATAGCTAGCCTCCTCTCCATAGAGCTAGCCTGCTCTCCACAGAGCTAGCTATAGAGCTAGCCTCTCCATAGAACTAGCCTTCTCTGCGTAGAGATAGCATCCTCTCTATAGAGCTAGCCTCCTCTCCATAAAGCTTGCCTCCTCTCCATAGAGCTAGCTATAGAGCTAACCTCTCCATAGAACTAGCATCCTCTCTATAGAGCTAGCTTCTCCATAGAGCTGACCTCCTCTCCATAGAGCTAGCCTCCTCTCCATAGAGCTAGCCTCCTCTCCATAGAGCTAGCCTCCTCTCCATAGAGACAGCTTTCTCTCCATAGAACTAGCATCTTTATAGAGCTAGCCTCTCCATAGAGCTAGCTATAGAGCTAGCCTCTCCATAGAGCTAGCCTCCTCTCTATAGAGCTAGCCTCCTCTCTATAGAGCTAGCCTCCTCTCCATAGAGCTAGCCTCCTCTCTATAGAGCTAGCCTCTTCTCAATAGAGCTAGCCTCTTCTCCATAGAGCCAGCTTTCTCTCCATAGAACTAGCCTCCTCTTTATAGAGCTTGCCTACTCTCCATAGAGCTAGCCTCTCCATAGAGCTAGCCTCCTCTCTATAGAGCTAGCCTCCTCTCTATAGAGCTAGCATTCTCTCCGCACAGCACATCAAGCAGCTATGCACGGAGCTCCCGTTAAAGCACGTCCCACTGTCCTAATAACCACCTGACCTGACCCCTATTGCTTGCCCAGTAAAAAGAACTGCAGCAGGTTATGTAACTGCAGCAGGCAGCAGGCATCTGGGGACTGGGTCTGTTCACTAAGGCCTGGACTGTCACCCAGTCAGCTGCCTGCATGGTCTGCCTGACTGGTCTCTGGAAATAAACCAGACCCTGACACACCATGACAGGGATTAGGCCTGAGCTGGCCATTCGAGTAAAACAAGATAAATACTAGACTTAGCCACGACCCTGGGATTTCCACCCTTCAGCCACGG
The DNA here is from genome assembly GCF_013265735.2 of Oncorhynchus mykiss. NCBI lineage: Eukaryota > Metazoa > Chordata > Actinopteri > Salmoniformes > Salmonidae > Oncorhynchus > Oncorhynchus mykiss. The sequence continues at coordinate 30,754,831 of NC_048565.1, forward strand.
TGACCATACCTGGGCTCAGGTTTACCTTTGTAACAATGATGTCCTAACCTGTATTTCTAACAGTGAATTACGGTGGTTAGCAGACAGAAGATTTTCTGTGGATGTTACATCAGAACCAAAAGCAGGCCAGGGCGGAGGGTTCCTGGAGCGCTAGTTCACCATGACAACAGGAATCCAAGACATTGTAACGTCATATGGCAAACCTTAATCCCTTACACTACACACACTATATATACAAAGGTATGTGGACACCCCTTCAAATTAGTGGTTGCTGACAGTTGTATAAAATTGAGCACACATCAATGCAATCTCCGTAGACAAAAATTGGCAGTAGAATGGCCTTACTGAAGAGCTTAGTGACTTTTAACGTGGCACCGTCATTGGATGTCACCTTTCCAACAAGTCAGTTCATCAAATTTCTGCCCCAGTCAACTTTAAGTGCTGGTATTGTGAAGTGGAAACGTCTAGGAGCATTACAGGCTCGCAGAAAGGGACTGCCAAGTGCTGAAGCGCATAAAAACCATCTGTCCTCAGTTGCAACACTAACTACCGAGTTCAAAACTGCATCTGGAAGCAACGTCAGCAGAAGAACTGTTCATCGGGAGCTTCATGAAATGGGTTTCCATGGCTGAGCAGCTGCACACAAGCCTAAGCTCACATGCGCAATGCCAAGCATCAGCTGGTTTGGTGTAAAGCTTGCCGCCACTGGACCCTGGAGCAGAGGAAATGCATTCTCTGGAGTGATGAATCACGCTTCATCATCTCGGAGTACGATGGACGAATCTGGGTATGGCGGATGCCAGGAGAACGCTACCTGCCCCAATGCATAGTGCCAACTGTAAAGTTTTGTGGAGGGGAATAATGATCTGGGGCTGTTTTTCATGGTTCGGGCTACGCGCATTAGTTCCACTGAAGGGAAAACTTGACACTAAAGCATACAATGACATTCTAGACGTTTCTGTGCTTCCAACTTTGTGGCAACAGTCTGGGGATGGCCCTTTCCTGTTTCAGAATGACAATGCCCCCGTGCACAAAGAGAGGTCCATACAGAAATGGTTTGTCGTCATCGGTGTGGAAGATCTTGACTGGCTTACACAGAGGCCTGACCTCAACCACATCAAACACTTTTGGGATGAATTGGAATGCTCGCTGCGAGCCGGACCTAATCGCCCAACATCATTGCCGGACCTCACTAATGCTCTTGTGGATGAATGGAGCAAGTCCCCGCTGCAATGTTGCAACATCTAGTGGAAAGCCTTCCCAGAGGAGTGAAGGCTGTTATAGCAGCAAAGGGGGGACCAACTCCATATTAATGCTCATGATTTTGGAATGAGATGTTTGACAAGCAAATGTCCACATACGTTTATTTGGTCATGTAGTGTAGAATACTTCTGAATTTCACAATCAATTCTCGTCTTGGTACAGTTGGGCCAAAGTCAAGGCATATACTGTACTGTAAATGCATTACTTCATTGTTTGGATTCAGATCCTATGACCTCACATTAAAAGCATACTTTATGCCAATGATTGTGCCCCTTTTTATTGAGAGAGAATAAGAATCATGTGTTTGTGTTCATGAGGCACCAATCATGTCAATCAACAAGGCATAAGTATGCCAAGAAGCTTTCATAACAATAGACCATTATTCTTGTTAAATCATATTTGGATGTTTGCTGTTAGCCAACTAGTTGGAATAGCCTTGCTTAGAAAACTTTTTCCTCTAACCAAAAGCTCATTGTACAGTATTTACTGAGACAATGGCATTGTATTTTCTACCTGTTTTTTAAGATTTCCACACATTACAGCACATTACCAATTGGCCAGCTCTACCCCTGCATTGTTAATAAGCCTGCGTATTGGCAGGATCTCCTTTCTCACCTCATATGGCAGCAAGTCAACACACTCAGGTGCCAATGGCTTATTACTCTTTAAGGGTTACATGAGTATGGACTAATGGCAGCGGAGAAGCTTTCATCATCCAATCCTCAGGGGAAACACGATCCACCGCTACAACTGTCTACATGCTCTCTTGGCCCCAGTGAGACCAGGCTTCTTGCTTAGCACAGCTCAATATGTAACATTAGACCCTTTATAACTCTAAATAAACCACATAGTGATGAAGAGCAGGCAAGTCTCTTTCTTTTTCTGAAGAAAACACCATATCAATTACAGTCAGAGGCTGTACTGGTGGCATGACTGGCTCCCCGCCGTAAAAGAATACATGGCTCGGGGAGTTTTCGAGAAAGCCATTGCAATCCTTCTCCGTGCTAGTTAAATTACAGAGGAGATCGCGGCGGGGGACTCCTGCACTACTCCAAGTCGACGGCAACAATTCTCATGGTGTGTTTGTCAACATGGCTGCCTTGTGTAATTGGCATAATTGTCAGGTTAGAGCCGGGAACAAACGGGGCGTCCTCTTGGCGAGTGCAGGGCCGTGTCATTAAAGGGCCATCTTTCTGGAGGCGCATCTGGGGACATGTGTATGAGCATTTTCGAGAGACAGCTTGCTTGATAAAATGGCTGCCTCTTATCTCTACTATACATATGCCTTCTCCATGACAGATTCTATGCCTCGTCACCGTGCGATTTGCCCAGATACATGACAACAGAAAAAACTATGTAGTGCATACATAGCCCCATCTACCACTGTCAACATCCACATTGATGTGTGTGTGTGTGTGTGTGTGTGTGTGTGTGTGTGTGTGTGTGTGTGTGTGTGTGTGTGTGTGTGCAGGTTACGCTGTGTGTATGAGAGAACAAATACAGAAAGAGAGGGGGAGTTTTAATGACGTCCCTCTAAAAAAACCTTTGTGGTTACATTCAGTGGATAATATATGTGTTCTTACCCTGTCCTTCACAGCAATCTCGACAAAATGGTCAGCACAGAGAAATTGGCAACCCAAGAACGAGACTTGATTATTGCCATAGTCTGTAGTGAATACTTGATATAATAATGATATAGTATGTATAACTACCATGATGAGGTGGGTCATGTTGGGATTTAATAATTTGTATCTTCACTGCTGGGTAGCGTAGCATGCATATTAATCTGTCAACACTCTTATTAACAATGGTTGTTTATTTTCTCCAATTGCCCTTTTACTCCCAAAATGAACAAAATGGCTCCTTTGAGTTAAGCAGAAAAGGCATTTATCTATTTATTTTCAATTTGAGGTAAGCTGCAGTCATGAAAGCAAAGTCACCAGCAAGGAACAGATTATTCGAATGACTTAGCAGCTGTCGCACATGCAATTTGAGCAGTTTGAGCACAGGATGTGTCAGAATACAATTCAAGTAGCAAGACAAAAACTATTTTGTAGTTCAATCTGTTGAATCTCCACACACTGAGGCCCAGGTATGTCTGTCTCAAACCAGTCTAGCCAATGCAGCACTTCCTAGACATAAACAGATATAGGCTGCAGGGTGTAGCCTGCATACTGAAATATGACCAAAAGTCATTTCACTGGAGCATGTTGACCAGCTGACAGGTAGAGAACGAGCATAAAGCCAGACTAATGTTGACCAGTCGCTGATCATAAGATCCGGTTTAGGCTACTAGCAGAATAAATACATGAGGGAAAGTACTGAACATCCAGTACTGGACTGTACTGATGTAGTTCAGCCACAAAGACCAGCTCAATAGAAGCCCAAAGGATTTGGCCTTGGAAATGGAGACTGTAACTGGGATTTTTCCATCAAAACTATGTCTGAATTAGACCAATGACAGCATGTATGTGTCTCTGGGGTTTTCCTCTGCCATTTGCTTTGGTGCCTCAATTTCTCTGACGGCCTTGTTTTTGGCTCTACTGCCATCAGATTACTGAACAGTGTCTCCAATCATTACTCCTCCCCAAAGAACAACAATGGGCTTACATCCATCACAGGCTCACATTAACCAGGCTCTCTTCTTAACAAACAGGCTTTTTCAAAAGAGCCACTCTCTCCTGGTGGCCAGGGAGCAGATCCATACTCTGATTCAGAATGCCAAGGAAATGGCTTGTGATGGGTTGGAATAAACACCTCCAGAATAGGATGTTGGACCTGGTGGACCTCCGACCACAATGCCCACCATTTTCACACAAAAGGGATGGCCCTCCCACATAGACTGTACTGGATGGAGCATTCACATACAACACCTCAGCATCTCTCCTACGCATATTGTATATGTTGCCAACCTACCAAGAGCATGGATAACTCTCCCAGTGAGACCCATTGGTGAGGTTACATTCACAAAACCTTACAGTTCTTCCACACCTACACACAAGCAAACAAAGTGCAATGTAATGCATAATGCTGCCCAGAAATCCTGCCAGGAATGAGGAAAAGCAAAGCCTTAGCTTTATTAAGCTCTCTTTCCACTTCCCATCAAAATTCCTCCTTTAATGCAGGAACAAAGTAGCTAGGCTCTGAGGGAACCTTAAAAACAGACAGCTGTCAGTCACTGCTACTCTGACTACGTATTCCCTATGTCAGAACCTGAGGAAGGGAAAATGTGCAATATTCTGATAATAATATTCTGTGCACATTACTGAAACTAAGGACAGTTCCCTACTGGCCAGAAGGAGGGGAAATGAGAACAGGTAAATATTGAATGGCCCTATGGCAAGAAATAATAGAGATTTCAGCGAGCTGAGATATTTAGCCCTGCTAATGAAGGCCCATGTTTAGGGAGCACCCAGGCAGAAGGGAGGGAAAGGAAGAAGGTGGAGGAGAGGAGGGGGACCTCACTGTGTTCAGACAGAAGGTATGTCCTGATAAGACCCTGTTACATAATACGGTGGTCAGTCCCAGACTCATTCTGCCTGTCTATGTTTGTTTAGACTGCAGCTTACTGTCCCTTATATATTTCTTTCTACCCATTCACACACTCCGCATTGCCTGGACAAATAGAGATGGCTTTACACTGCGTGTGAGGACTGGAGAGTGGGGGGAAATGTACCTATACATCAATATTCAGTCATGTAAATCTGAGTGAATCACCATTGACTGTTGTTACTAAACATGAGGAGGATTGTGGAACAGAGAGGTGGTCATCATCAAACTGAATGTTCATTAGGCTGCAAAAAAGAATAATCTCATGGAAGTTAATACAATGTTCAGTCAAATGAATTGTCTGGTAGTCAACTTACCACTTACATGTTCAGTTAGAGTACTAGCGTCCAGAAGTTGCTGTTAACAAATGCTTGTGAACCTTTTGTATATGCAGCCCTTCCCGCTGATATGAAATGTTAAACATGTCATTAGGATTCACACGCATTCCCTTGCCAGACCTGCTCACAGACATAGGAACTGCACATTTTCCGGTTAGCCCAAGAAAACGAGCTGGTTGGTCTAGGAGGGAATGAATAGAAACAGGAGTCTGATTTGTCCAGATAACCTTGAACCCCTAAAGCTAGCTTCCTTTGAATGTGCGCAGTTCAATCAGCCTCTTTTTACCATGTTAATCTGAGCTTCGCTCTGTCCGTCCGTCTGTCTGTCCGTTGCAGAGTAATAGCCTAGCTGTCTCTATTATGACCTACCATAACCACCAATCAGAATCCCAACCTGACTACCACACATTGTCAGTAAGCCATTCACTTTCCCTATAACGAAAAATGAACAAATAAAACACAATGGTTTCAGAAGATAGATGAACTATACAATTCCATTGAAAATATATCTTGTAAAATCTTAATTTTCCATTGTGCAACATATTTTTTCAGAACAGCTCCTCTTTTAAATAATTAGCTCTATAGATAAGGGATTGTGGACACATCGTCAGGCATGCTAAAGAATAAAGCTCCTGACAGGACAATGACTCAGCAGAGATGTGAAATTACAATTGGCTAGGGTAAGCAGTTTAGCTTTGATAGTGATTTGACTGGACTGACTGGTATAGGGCTAGTCATGACTGATACATGTATGATCACAGACAAAGGTGCCCTCTCAACAAATAGCAAAACATTCTACAGCATCTAGAATCAGCATACATATTTTTTATTAAACTATCTATTTAGCTAGATGATGATATTCCTGACAAAAAAAGAGTCCTTACAGATGGAAAGGTTTCATTAATGCTACAGTATTTATGATGAGGAGAAGCTAATTGTGAGACTATGTGGGTCTGTTCTATGACAGGTCCATCATGAGAGCTGGCCTCCTGCTATTAAAAGAATCAGAGTGGAGATCTATCATTGGACGGGAGGGATGGAGCGACGGGGGTGGAGCGCTCACTGTTTCCTATCACAGCCTTAGCTGTGCACAGACACGCTCCGCCATCTTTCACCCAGCCGCACGCCTGCCCGCCCGCAGTGCCCGGCCAGTGCACGCCGCTGACAACACATCTATCTACTCCCCATAGGATCCTGCCTCTGAGGCCTGTTTAAGGGACGCAAAACCTAACAGCTTCTCTCACATACTGTATGCACACGCACACGCAACTGAACATGAACACACACACGCACAGCGTTCACTTGTCACATAATTAAATGCTTCATTTAAAATCAGGCTTTGATGATTTCTCTAGTAACACCTTGTCATGGCGCACGGCTAGGCTTGAGGGAGAGTGATAATTGCATCCCTGTAGAACGGCTGGTTGACTGGGAGGATATGCAGAGCAGTAGGGAATTACCACACAGCACAGGTCCACTGCTTCCTCCCTGCAAAACTCGCTGCTGCTGAAACACACTCACAAGACTCAGGGAGGGTATACATAAGGATGTAGTGTGTGTGTGTGTGTTCAAGCGAGAATTCCTGTGTGTTCCACGCATAAACACACAATTTAACAGGCTAATGTGTGAGCAGTATGTGTGACCACAGTTAAACGTGTTTCGTGATGTTTTCCACAACAAAGTACCACCTCCAATATCTGAGCCTCTAGGCATGATTTCATTCCAACCTGAAGATGCTGCATTTGTCTTCGAAAGGGAAGGAAGCAATGGATGGATGCAGCAGAACAGATGGAGATCCCGGAAACGTACTGGAATTATTAATGGCATGCTATGATCCCAAAATGACCTTCAGCAAATAGTCTCCTAGCACAGGAGTATACAGCGAGCCCTCCACATTCATATTGTATTTAGACAACAAACATGGGTCAATGGAGAAACACTGAGCTGTCATTACTGTACTTCAGACTCTAATCCAATCGGGTAGCTAGCTCTCTTCCGTTTCGCTCAGAGGCGCTGCAGACATCAAATCACGTTAAACACAATCATATGTTCCAGGAATAGATTTGAGATTCATGCAGCAAACACACTAATTCCATAAAGCCCAATTTGTTTCCTCCACAAAGGGAGCCATACACTGAAATTAATCTGAAGAATGCCTTTCCTGTAGTTTAAAAAAAAAAAAAAAAAAAAATTTGAGGCTTGTATAGTTATTTGTAGTCACTCAAGGGATATGCTGTTGTGATATGAAATCTATCTTACGAGCATACATATATAACATCCACACCATTTCTGTTGCAATGGATAACATTCAGTGTACAATACAACCTAACTCTCCCTGGATTGCCTTGAAGTGATACTGGGCTAATAAAATAGATCATACTGCTTTTTCTGAGTTTCTACAAAAGGTGAAAGACAGTGAATAAATAATCAGATGTTGTATTTTACTCCAAAGTCGACAAGTCTTTGTTTAACAGGAGGTCTATGTTTTGAATGTAATCATCTTAAAAGTATGATGCGGCACTGAACAGCAATACTACCAGGTAATTGTAACCGCAGTGCTGTAACTAATTGTGTAAGTTAATTTTTTCCTTTATGAGTACAATGGGGTTTGTTCAGTTCTTAAATGATATATCAGATGGCTTAGGAAACAAAGAATTTGTCCAGAAATATTTGCCTATAAATCATCTGCAGCCCTAGGTTGTATGAAAAAGTACTAGCAGTAGTAAAGTTTTTATAAAATATTGCATGTTTTTCCAAAGCTACATCTGAGGGAGAAATTTGTCAAACATATATTCTCACACTCTTCAAGAGTATAAGTGAACACATTATTTGAATTTTGTCTTTCCATCCATATACAGTGCCTTCAGAAAGTATTCATACCCCTTGACTGCAGCCTGAATTCAAAATTAATTAAATAGATATTTTTTACACACAAATATTTTTTACACAAAAACATGTTTTTAGCCATTTTTGGAAATGTTTTGAAAATTAAATACAGAAATGTACATAAGTATTCACACCCCTAATACTTCGTAGAAGCACCTTTGGCAGTGATTACAGCTGTGAGTCTTTCTGGGTAAGTCTCAAAGAGCTTTCCACATCTGAAATGTGCAACATTTACCCATTATTATTTTCTAAATTCTTCAAGCTCTGTCAAATTGGGTGTTGATCATTGCTAGACAACCATTTTCTGGTATTGTCTTAGATTTTCAAGTAGATTTAAGTTTAAATTCCAACTCAGCCACTCAGGAACATTGTGCCGATTTGGCCTTGTGTTTTAGGTAATTGTGCTTGAGCGGTTTCCTTCTTCTCCGGAAACTGAGTTAGGAAGGACGCCTGTATCTTTGTAGTGACCAGGTGTATAGATACACTATCCAAAGTGTAATTAATAACTTCATCATGCTCAAAGCATGCTCAAAGGGATATTCTACATCTGCATTTTCTAACATTTTACCAATACTGTATGTGCCCTTCTTTGCAAGACATTGGAAACCCTCCCTGGTCTTTCTGGTTGAATCTGTGTTTGAAATTCACTGAATACTTTCTGAAGTCAACGTATATCTAGAACCTAAAAGGATTCTTTGGCTGTCCCCATAGGGGAACTTTTGAGTTCCAGGCAAAACCCTTTTGAATCCAGGTAGAACCCTATTGTGTTCAATGTAGAACCCTTTCTCTACCTGGAACCAAAAAGGGTTCTTTCTACCTATAACAAAAAAGGGTGATCCTATGGGGACAGCCAAAGAACCCATTTGGAACCATTTTTTCTAATAGTGTTCCCTGTTTAATTTCTATAGGAGATGCCAATGATATAAATAATATGAACAGAGACAATAGCCCAGTGTTTTTTACTTAAGATTGCTCAAGCTTGGCAAAAAAACAAATCCCTCATGTATAAATTATAATAATCTCAGAACCATAGAATCAAGAAACAACATTTTCCACTGTTAGATCAAAGACTAAAGCATCATATAATCAATGCCCATGAAATGTGTCAAAGATCAAAACAGAGTTCTCATCCCTGCATTGCCCTTTGGGGTGGTATCGTATCCCAAAGGTACTTTGCTGCAGATCATCAGTCTGATCATCGTCTACTGTAGTACACAGGTTGACCACTAAGACAATGCATGTTGTTTTAATGGTAAGTAATGGTACCAATTTAGAGACCAGTAAGGTTTGGGGATTATATTCTGCAAAATATGCAATTTCATGTAACTTGATATTGCACAAAAATCCAACAGGCAAGCAAGCAAGAAAGCAAAAAATCAATCCCAGAAATGCAAATACAGCTCACAAATGAATTAATTTCTTCATCTCAGACACACAGAGTCCATAAAACTACATGCCCCCACCATAGGAGCGTTAGATGCAAAGTGAACGCATCCTTCTCTCGATGTCGCTCACACTCAGCAACAAAAATACCCCCCCCCCCCCCCCCCCCCCCCCCCCTGTTTGTGTCTGGGATGCTCTCCCCAGCCGTCTGTGGTTAGGGCTCTCACATGGAACATGTGTCTCTCTCATCACAGCAGTGGATCTGCTGAAACATTTCATTTACTAAAGGTAGCCGAGCACAGACGATAGCCATTTGTTCTGTGAGCACTGATGGTGTCTCATCTGCTCCTCTATTAACTTTAGTGTGAAGCACAGATATAGTCATCGCAGCACAGATATGCTATAAATTAGCTTTCAAGTGTGCAGGAACGTATGAACACATGAATGCATGAAGGTTCTTTCTCTCCCTGTGTGTGTGTGTGTGTGTGTGTGTGTGTGTGTGTGTGTGTGTGTGTTTGTGTGTGTGTGTGTGTGTGTGTGTGTGTGTGTGTGTGTGTGTGTGTGTGCGTGCGTGCGTGCGTGCGTGCGTGTGTGTGTGTGTAAGAGCAGATAAAGCTTGGTTGGGTATACATGTGTGTATATGCAAGAATGTATGTGTGTGTTTCCCAGCAATCATAAAGTACTGTATATTGCTCTGCTGAACCATACATACATACATACATGAAAGGCATTAATACAGCCACCAGTGCAGAGGAAACAGGACTGAACCATGCAAAGCTCCACTCCCCTCCAACTATTTATAAAAACAAAACTTGAAGAAGACAGCGGCTGATTTGTAACTTTGTGACAGATCCCTTCAAGCAAGTAAAGCAGTCATGCCAGCTTTTCTGAAAAAAATAAAAATAAATGTTCACTGATGCAAATATCAATTAAACAGCCAGCAAATTGTGCCTAATATAGAGTTCAAATAAAATTCTAAAACACAAGTTCTCTTGAACAGCAGAGGAGCAATTTATTTTAATTTATCTGATGCTTCTGTTCCCTGTATTGGTGTCTGGGAGCTCTGAAAATGAGCAAAGAGCTTTTTTCATATCTGGGATGAAGTACATTTTTCTGCCAAAATTGGTCTCCTCCTGTAAGAGGGTGATCATAAGCACATCCTGGGACTTTGAGCGAGGGGCTGTGCTGACGCTGCTGTTGTTCAGCAGGCTGGGCCGGGCTGGGCTGCAGCAGCCGGGAAGCCAGGCAGACAAGGACCTGCGCTCAGCACACGGAGCGCTCTCATCCTGAAACAAGAATAGCCCAGGGGAACCAAGACATCAACACCCCCCCAAAACGACTTCAAAACAAAAACAAAACAACAACCCAAAAAGCCTCTCGAGCCAGCACTGGGTGATTGCCAGCTGCACTCTAGATTACCGGGCTCTGCGAGAGCCTTTTTGCAATCTCTCTGAGATGTAGAATCTTTAGCTCCTTACATTAATCAGTTCAGCTGGGAAGGGATGGATGGCGACATGCAAACCACTCAGCACGACGGGGAGCGAACTCATAATCAGCAATCAGATATTCTATGTAGCCATAGGGGGCGGGGTGAGGGCTCATCTCAGAAAGGTCAAGGGCTTCTCTACTGCCAGCCTACCACCACCCTCCCTCCCGCTCACTGAGACCTGACACACCCATACATTGTCAGATTCCTCCTGTGTTGACCCCACTGCTCCACTCACTGTGGAGCAAATCAACTGGAATGTTTGTTTGATGTCATTTTAAGTGAACCAAAACAATCTGTAGGGTCAAAGGATCACACTGGTTTGAATACATTTGCGCTTATTTACAAATTGAAAAAAAGTAGTCAATAAATGATTGGCTCACATAAAGTATTTTTTTCAATAGCATTATGCTCCTGAATATGCTATGTCCTTTGTTTTCAAACTAAGTTCATTGCACTGCATAACATCATTTAAATCCTTTCATCTTGTAATTAGTACTGAAGCAGCATTTATTTTATTTCTAACAAATATATGTGCATAAAAATCAAATCTAAGTGGCCTGTTAAAACAAGGCTGTTGTCCTTTGTTATTTATGACGATCATAATAAGATGCATGGAGAAGTAGTTCCTAAAGCCTGTAACCTTGAGAGAAAGTTTCACTCTGTGGCCTGCATGCGGCTCTATGAGGCATTCCTCCCTCTTCTGCTCCATTCTGCTGTGTGGTGGCAACACTATCCAGAGTCAGGACAGAGGCTCGCGGATGGGGAGGGCCCCGAGGTCACCGTTTCATTCTGGGGGTTTTTCCATTACCTACAGCGCCTCATAGTGCTGTGGAGTACTACTCCACCTGAGGTTGGTTGTGTTTCTCTATATGCTTAAGGACATGCAGGTTCCTGGTCTAAATGATGCCATCCCACAAGTAGCCCTGAAGGCAGGGACATATAATCAATCTGCTTACACTGTTCCCTGCCTTTTGTACTCACATTGTGTCACGGTGACACAGTCTTGAGACGATCTTTGTTAAATGTGGCTTTTCCCCTGCCTGTTTCCTGATTTAATCAAAATTCCAGCTACTACTCATTCATCAGCCCTCATTCCTTCCCTGGATCCATTTATGAGCTATAGCAGTTCTCCATGGAGACGAGATGCATACCCCAGCATCTTTAACCTCTGACATGAGGTACCCCTCTCCCGCTTACCATGTTAATCTACTGTAGCTAGCTATAACATGTATGTAACATAATATAACATAACAGTGCTGAGTAGAACAGGGAGAAGGTGGTGTCAGCTCTATTCAGAAAGGGACTTGCTTATATCACTCTGAGGTAATTTACAGCCATCCCTTGAGATAGGAGATGTCAGGGTAAAACAGCACACAAACAATGCTCCTCTTCTCTTCCAGCCTGCCACTTCACACTTACAGTTGAAGTCGGAAGTTTACATACACTTAGGTTGGAGTCATTAAAACTCGTTTTTCAACCACTCCACAAATTTATTGTTAACAAACTACAGTTGCATCGTTCATCTGTACAAACAATAGTACGTAAGTATAAACACCATGGGACCACGCAGCCGTCATACCGCTCAGGAAGGAGACGCGTTTGGTGTGAAAAGTGCAAATCAATCCCAGAACAACAGCAAAGGACCTTCTGAAGATGGTGGAGGAAACAGGTACAAAAGTATCTATATCCACAGTAAAACGAGTCCTATATTGACATAACCTGAAAGGCCGCTCAGCAAGAAAGAAGCCACTGCTCCAAAACCGCAATAAAAGATCCAGACTACGGTTTGCAACTGCACATGTGGACAAAGATTGTACTTTTTGGAGAAATGTCCTCTGGTCTGATGAAACAAAAATACAACTGTTTGGCCATAATGACCACCGTTATGTTTGGAGGAAAAAGGGGGAGGCTTGCAAGCCAAAGAACACCATCCCAACCGTGAAGCACGGGGGTGGCAGCATCATGTTGTGGGGGTGCTTTGCTGCAGGAGGGAAAATTATGTGGATATATTGAAGCAACATCTCAAGACATCAATCAGGAAATTAAAGCTTGGTCGCAAATGGGTCTTCAAAATGAACAATGACCCCAAGTTTACTTCCAAAGTTGTGGCAAAACCTCTTGAAGCTAGGGGGCACTATTTTCATTTTTGGAAAAATAACGTGCCCAAAGTAAACGCCCTATTTCTCAGGACCAGATGCTAGAATATGCATATAATTGACAGCTTAGGATAGAAAATACTTTAAAGTTTCCAAAACTGTAAGAATATTGTCTGTGAGTATAACAGAACTGATATTGCAGGCGAAAGCCTAAGAAAAATCCAATCAGGAAGTGACTCATGTTTTGAAACCGTTGTGTGGATATCAACCAGATTCCTTTTTCTACGTATTCCCTAAGGGGTCTGCAGCATTTTGACGTAGTATCACGCCTTTATGTTGAATAATGAACGTAAACGACTACATTGCGTAAGTGGCCAGCTGAGGGCTCTCAGAGTGATTATTGCGTAAAAGACAAGAGGTAGTTATTTTTCCTCTCGCTCCTACTGAAAAGCCAATTGTCCCGGTTGATATATTATCAAATAGATATTTGAAAAACACCTTGAGGATCGATATTATGAATATCATTTGGAATTTTTTGGGGCATTGTCGTGACCTCTATTTCCGGTGGATTTCTCAACATAACGTGACCAACAAACGGAGGTATTTTGGGTATAAAAATAATCTTTATGGAACAAAAGGAACATTTGCTGTCTAACTGGGAGTCTCGTGAGTGAAAACATTTGAAGCTCATCAAAGGTAAACAAATAATTTGATTGCTTTACTGATTTTCGTGACCAAGCTTCCTGCTGCTAGCTGGACATAATGCTATGCTAGGCTATCAATAAACTTTCACAAACGATTGTCTTGCTTTGGCTGTAAAGCATAATTTCAAAATCAGGGTGATTAACAAAAGGCTAAGCTGTGCTTCACTATATTTTATTTGTGATTTGATGAATATGAATATTTTCTAGTAATATTTTTTTACCGTTGCGCTATGCTAATTAGTGTAGTTGATGACAATTCTCCCGGATCCGGGATGGGTAGGGGACAACAAAGTCAAGGTATTGGAGTGGTCATCACAAAGCCCTGACTTCAATCCTATAGAAAATATGTGGTCAGAACTGAAAAAGCGTGTGCAAGCAAGGAGGCCTACAAACCTGACTCAGTTACACCAGCTCTGTCAGGAGGAATGGGTCAAAATTCACCCAACTTATTGTGGGAAGTTTGTGGAAGGCTACCCACAATGTTTGACCCAAGTTAAACAATTTAAAGGCAATGCTACCAAATACTAATTGAGTGTATGTAAACTTCTGACCCACTGGTAATGTGATGAATGAAATAAAAGCTGAAATAAATCATTCTCTCTACTATTATTCTGACATTTCACATTCTAAAAATATAGTGGTGATGCTAACTGACCTAAAACAGGGAGTCTTTACTAGGATTAAATGTCAGGAATTGTGAAAAACTGAGTTTAAATGTATTTGGCAAAGGTGTATGTAAACTTCCGATTTCAACTGTACCTAGAGCGCACATTTGATTACAGCTGAGAACTGAGCAGCTTGGCTTTTCAGAGAAAAGCAGGTCAACTGCGGGATGCTGTGAGATGATGACACCAACCTGATAGAGTCGGAGATAAGATATCTGACATGGAGGTGGAGAGACTAGAGAGGTCTGTCTCTTTAATGGGCTTTATTTACTGCAGCATTGGAGAGGAGCACAAAGGTAGCTACCAGGAGAAACAGCCAGACTGAACAGAGCAGGAGGCTCTGGGGAGAGATGCATTAACTGTCTGGAGTTCCTTAGCTATACGTCTCTATCATTCCCTCAACTCTCCATCTCCCTCCCCCTCTCTCTCAGAGCACCGCCGATGCCAACACCTCTCTCCTTATGTGTCTTTATTCCTCAGCATTTGAGTCAGACAAAACGCAAAATCAATAATGCCCCCCCCCCCCCCCATTTCCTCTTTGATGCTACTTCAAAAGGCCAGTGGACAGCCCTCGAGAGACCTGCGGAGAAAAAAGGCAATGCAACAAGACACGCACAGAATAAAAGTACTCAGAAAACCTTTCCCTTCTTCAATCCGCTAAACCGCTGTTAACTTCTTGGCCCCGGCAGAAAGAGCTTGGGAGGGCACTGCAGGTGCAGGAGAGTGCCAGCAAAGATGCACAGAGAAACACACCATGGATAAAATATCAGATCGATAACGTATAGAACATAAAATTACATTGTGTTGAAATTATATCCATTGTGAAAGTGTAGGCATATCATGGAAATAGTGTAGCCAGACAATAGGGCAAGGGATACTGAGACCACAGATAAACACTGATGCTGCATACAAAGCTGTCCCTTTCCAAAGGCCCTTTGAAGACTGACAGTAACAGCACGATAATCCCCTCTCTACTCTTAGTGCACAATCCATTGGGTACTCTCAATACACTCCTCTAATCTCTCTCCCTTCCTCCCTCCCTCTCTATCTGTCCCTCTCTCTCCGTATTTCCCTACCTATCTCTGCCTTTATCTCTCAAAGATGAAAAACAATTGTTCATCTACATTCCTGTGTAAAATAATACATTTCTCCTCCATATTTCAATGTTGCAGTGGAGTGATTTGGTCGTGGCAGCAGGACCTGGTGGACCTGTGCTGAGTGTGTTATGAGGTATGCTGAAGGAGGGAGTATTGTAGCACTATTGTACAGTAGGCACTAATAAATGCTGTAGGATGGGAAGACACTTCAAAGCATCCATATGAGTGTGCACTTAAAAACAGAAAAAGCAGGAAATGAGCCACAACTAAGACAGGAGAGTGTGATCCGATACAACCTCAAGTCAGTGAGTGTGACTGGCACCCAGTTGCTTTGCCAAGCTGTCAGGCATCCGCAAGTGCTAGGGTGGAGGCCTGGGCATATCAATGCACAGTATAGCCATAGCCACAGCCATAGAAGGCAGGGTACAGGGTACAGGGTAGGAGCATCGGTGCTGGGTTCTGCCCTGGCTGTGTCAGGCTCAGTCTCCTTCTTGCAGTCTCCTCTCTCACTCCAGACTACACGTCCCTGTCCCCGGAGCCTCTCTGGAGCTAAATCAAAAATCCATGCTCTCAATGGGCAGTCAATATTTCATTAACCAGTCCGTCTACACGCAGCCAGGACGTGTCACAAAGCACGCTCCAGACAGCGCCACAACTCACACACTAATAACCTGTGGAAATGCCACTCTGCTTCCTTAACAAAGACACTGTGCAGGGAGAGATCTGAGCATACATGGCTCCAAAACACACCACATCTCTGTCAAAGAAACGGCTGTTAGCATTAGTAATAATGGATGGTTGGATGGGCTATGAGAATACGAAATCGAACAAAAATATTTGCATAAACAAATGGGCAATTCAATAGAATAAGATACAAAATTATGCGAAAATTCTTATTTTGATTTAGAAAATGTTTAGGATTTGATTTTAAGACGAAATTATGTTCATTTTTGTTGATCTGATATGAATACAAAACGGGATCTTGTAACAAACATCCTTACCTGGTAACTCTTATTTGCCTGGCTTTCAGTGTCCTCAGTCCCTAACTGGATAATAGCCAATCTTGTTAACCTCTGCTGTGATGTGGGAAGCCTTGCAGCACGCAGGCGCTAGTCAAGAGCACTTCACCCGCTTGCTGATAGGAAGAGACAAAGAGCACCAAACCTACAGCAAATATTTACTGCCTTGTTAACGTACCCTTAAACCACCCATCACATGGAATTTAGCTGTATGTTGTCTCCATCCCCTGAACATTATTTACAATCTAGTAGACACTTGTGGTAAATCACATAGTTATGCGCTGCCTGTATGCAACACAACAGCTTGGTATTGGAACGATCCGTTTGGAGTGGTTTCAAAAAGCACTGCTACGTCCCTCTACATTAATGCTCTTGATGAAGGGTTAATTTTAATGTAGATGAAATACACTTATTTCTTTCTGTCTTTTGGTACATCAAACGTCTTTCTTTAATTATGTAATTAATATTTGGAATTTTCATCTTAATTGTGTTGAGTAGGCTAGCTAATTTGCATGGGGTAATGAGAGGGATGTTTCCATTACAGGTAATTAGGTACTTGAGAGGCAGTGGTGTCGTTGTGAGTCTGGAGAGAGAGAGACAGAGAGAGAGAGAGAGAGAGAGATACAGAGAGAGAGAGAGAGAGAGAGTGAAAGAGAGAGAGAGAAAGCGAGAGAGAGAGAGAGAGACCATGACCATATCTCTGTTGGAAGGTAGCGACGTTTAAAACATTCATCTCTTGTATAACAAATGTCAATAAACAACTCCTCTATCTTATCTGTTTGGAAAGGCTTCAAATTCTCGAAAAATCTATTCCAGCTCATTTATGTATTGTGATGAGATAAATTGAACTGAATAATGACACTATTGGTGTATGGATTCATTTTTGACCTGCCGTTTTGAAGTAATACATACACATTGACTCAATGCCGACCTGCCCTTATAAAGTAATAAAAACATATTGACTCAATGCAGGCCTGCCCTTAAAAAGTAATAAATACACATTGACTCAATGCAGACCTGCCCTTAAAAAGTAATAAATACATATTGACTCAATACAGACCTGCCCTTAAAAAGTAATAAATACATATTGACTCAATGCCGACCTGCCCTTAAAAAGTAATAAATACATATTGACTCAATACAGACCTGCCCTTAAAAAGTAATAAATACATATTGACTCAATACAGACCTGCCCTTAAAAAGTAATAAATACATATTGACTCAATACAGGCCTGCCCTTATAAAGTAATACATACATATTGACTCAATACAGACCTGCCCTTAAAAAGTAATAAATACATATTGACTCAATGCCGACCTGCCCTTAAAAAGTAATAAATACATATTGACTCAATACAGACCTGCCCTTAAAAAGTAATAAATACATATTGACTCAATACAGACCTGCCCTTATAAAGTAATAAATACATATTGACTCAATACAGACCTGCCCTTATAAAGTAATAAATACATATTGACTCAATACAGACCTGCCCTTAAAAAGTAATAAATACATATTGACTCAATACAGACCTGCCCTTATAAAGTAATAAATACATATTGACTCAATACAGACCTGCCCTTATAAAGTAATAAATACATATTGACTCAATACAGACCTGCCCTTATAAAGTAATACATACATATTGACTCAATGCCAACCTGCCTTTATACAGTAATAAATACGTCTTGAATAATAACAGAAGTTGCATCTAAAAACAGAAAAGGGAAAAAAATAGATTGGATTTTGGACAGTCACACCCATAAATAAATACACATTTCCGCATTTTCTATACTCAAGATAAAAGTCTATAAAAAAGGGCATTGGGTCAGAGTGCTGATTTTTCATAATTGCCTCAGGGTCACATGTCACTCTCCCATAACTTCCCACAATTCTCACACATCGCTGTCAACTATGTAATCTCACTTTATCACAAGATTCTCACAAATTGTGATCAAGTGCATATTCAAATAATTGTCACACAATTCTCCCTCCCTGTACAGAAGTGGTCAAGATCATATTCTCAGAATTCTCAAGTCTCAGTGTATTGTACATCATCTAAATGTATTCATGTCTATAAATATGAAATAAGAACGTGGTGGAAAATGCACAAATATGTTTCCACACACTGTATGTATTAGATATGCACTGAGTGGTAAGGACATAGCAATGCAGACAGTGAGTCAGAAGGGCAAAGAACAGAGGCATCAGAAGCACTACTAATGTTAGGATCCAATTGCTGTTTTCCTTTCCTGCAACTTCCCATCTAATACACAGTGACAGCTGCCTGTGCTTCATGTGACTATTTTCTGTGTGTGGGGGTGGGGGGGGTATGCATGTGTGTAAATGCAAGAAAGAGTGTGTGTGTGTGTGTGTGTGTGTGTGTGTGTGTGTGTGTGTGTGTGTGTGTGTGTGTATGATAGGGGGTGGGGAGGGGGATGACTAGGATTATGCATGCAGGATCATGACACTGAGACTGGGAGGAAAACCCAGCCTTGCTCCCATGGCCATGCATGTATACCCTACTACCCAACAAATAGGTCAGTGGAACACAACTCACAGGCACACACCAGTATCAACTCAAAGAATCCCAGTCTGCCAGTGGGGCCAGCCAGTGCCTTGTCACCTTGTCTGAGACCCACATTCAACACTGCCAGTCTACCACGCAATTCAACCCTCCGAACAGACAGACACATCCTCTGGACTAGAACAACCAGATTAAGAGCCAAGGAGAAGGAACTGCGACAGAAACACCTGAACCCCCTCGTCCTGCCTCCCTCGCCACCCCAGGACTTCCTCTCCTTTCACCTCGTCCACTCCCCTATGTCTACCCCCCAAAAACTTGAAACTGTTTCAAGAGCTTGAGGGCTGTATTTCACATCAAACAGAGATCAGTATGAGCACACTGGCTGTTATTTCTTAAACACACACACACCAGCACAGAGAGTAACAATCCCATTCACTTTAGAGAAACATCCAAACATCCCATTACACATGTCTTATCATCCGTTTAGAATTTCAAACTTAATTTCCTTCCAGAATAGGAAATAAAAAATAGCTGCTCCTGGAGGAAAATATATATTTCAACAGCTTAATTCCCTGGTAATAAACACATTCAGAGGCAGTAACTCTCTACCTCGCTTTCTCTCTCTCTCCCTCCCTCTCTCTCTCCCTCTCTCTCTCTCTCCCTCCCACTCTCTTACACTCTTTTCTTACAAGCGGCTGAAATTGAGTTGGCAGGCAGTGAATAGAGAGAAGCTTCACTTCCCTATGTGTTACTCTGGCTGCCTATTGCACCGTGGAAACAGCATGCATGCATTCTGCTCTTACCTTTCATAGCTGAAATCACAAAATACATCATTAAGCTCCGAGTCCATAAGAGAGCACTATCACCAGCTCAAAGCCCTCCACTGCTGTCTCAGCAGCAGCTGGCCAGCACAGCTCTGTCTCTCTGCCTCCGAGCATGACCACACGAGAATCCATGTGACTGTGACATCAGCGCTAATGTCTGCCTGCTCCCCGCCCCCTGCCTTTGATTGGCACAGCAGGCAGCCAGTGGGGGCGCTGACAGCTCAGGCAGGGAACCTGGCCCCTTTCCCACTGATTGCAGTACTGAGGCTTGTCTGAGGACTCGATAGGCACAGCACACTCTTACTATCTTGTCTTGCTTATCTTTTAGTGCCAGGATAAAGTCATAACAGTAGCTCTGCCAGACATTTTTTCAATTCCCTTTTCCTCTGCTTTCATAATGTAAAGAAAATAGGAAAACAGAAGGAGAAAGAGAGACTGGAATAGAGGGAAAGGGGAAGATGTAGATGAATAGGTTCAATAAGAGAATGAGGGAAGGAGATAATGTAGAAACAGAGAGAGAAAGTGAGAGAATATAGAGAGAGGCTGTCTAATTCCCCGTGGCTCAGTGATAGCAGAAGCAGTCTCTTCCTCTCCTCTCTGAGTGTGTAGATAGATATTACTACTCAGTCTGCCTCCAGATGTCTGCCTCCAGAGCAGCGGTGGAGCATTCCAGAGCCCAGACAAACGAGTGGAGGTTCAGCCCCTTCCCCTGACCTCTCCACAGGACTCACACACCTCTCTCCTCCTCTCCCCCTCTCCCTAGGCTCACACACACAGGCTCTGGCAGGTGAGGAAGGAGAGATAGTGACGAAAGGGTTTGGCTGATCCCCTCCACCCCACAGTGACTGGAGTTTCTGTATCGTTTTCTACCACCCTCCCTCTCGTTCTCTCTCCCTCTCTCACTCACTCCTCGCTCTCTCCCTCACTCCTCTCTCTCCATCCCTCCCTCCCTCCCTCCCTCATATGATAATCTGTTCAGACCCCTTACCAGCTGGCACTTTCTGATACAATATTCTGGTTTTAGTGCAATCCGGCTCTGGCCAATAACCGGGTTTCATTTAGAATGTCCATAAATAAGCTGGTGTTCATATCATCCCTTCTCAAGATAAATCAAAAGCTTGGGACTATAAGGTTCTGTCTATATTTTTGTTCAATGTTCTCTACCTACTGTATATAGTACTCTAAATACCCCAATTCATGTTGTTAAGTTCAAAAGAATACAATAATAAAATTGCTGACACCATTCAAACCAATGAGAGTTCACAAATGTAAAGCCAATTATCTCAGAATAATATTTTTTGCTGATAAAACCTTTTTGTCCCAAGCTCTCGAAATGCAAAATATTTCATTGCATTATTTATTTCATGGCAGTATCTTTCAGACATATTTTCATGTTAAACGTTTAGAATTATTCAGTTTTACCAAATTAATTTGCTATTTTTGACATGTCCAGTCAACGTTGATTTTGACATTAGTATCAAACATTGATTTGGCAAACATAATGTTCCATATTTACTTGCCTGACTACGCAGACCGCTTGATCTGGCCAAACGCTACACCACACCCACTGACGTTAGTTTCTTCTCCGCAATGAGTCTGGATCTCCCCAATCCCTTCACCGAATACAAACATATTCGGGGCCGTCCGATTGGTTAAGAAACCGATGGAATGGGCCTGAGCCAGAACACACGTGGGTAAAGCAGAGGTTTGAAAATTCTTAATTGGCTTTGATACTCTGATTGGCCAGCACAATCGCTGATGACTTTGTTTGGTACAATGCCCCTTGTGCACCTCGTCACCACAAACAACTTCAATGATGACAGTCTCAGACTAAAGTATGTAGCGAACGACAGAGCAGCGGATGTCATCAGGCTACCATATTCCACCATGTGTATACGTCTACCTATGATACATCAAGTATGCAAATTAAACTCCTGCCCAAAACGCCATAAATCTAGCAAATGAACGTGTTTCATTACAACCTCTACATGATCCATTAGAGGCACAATTAACACATTATCTCATGTAATGTCAGAACCGGACTGTCACTGCATAAAACATCATTCAGATGCAGATATCCTCAAACGAAGCGTGTCATGGTTACAAACGAGTGAAAACAATGTGGTGGTAAACACATTTCAATCCTCTGTCACACTGAAACCTAGTGTTTGTTTCTCATGCTGGGTTTCTAACCACAAGCTCTCTACATGAGACAGTCTGCTGGCCCACGCAGGGCCAGGTTAAACTGTCACTTTCAGCACAGACAAGAATGTGGTGTGGTTGCCATAGCCATGTGCTGCTACTTGCTACAGTATCAGTCAGTCTTAAACCATGGGCCATCTCACTGCTGTTGCTGTGAGTTCCTTGTTTATAAAACCGCATGGCTTTGGCCCCTGGGCGACCGGGCACCACTGTGACCTCACACACACCCACTCTCTCCTGGCTGCACTCGGCTCTGCACTCTGCTCTGCACTCTCTTCCCAATTGTTCAGATGACTGCAGATAACAACAGTTTAGCTTAAATGAAAGGAACATCTACACTACAGTGTCTGTGTGTGAAAGAGAGAGTGGAATGGATAGAGGGGCGAGCGCATGCAACTGCTTGAGTTTGTTTGTGTGGATTGTGTCTGTGGCGGGTGTATGTTCACTGTATGTGAATATGTATGAGTTTTGTAAAACCTTGGTTGAGGACATTGTGTGAAAGCATCAGGACAGACATGACATACAAGCCACAATGCATCCTGAGAGTGACATATAAACTCAGCAAAAAAAGATACGTCCCTTTTTCAGGACCACGTCTTTCAAAGATAATTCGTAAAAATACAAATAACATCACAGATCTCCAATGTAAAGGGTTTAAACACTGTTTCCCATGCTTGTTCAATGAACCAGAAACAATTATTTAACATGCACCTGTGGAACGGTCGTTAAGACACTAACAGCTTACAGATGTTAGGCAATTAAGGACACAGTTATGAAAACTTATGACACTAAAGAGGCCTTTCTACTGACTCTGGGACCTGTTGGATCGGAGGGTGAGGGCTAGGGCCATTCCCCCCAGAAATGTCCGGGAACTTGCAGGTGCCTTGGTGGAAGAGTAGGGTAACATCTCACAGCAAGAATTGGCAAATCTGGTGCAGTCCATGAGGAGGAGATGCACTGCAGTACTTAATGTAGCTGGTGGCCACACCAGATACTGAGTGTTACTTTTGATTTTGACCCCCCTTGGTTCAGGGACAAATTATCCAATTTCTGTTAGTCACATGTTGTCACGACTTCTGCCGAAGTTGGCTCCCCTGCCTGTTCGGGCGGTGCTCGGCGGTCGTCGTCACCGTCCTACTAGCCACTACCGATCCCTTTTTCGTTTGTCTGTTGGTTTTGTCTTATTAGTTTCACCTGTGTGTATTTTAGTTTAATTAGCGTCCTTATATGTAGTAGGTTGTCCCGCCCTTGTTTTGTGCGGGATTGTTTTTGTTACTCTGTTGTATGGTGGTTTTTCGTGTATGTATTCTCCGGACTATTTTGGTCCTGTGTTTTGGGCTGGTCAATTGTATGCGCCCTGTGTGTTGAATAAATTGACACTCTACTGAACCCTGCTCTCTGTGCCTGATTCCACCCACCACTAGTATCTCGTGACACATGTCTGTGGAACTTTTTCAGTTTATGTATCAGTTGTTGAATCTTGTTACGTTCATACAAAAATTGACACGTTAAGTTTGCTGAAAATAAACGCAGTTGACAGTGAGAGGACGTTTATTTTTTTGCTGAGTTTAGAAACATGATCGTTTGTGATTGTATACTGTAATAATCGGTCTCAATAAAGGTCGCCTCTGGATAAAGTTACTTTATCCTGGGCACAGTGAGAAGTACAGGCATTCTGGACCAGCTGCAATCAGGAAATACCTGGTGTTTCTGAGCACAACTGCTGCCTTACACAATGACGGAACATTCCCCTGACTACAACCCATTCACAATAACAGTATGCCAATACTGAGGTGTTGCTGAACTCATTGACTAAATCACAAAACAAATGTATTTTTATGAATGTGATGATATAATGTAAGATCAATAATATGATTGTAATCTGTGAACTGTGCAACGTTACTCTGCTGTCATTGGTTTAAATTGTCTGTTGTGTGTGTGTTATACCACCTCCACACATTATGACATTGGATATCCTCCTGGGTTTTGATCAACAAATATCCCAGGTGATGTAACTCTTTGATCTCTATTCAGTTCCACCTCAAGATGGACTGGTACCCATCCTTTCTTGCATAAGTGTTCACTGAACCTATCCAAAATCAGAGAGGTAAGGAATATCAATGGCTCCCTGATGTGTGTGCAGAGCCAGTGTCAGTGTGTCCACAGACAACCAGTTCTAGCTGTAGTTAGGAGCAGTCAAGAGCTGAGCAGAGCTGGGCTGTGCCGGTGCTGTAGTGGGCCCATACTCACTGCCTCTCTGCATAAACACCGATCCAGTCAAGTGTTTCGCGCTCCTCGCTGATTAATTCAAGCAAATGTATTTATTGTAAACAAGCCCTGTGGGATGGAATTCAATTGAGAGGAGACGCGGAGCCTCTACTGGTGCCCCAGAGGAGAGGAGAGGACCAGAGCCGATAATGGCCTCATTAGCAGTCTGTCAGTAGACATCCCGCACCCCACGCCTTCCCTCACTGGCTGGGCTGGGCTGGCTTGGGACGCAGCTGATCCACATTAACTCCTACGGTACCATACCACTGCCACAGCTCTCCAGACCACAGATCATAGAGTGCATGGGGACTCAGCACTCACCCTCCTCTGTATCCCAGGAAAAAGACACATATCAGTGATAGATACAACAACAAATAATCCGTACAGTGACATGGACGATGTGTGTGTGTGTATTGCCAGCCCCCAGCTGAAGTAGAATTAACAACGTCTAACAGACACCCAATGAAAACAATACAGGTCGATTTAATATAAACGCCAAGGAGTGGAGGCCATAATATCAAACCATAACAGCACCAACCCATACGAGACAATCATAAACCAATTTAGAGCCATTCCAGGCAATTTCCTGGGGCTTCCACTTGTGGGGAAGACTTCAATAAATCACACTGACAACAAAGGGAATATCTATTTCAGGGAAAATAAAAGAGGTTTCATTCGGTGGGGTGGGGAGCAGAGCATTTAAAGAGGTTTAAATGTGAGCGTGGAGAGCTTAGAAACATACATGTATGCTGTCATGCCTGCAGAGGAGTGCAGTGCGGTATAGTGAGGCAGGCAGAGAGGCATCTGTAGTGGAGAGTGGTGGGTGGTAGTGGGGGTTGTGACAGTGACAGTGTGATCAGTGGCCTCTCCATTAGTGACTGCTCTCCATATGTGGAGCCCCACGCCAGCCCAGCATCAGCCTCAGCCCAGCTCACAAACCCATACATATTTATAGAGCAGTAAGGCCACACAGACGAAAGACAAAAGCCTCAGTAAAAAGACATATATGAGCCGGTCCACCATTACTACAACTACAGGAGGAGGTGCATTAGGTTACGTCTATGCCACAGCTATCAGTGACATAATAACTGATTACACAAAGTCAATAAAAGTCACGACAGTCTATTTACTATAATGTGGTTGAATAAAACATGACTCCAACCTTTGCTACTAGGTCTACAACCAACATCATTTACAGAGTAGAGCTAGAAAACGTTGTTTTGTGTCCAAGCTCATCCAATCTTGGATAGAGCAATCATACATTCTAATATTTACAAGTCAATGACATCAAAGCGTTTACACTGCGTGTTAAATAAGGATGAGAAGAGAAGAGTTGTGACATATGCCACAGAAGAGGGTTCAGTAGACTTGAAAAGATGTGCGTCATAATGGATATAAACAATGAAAATATCAAAAGACCAAGATATATATTAAAATGGCCAGCACAGCCAAAAATGTGATTTTCCTGTGTTTTACACACTGAGTGTACAAAACATTAGGAACACCTTTCCATGACACAATGACCAGGTGAATCCAGTTGAAAGCTATGATCCCTTATTGATGTCACTTGTTAAATCCACTTCAATCAATATAGATGAAGCGGAAGACATGTTAAATAAAGATTTTTAAGCTTTGAGATAATTGAGACTTGGATTGTGTATGTGTGCCATTCAGATGGTGAATGGGCAAGACAAAATATTAATTTTCCTTTGCACGGGGTATGGTAGTAGGTGCCAGGCACACTGGTTTGAGTGTCAACGTCAGTCACCTGTTCGCACCCTGTACAAGGGATTAAAGTAAGCAAAAATAAATACATCTCTGCCTTATATTGTCGAGTGCTCCAACTCCTTTTTACCTCAAAGTAGTCATTTTGGAAGCTTTTCTTGGTAAGCCATTCTCATGATTTTTGTCATTAATATTGAGCACCACTCATTTTCAAAGTACAAAGGCCCACCTGAACTCCTACCGGTTTGAGTGTGTCAAGAACTCTAATGTTGCTGGGTTTTTCACGCTCAAGAGTTTCCTGTCTGTATAAAGAATGGTCCACCACCCAAAGGATGTCCAGCCAACTTGACACAACTGTGGGAAGCATTGGAGTCAACATCGGTCAGCATCCCTGTGGAACGCTTTCGACGCCCTTGTAGAGTCCATGTCCCAACAAATTGAGGTTGTTCTGAGGGCAAAAAGGGGGGTGCAACTCAATATTAGGAAGGTGTCCTCTATGTTTTGTACACTCAGTGTATATTTTTCCACACTATGAGCTTGGAATATTACTTTGAAATGTTCCATTTAACATTTAATGTAAATGTCCTTTTAGTGTAAGAGCTGTTTGAAAAGAACGTCTGAAATGTCAGTCTGTTTTGGTGGGATGGAGTTTTGTCCTGCCTGGTGACATCCCCAGGTGGTAAGTTAGTTAAAAGACAAATAAGAAAGAGAGTTCCACACCTCTCTGCCAATAACAGCCAGTTTTCAGTTTTCACCTCAATGCTCGCAGACAGTTCTACAGTAGCATAATTCTTGCTTGAGAATTTGCTCTTTGCTAAGAAGCAATTTTAGTTTATTTTTTACCATTTAAATTTTAAACAATCACAGTTAGGTAGTTGTTACCCAGAAATGATTTTATATTGAGCTAAAAAATGGCTGCCTTGGTCCTTTAACATGCACTTACCCAAGCTACAGATAACGTTGTGCAGGGTAGTTCATGTCAGCTCCAAATTAAATTAGGACCCTTCCAGGTATTAAGGAATACAGAGACATTTGGTAGTAAACAATTTGATAAGAAACACACTTCTCTAATTGAAAACATCAGATGCCCCCCCAGCAGCTAGTGTGTAGTGGTTTGACGTTGTTGATGTTGTCATCGCTCCATTAGGTTTAATAGACTGGAATGACAGGGCGATTCCTTTATCTTTGGGCTTTTCTTATTTTGCAATAAGAAAATTATGACAAAGAGGCAATAAATGTGTTTACAAGAAACAATAGAATTGGCTCCTCATTTGATCAAAATGGGTCAAGACAATACATTTTTACAGTGAAAAGTATTTGATTACGGATTACAAAGAGGTTGCCGTTAGAATACAAAAAAATGGAGTGTACTAGTGAACTCATGTAATTGGTTGAGCTTCAAATGAATGCAAACTCTGCTCAATGCACATTCACATTAGGCTATATTTATAGAGATCATGAAAAACAGACAGAAATCCTTCGTAGAACTAAGCAGGCATGTTTGATAGCACTGACAATTGTTTTGGAAATACATCTCCAATAAATCAATGGACATAACATTTGAACTATGTGTACTGACTGTCTTTAGCGCAGAGCTGTCTGTGGGGATAGAGGGGAAGCCATATGAGGCTTGAGAGAGAGGGAGAGAGATTATAGGAGGCATCCCAGCCTGTGCAAGAGGCTTAGTCTGGCTAGGCGGGGAGGTGGAACCCTGTGAATTCTAATGAACTGGCAAGACTCCCCAAAACCAGCCTCTCCATCTCCAACAGGACAGAGAGGGGTAGGTGATTAGGGGCGCTGCATCCCTCTGCACCCCCTCCACGGCAAACCAAATAGAGCAGGTCATTTTCCCTGTGATAATTATGCCCAGAACCAGGCATTAAGGGATTGGTAATGGACCTGCTTATTCTTCATGTGCTGTAGAGGAGCCGACTGAGAAAAAAGCATGATTATGTGGGTGACTCTAGTATGAGTAGCAGTGGCTGTTGAAAAACTTAGCCTTTGAGGGGGAGGTTAACGAATGAACTTCATTATTGAGGAGCATACCAGGGAGACCCCCTGGAGCTTGTGATATATTACCTAGCGTCAAACTTACACACTCCCACATCACCACTATAGAGCAACATCAACTCTGGGGGAGGCATGCATGTAAACTAAAATAGTTAACCTTCTCGCTTGAGGGGAGAAAAAAACAAAGCGCAACAAACAAGGATGTACACAGGTTTAATATATATTTCTGTTTGGAAAAAAAATTCAATGAGCTCCTTTGTGAAACTAAATGTGTATCATTGCTTTTAAATTAGAAAGTGCACTATTGATTTTCTGTCTTAATTCACAGAGCCCTTCTCTCTGGATACACAACAGTGAATATCCTCTGCACAGAAAACCTCAGAAGAAAAATGTTTTAGGCTTAAACTAACAGTGTTTAATGTTCTGTCTGTAACTGAGAAGAGGCAGTCCAGATCACACTGTATATATTACACTCATTTGTTAAAAATAACTCTGCTCAAGCATGAAAGTTATTTTTTGAAAGTTTACAGCACTCTATAAATCCAGTGACCCACTAGAAGGACTAGATTTTTCTTTAAGATGGAGGGAGATCTTCAGGCTATGGAGGCAAACAGCACTTAGCCTTCCCCCTTCCGTTGTGCCTTGCTGGAGTTTCTCCATGGCGGACGGAGGGAGCACTTTTAGCCAGCAAGCTATGAACACTTTTACTCTTGACATATGAGGATGCCATGGGTGTGGCGGAGTGATTCATCACACGGTGTGCTCCTCCTGCACCCTCACACATTAGTAATGTGGTCCACAGAGGAGGAGGCCTGTCACTACTCTGTACCTGGACCCCACGAACAAGGTAGGTCAACAGGAGGCATCAGCGCCTGGCCCACTTTTAGTCTTTCACAGCACCTTTAAGTTTCCTCGGGCTCCACCAGCCCAGAGCAGGGTGAGACAGACTGTACTGTATGAAAATCTCATGCTGTACATACCAGCAGCATACCAGCCTGCATCCCACTGCTAGCTTGCCTCTAAACAGGGTTGGTCCTGGTCAGTCCCTGGATGGGATACCAGATGGTGTTGGAGGGCCAGAAGGAGGCACCTTTTCCTCTGGACAAAAAAAATATTATAATAATAATAATATCCCAATGCCCCAGGGCAGTGATTGGGGACATTGCCTTGTGCATGGTGCTGTCTTTCGGATGGGAAGTTAAACAGGTGTCCTGACTCTGTGGTCACTAAAGACCCCATGTCACTTACTGTAAGAGTAGGGGTGTTAACCCTGGTGTCCTGCCTAAATTCTCAATCTGGCCATCATACCATCATGGTCACCTAATCATCCCCAGCTTACAGTTGGCTCATTAATTCCCCTGTAACTATTCCCCAGGTCGTTGCTGCAAATGGGAATGTGTTCTCAGTCAACTTACCTGGTAAAATAAGGGTTGAATATAAATAAAAAAATACATACAAGGACAAACCACTGAAATGAGCAATATCTCATATAGGAGATGTTTTATTAATACTGTACATCCACAAAATCCAAAATAAGTTCTTAATATGTATCATAGAATGAGTGAAACTTGGTCAATGTCCAACGTAGCATAAAGGAATGAGTCTGCCTCAAAGAAGACATGAGTGAGATTTTCTAAGAGAAGATTCCAGATTTTCACCTCTAAACCAACACAAGCCTGAGGGAGTTTCATCAGAAGGCTGGGTAGTCTTCTGTAATACCAGCGTAACAAAATGTTATGAGCACCAAGCACATGATCATCTGTTCTTTCATATAATATAGAGCCACTTTAAGTCAGTATAAGCCTTTGACCTGAACACTGCAGGTAATGCAAGTTTAAACACCTACCTCCGTATTCATGTTTGTCATTTTACTAGTGAAGATTAGGTGAAAAAGGCTATTTGAAACCACAACACAGGATTAAGGGATAATGCTGCTCTGTGTCTTCTGAGTCGACCTTGATTCTGTAATCCAGCACAATACTGGGTAACAGCGTATTTCCCTCTCTCTTACAGTACAACTGTTCACTTAGACATAATGGCAAACACTTAATGATACAATTCTAACTGAGGGAGAAATCTACATCGACCAGATCTTTGCTGTATACACTTCACACTTGGAATCCAAGGAAAATAACTGCAAAATGTGACAATATTTTACCGCAATTGATTTGTTTTATATTTCTGTTTCCTTTTCTTTGAATGTAATTCAATATTTTATCCTGTTACATAAATTGCAAAAACAAAGGAGAAGAAAACAAAGGGAAAGTTGGATCCTAAAACAAAGAAGGAAACATTGTCTTTAGTCTCAGAGAGAAAAATCACCAGTAAGTTGATTTGAATTACTCAGGCTCGCACTTTAATGACCGGGGGTGAGAAATGAAGTTGATCTTTAAAGTGAGCCAACCTGCAGTCAGCCACGGCATCGTTAAGGAGACTACCACTTAATCAGAGAGAGGACACCAATTTAGCAGGAAGCTAACTATGCAGGAGGAGTCATCGACCCATTATCAAGCATCATAACATGACATATGACCAGGTAGGTTATACAGCAAGCATTTCTCAGCTAGCCATTTTTACTGACTCCCTCTCTCTCACACAGTTTTCATTTTTTCACCTCTCTGCCGCAGACACAGTAGAATGAGAACCTTCCTTTGATGTCTGGGATCCTATAATGCTAAGGCGTTGAAATTTGCATGCTTGTTATCTATGGAATCTTAATGATCACAGCTAACATCACAATGGGTTAACCACATTCTTCTGTCCAGAAACATTAATAACAGAACAGCACCAGGGGCCGGATTCACAAAACATTACTTACGAAAAAACGTAAGAAGTTTCTTAAGGAAAAAAATAGGAAGTTCATGAGATAGTTCGTAATTTAATTCCTCAAAATGTTCTTAGAAATTCGTAGTTTTCTTAGGATCTTCGTAAATATCTTCTTATGTGGCACTGACATTAGTGACGTGCTTGAAACCAATAAATAGCCTATGTGACAAGGATGATTGGATTTGGTTATTACGTTATAATTTACACATTATAGCCATCAGACTAGCTATATCCAAATCAAAAATGGATGTCGTCCATCATAGAGATGGTGGTAGAGGGACTGCGCGACCGGTAAGTTAGTTAGCTACGTTAGCTAGTAAAGACATTATAGCCAAAATAGCTAACGATGTTAACGTTAGCTAACTTAGCCAAGTTCTTCTTTGCAAATTGATGAGATAGCGCTAGCTATTTAACACTTCTAGAATATTGTAATATATTGTTAATTACTAGCTAGCTTGATAATGCGTGTTTAATTTGTTTTCTTGCTGTATTTAAATACCCGGTAGCCAACTGTGTCTGTGCCGCAAGAAAACGTTAATGGTTCCAAAAGTATCCATTTGTCTCAAGACAAGGGTTTAACTGTCCTAAAACTAAGTACATTTCCCAGGAAAAATTTTAAAGCATTATTTTCAAGAATCCCATTTCTTCTAAACTTTTTTCTTAGGAAAAACCTTAAGAACACATTTCCAATAACTTTATTGAGGAATAGCAACTTTGCTTAACTTTCTTCAATTGTTAAAGAAAAAATGGCAGTTACGAAGAACTTTTGTGGATCCGGCCCCAGATCTCTAATGAAAGTAATCTAATACAATGTTCACATGTGATCAACTACAATGAATAGATCACCAACAGCTTCACTGTATTTTTTTCCGGCCCCAGATCTCTAATGAAAGTAATCTAATACAATGTTCACATGTGATCAACTACAATGAATAGATCACCAACAGCTTCACTGTATTTTTTTCAATAGTAGTGGTGCCTTTATGTATCTCTGTGTCTTCACTGAATAAAGTGTGCTCTATTTTTCAGCTTGCTATTGCATATGCTCTAGTCCAGGGGTGTCAAACACATTTTTGTCAGAGTGGTGCATTTGGTCTTCAATGAGGTCCGGAGGGCCGCACTGAAAATTGGTTATATTTCCTAGCTGTCAAAATGTGTAAAAAATGGTCCTCTATCCGTTTTTGGAATTTGTGTATGCTCTCTGACTGTCTAGCTTTCATGTAGGTGATTATTTGCGAGCTGGACACAGTCAAGAAATGGAATACATGTATGTTTATTATAATTTCTACAGTTATGATTTGGTTTATGTCATTTCCACCCCCCAAAAAAACTCAAACCCCTTCGCAGTATCTGGGCAGTATGTTTGACACCCCTGTCTATTTGATTAAAAAAATTCTACCAACCAGCAGTTCTATCCCTAAAATAAATACAATTAACTTTGCCTCCTCAAATTCACATTACTTCTGTGCAGTTAGATTTTTTTGTCTTATTCTGCTAAAGAAACAATCACAATTAAACACAACTATGACAATGAACAGCTTAGTCTGCATAGTTTATTCAACAATATTACATCTGAATAATTCAGGAATTAAATAATATATGTTAATTATGGGCCACATTATTCAAACATGATATAATTTCATCTGCATTTCCATAGTTATTATAATTGCAAATCTCATAATAAAATACTTTTGATCATAGAAATAAGATCTCCACCGTGGATGTTGTCAACTGAGCACTACAATTACTATAATTCTTTCTGGGTGTTCCACAAATTTCATAGAGAATGGAGGCAAGAAAATGTAAAAAAATGTTAGCCTGAGTGTGGTCTGTGTGTAGGAGAGGAGGATGAGAGAGCCTGCCTGGGTATGGCCTACCTCTTCTCTTCTCCAGAGGAAGTTAATGATGGCACAAGGACATTTAATTATGGCACCCATCTTAAAGCTTCCCCGTCAGCATCACTCAGGATCATATCCGGAGGAGCTCTATGACTTCCTCTTCTGTCACCCTCCATGAATCAAAGCTTTTATTACATGCTGACACTCTTGTCCTGCATTGGCTGGACGATGTACACGCACCCTGGGAAAGTGATGAGGCACAGGAAACCTGACGAGTGACAGATAACCTGCGCTGCAAGGCCGGCCCTACTCACTCTGTGGCATGGTGCGTGTGTGACGGTCTGCTTTACCCTGCTTTGCCAGTCATGCCAACCTGCCTACACTACCTAACCATGCCATCTCAGCAACCCCTCAGCCCCTCACCTGGGGTGGCAGGCAGCCTGCAGAAGAGAAATCGCTCACAGCAGATGGGGCCAGTAATTTTAGCCGGCCCGTCCGAGCATTGTGTCCTTGTCACATGTCACTTACTCTTGTTTTCTGGTCTGACAACACTTCAAGACAGGGCCTTTCAGGTTGGGGTGAGACATAAAGAGACAGGGTGAGGCCTCTCTTCTCTTCTCCTCTCTTCGCTCTGGCTCAGGCACTCACAAAGACACAGCACTAGAGAAGAACCAGATTAAGGGCCCACAAAGACAGCCTCCCAGCCCTACAAAGACAGCCCTCTAGCACCACAAAACGCTGCGGCAACCCTCCCCCCCCCTCCCAGCTCCCCACGTCACTCTTCCTTTCACACACACTGTAGCCCCAGGAGGTGATAAAGAACCCACTCCATTCTGACAAACGTATGCAAAGAAAGTGCATTTTACAAAGGACATTTGTAATTTTATAAAATAGCAGACATAATGCTTTTACTGAAAACTCATATTGTGTGGGAGAGAAAAAAACGTACAGTGGAGAGGAAAAATTGAGAAAAATCATGCTGGCCTGGTTTACGACAAATAGATAGCTCTATTGATTTCCTTTTACCAGTGGCTGTCCATCCCTCACTGTGGTGATTATACTGACCTATTTCACAAAAAAATGGCTGTCTATTATGGATTAAACCAAAGTGTCCAAAAAAATGTCTTATTCTTTTCACGGAGCAAACAAATAGACTAAGATGAATGATGATCTATTATAAAGAAAAATAAAAGATGGTGAGTGTTCAGTGTTGTTCAGGGAGAAACAAAATGCAAGCTTGAGCTCCATATTGAGAGTGTTCAGCAGCAGAACAGGCTTCTCTTGGTTGGGGCATTCGACGCCCCGGAAGTACAGCCAATTTAAATCAATCATAACAAAATATGTAATTCTCAAATTTATTTTATAACATAATAAGGATGCAGTTAATGTGTGTGTATTATCTGAATGAACAAAAAAAGATTACAGTTGTAAACGTATCTGCATTTATAGTACACTATAAATACTATGAATTAATGTAATAGTTTTCTGTTTGTATTTTCCTCTGAGTACTGCTACTGTATATGTGATGCAGCAGTGTACGAGTGTTGTGTCTGTCACTAGTG
This sequence comes from Oncorhynchus mykiss, assembly GCF_013265735.2. Classification (NCBI taxonomy): domain Eukaryota; kingdom Metazoa; phylum Chordata; class Actinopteri; order Salmoniformes; family Salmonidae; genus Oncorhynchus; species Oncorhynchus mykiss. The sequence goes on from NC_048565.1 coordinate 30,789,103, forward strand.
ACTAGTAGTATCTCACTGTGTAGCACTGAGACTCTGCCCCAGCTAAATAATGTACGTAGGTACTGGATGCACTTCCCACATGAGTGCAACTAACAAATCCCTGCAGAGCTGAATCAAGGCAACGATGTGATGAAACACCTTCAAACAAACACTGAGCAGGGAATATTGAGCTACACTCTGCCCCAGGATATTCCACAGCAGTATGCCTGTTGCCAAGCAAAATTAGATAGCCTCTGGGACATATTATTCAACCAAATTGGCACTGTACAGCAGTATTAAGGACTATCAATCTCATGTTCGATAATCACAAATATTTAAGCTCAGAGTAGCAATAAATAACCCCTCTCAACAGAGGAATAATGAGATCTGTTGTGTCATAATAACAAGTTAAGTAGATGTTTCACATAGGGAGGTAGCCTAGCGGTTAAGAGTGTTGTGCCAGCAACCAAAAGGTCATTGGTTTGAATCCCAGAGCCAACTATATGAAACATCAACAGATGTTTCACATAGTTGCAAGGCACTTAACCCTAAATAATATGAATAAAAAAAATGTCTGTAGTGTGTACTGGGCTGTATGCACTACCTAATACATCACTCCAAGATGGCGTAGCAGTGAAGACGTGTTTGTTTTGTCCTCTCGTGTACTTTTGTATTTTTCATATTTTTTGTATATATATTTCAATTTATTTTCAATCTCTTGTCCGAATTTTTTATTCGATTATACCTTCCGGTAACCTGCCTCACCCAATGTGATACAGAATCGCTATTATTTTCAATTTTAGAACACATTCAAGAATCTCCAGAAGCTAACCAGCTAATTAGCTATTTAGTCATTGTTAGCCACTGCTAGGGGATTTTACCTTCTGCACAGATACCAGCCCTGTTTTTAGCCTGGATAATACTCGCTAGTCTACCAATATCGGACAGTCTCTCCACAACAACGCCGGATTCCTGCCATAATCCCTGGACCACTACTTCTGATCTTCACAGCTAGCTTGCAGCTAGCTAGCTAGCTCACAGCTTGCAGCTAGCTAGCTCACAGCTAGCTTTCACTAACCGTGGCACCCAGTACCGAAGCTATCCCTGAGGCCCACCTCCCGGCCTACTCAGCTGTTCACCCGAACCCCACTCATACACGGCTAGAGCCCAAAACTCCACCGGATCCTTGCTGTAAACTCTGGACCTTGGCACCGGATCACCGCTACTACCGATTGGATATAGTGGCTAACGCCACTGCCACGAAGCTAGCACCAATTAGCCGTGTGCCAGGCACATCTCCCAGCTAGCAAACTAAATTCCACAATACCTCTTTCGCCATCTGGCTTGGATTCTCTGTCGACACGGCGCCCCGCCGCACCACCACGACTGGTCTGCCGACGAATACTCCATCCGCTGTGCCTTCATCCGGCCTCCGTCGGAGCAGACGCTCCTACTAGCCCAGGGCTACTAACTTTAAAGCCGTGTCGCTAGCGTAGTGGCGGCTCCCCTGTCTCATCTACTGCTGCCCCCTGGACACTACGATTACTTGGCTACATAGCTGATGCCTGCTGGACTGTTCATTAATCACGGTACTCCATTCTGTTTATTTATTTGTTATCTGTCGGCCCCAGCCGCGAACTCAGGCTCTGTGTGTAGTTAATCCGACCCTCTCGGCCTAGTCTTCACCATTTTACCTGCTGTTGTTGTTGTCTCACCTGTTGTTTTAGCTAGCTCTCCCAATCAACACCTGCGATTACTTTATGCCTCGCTGTATGTCTCTCTCAAATGTCAATATACCTTGTATACTGTTGTTCAGGTTAGTTATCATTGTTTTAGTTTACAATGGACCCCCTAGTTCCACTCTTCATACCTCTGATACCTCCTTTGCCCCACCTCCCACACATGCGGTGACCTCACCCATTACAACCAGCATGTCCAGAGACACAACCTCTCTTATCATCACCCAGTGCCTGGGCTTACCTCCGCTGTACCCGCACCCCACCATACTCCTGTCTGCGCATTATGCCCTGAATATATTCTACCACGCCCAGAAATCTGCTCCTTGTATTCTTTGCCCCCAACACTCTAGGCGACCAGTTTTGATAGCCTTTAGCCGCACCCTCATCCTACTCCTCCTCTGTTCCGCGGGTGATGTGGAGGTAAACCCAGGCCCTGCATGTCCCCAGGCACCCTCATTTGTTAACTTCTGTGATCAGAAAAGCCTTGGTTTCATGCATGTCAACATCAGAAGCCTCCTCCCTAAGTCTGTTTTACACACTGCTTTAACACACTCTGCAAACCCTGATGTCCTTGCTGTCTGAATCCTGGCTTAGGAAGGCTACCAAAAATTCTGAGATTTCCATACCCAACTATAACATTTTCCGTCAAGATAGAACTACCAAAGGGGGAGGAGTTGCAGTCTACTGCAGAGATAGCCTGCAAAGTAATGTCATACTTTCCAGGTCCATACCCAAACAGTTCGAACTTCTATTTTAAAAAATGAATCTCTTCAGAAATAAGTCTCTCACTGTTGCCGCCTGCTACCGACCCCCCTCAGCTCCCAGCTGTGCCCTGGACACCATTTGTGAATTGATCGCCCCCCATCTAGCTTCAGAGTTTGTTCTGTTAAGTGACCTAAACTGGGATATGCTTAACACCCCGGCAGTCCTACAATCTAAGCTAGATGCCCTCAATCTCACACAAATCATCAAGGAACCCACCAGGTACAACCCTAAATCTGTAAACAAGGGCACCCTCATAGACGTTATCCTGACAAACTGGCCCTCCAAATACACCTCCGCTGTCTTCAATCAGGATCTCAGCGATCACTGCCTCATTGTCTGTATCTGCTACGGGTCCGCAGTCAAACAACCAATCCTAATCACTGTCAAACGCTCCCTAAAACACTTCTGCGAGCAGGCCTTTCTAATCGACCTGGCCCGGGTATCCTGGAAGGATATTGACCTCATCCCATCAGTTGAGGATGCCTGGTCATTCTTTTACTAGTAACTTCCTCACCATCTTAGATAAGCATGCTCCGTTCAAAAAATGCAGAACTAAGAACAGATATAGCCCTGGTTCACTCCAGACCTGACTGCCCTCGACCAGCACAAAAACATTCTGTGGCAGACTGCAATAGCATCGAATAGTCCCTGCGATATGCAACTGTTCAGGGAAGTCAGGAACCAATACACGCAGTCAGTCAGGAAAACAAAGGCCAGCTTTTTCAAGCAGAAATTTGCATCCTGTAGTTCTAACTCCAAAAAGTTCTGGGACACTGTAAAGTCTCCCAGGACGGCAGGGTAGTCCAGTGGTTAGAGCGTTGGACTAGTAACCGGAAGGTTGCAAGTTCAAACCCCTGAGCTGACAAGGTACAAATCTGTCGTTCTGCCCCTGAACAGGCAGTTAACCCACTGTCCCTAGGCCGTCATTCTATTTTTCTACTGTGTTATTGACTTGTTTATTGTTTACTCCATGTGTAACTCTGTGTTGCTGTCTGTTCACAATGCTTTATCTTGGCCAGATCGCAGTTGTAAATGAGAACTTGTTCTCAACTAGCCTACCTGGTTAAATAAAGGTGAAATTTAAAAAAAATTAAAATAAAACTGGAGCAAAGCTTTTTGCCATCCAAGACCTCTATAGCAGGCGGTGTCAGAGGAAGGCCCTAAAAATTGCCAAAGACTCCAGCCACCGTAGTCATAGACTGTTCTCTCTGCTACCACACGGCAAGCGGCCTGGAGCAACAAGTCTAGGTGCAAAAGGCTTTTAACAGCTTCTACCCCCAAGCCATAAGACTCCTGAACAGCTAATCAAATGGCTACCTGGACTATTTGCACTGCTGATACTCTCTGTTTATTATCTCTGCATAGACACTTTACTCCTACCTATATGTAAAAAAAATCACCTTTATTTAACCAGGTAGGCTAGTTGAGAACAAGTTCTAATTTACAACTGCGACCTGGCCAAGATAAAGCAAAGCAGTGCGTCACAAACAACAACACAGAGTTACAAATGGAAAAAACAAACATACAGTTTCTATACAATAGAAAAAGTCCATATACAGTGTGTGCAAATGAGGTAGGATAAGGGAGGTAAGGCAATAAATAGGCCATAGTGGTGAAATAATTACAATTAAACACTGGAGTGATAGATGTGCAGAAGACTAATGTGCAAGTAGAGATACTGGGGTGCAAAGGAGCAAAATAAATAAAACAGTATAGGGATGAGGTAGTTGGATGGGCTATTTACAGATGGGCTATGTACAGGTGCAGTGATATGTGAGCTGCTCTGACAGCTGGTGCTTAAAGTTAGTGAGGGACATATGAGTCTCCAGCTTCAGTGATTTTTTTGCAGTTCGTTCCAGTCATTGGCTGCAGAGAACTGGAAGGAAAGGTGGCCAAAAGAGGAATTGGCTTTGGGGGTTGACCAGTGAAATATACCTGCTGGAGCACATGCTACGGGTGGGTGCTGCTATGGTGACCAGTGAGCTGAGATGAGGTGGGGCTTTACCTAGCAAAGACTTATAGATGACCTGGAGCCAGTGGGTTTGGCGACGAGTATGAAGCGAGGGCCAGCCAACGAGTGCGTACAGGTCGCATTGGTGGGTAGTTTTGGGGGCTTTGGTGACAAAACAGATGGCACTGTGATAGACTGCATCCAATTTGCTGAGTAGAGTGTTGGAGGCTATTTTGTAAATCGCCGAAGTCGAGGATCGGTAGGATAGTCAGTTTTACGAGGGTATGTTTGGCAGCATGAGTGGCTGCTTTGTTGCAAAATAGGAAGCTGATTCTAGAATTTAATTTGGGATTGGAGATGCTTAATGTGAGTCTGGAAGAATAGTTTACAGTCTAACCAGACACCTAGGTATTTGTAGTTGTCCACATATTCTAAGTCAGAACCATCCAGAGTAGTGATGCTGGACAGGCGGGCAGGTATGGGCAGCGATCGGTTGAAGAGCATGCATTTAGTTTTACTTGCATTTAAGAGCAGTTGGTCACGGAAGGAAAGTTTTATGGCATTGAAGCTCGTCCGGAGGTTAGTTAAAACACAGTGTCCAAAGAAGTGCAAGAAGTATACAGAATGTTGTCGTCTGCGTAGAGATGGATCAGAGAATCACCAACAGCAAGACCGACATCATTGATGGGGCGGCAGCATAGCCTAGTGGTTAGAGCATTGGACTAGTAACTGAAAGGTTGCAAGATCGAATCCCCGAGCTGACAAGGTTCAAATCTGTCGTTCTGTCCCTGAACAAGGCAGTTCCTAGGCTGTCATTGAAAATAAGAATTTGTTCTTAACTGACTTGACACACTGAACTCTATCTGAGTACACTAAGAATATTACCTCAATTACCTCTACTAACCTGTGTGGGAACCGCAGCCACAATCCTGCAACTCCATATTAGCAAGAGAATTGCTGAATTGCGCCGAGTCTTCGACCACCCAGTCGGCGGACAAGAAGCGGCCAGCCAGCTGTTCAACACCAATGGCTGAGTTCCGCACCGTCGCCGCCGAGAGAGGGTGGAAAACGGAAGCCCTGGTCACCGCTTTCCATCAGGGTTTGTCTAACTCCATCAAGGATGAACTGGACTCTCGGGAACTGGGAGAGGACCTCGAGTCCCTGATATCGCTCGCAATCAGGATCGACAACCATTGTGGCTCCCGTGGTATGGAATATTGAGACCACGGTACGACAAGCACAGTCCCGAGAACCTGACCCAGGCAGAGGTCCCACTAATAGACGTTATGTTCCGAGATCGGCCCATTCTCGAGTACTACAATGGGGGCACTAATCTAAAATAACTGGGCATCCAGGGGTTAATTGGACACTGAAGTTCCTGAGGCGGAAATTCTCGTGGCCCAACATGATTGAGGATGATCCTTTGATGCGGCATGCTCCACCTGTGCGCAAAGCAAGTCATCACGACAGCGACCGGATGGGTTGCTCCAACCTCTGTCCATCCCCAACCGGCCCTGGTACCACCTGTCTGTAGACTTTTATCACTTTTACCACTATCCTGGTGGTCGTCGATCATCTCTCCAAGGCAGCCCATTTCAACGCGTTACCCAAGTTATCCTCAGCGAAGGAGACCTCTCAAATCTTGGGCCCCAGTTTGTCACACGGTATCTGTAGGCCTTCTGCTCCCTGTTGGGGGCGTCGTTGAGTCTCTCCACTCACAGTCGAATGGGCAAACTGAGCGGGCCAACCAGGAGCTGGAGGAGGTACTCTGGTGTTTCGTCTACACTCAGTCCAGCAACTGGAGCAATTTCCTCGTCTGGGTGGAATATTCTCATAACACACTGCCGAACTCAACCACTGGGCTGTCGCTGTTCGAGTGTCAGTTCGGGCCAGTGTACTGTGATCCTGCGGCTACTGTCTATCAGTAAAGTATTATGTTTATCCTTAATCACTGGTTTCTCGTCTCTGGACCTGGGTCCAACCTCACAATTCGCTATTTTCCAGACAGTTTTCAGGTCTACTGTGTGTGCTGTGATGTCTAAATCATGTGCTTGAGTTGAACAGAGGATCACCGTGTCTGTCTGCGTATCTCTGAGGAGAGCAACTCAATACACAGAGCAGGTAAATAAATGAAGACGCAGGGACGAGGCCATGTTTCTCAATTAGTGGAGGCTGCCTCTTGTCACAATGGAGATAAACACTCTGGAGCGCACTCATTGTATTTATGAGTCTGGGCTGTATAGTCTGTAGTACGCTCCACTCCTCTCCCCTCTCCCCTCTCCTCTCTCCTCTCTCCTCTCTCCTCTCTCCTCTCTCCTCTCTCCTCTCCTCTCCTCTCCTCTCCTCTCCTCTCCTCTCCTCTCCTGCTCCGTGATATTGGTGATACTGCATCCCTCTGGAAATTCTATACCCATGCAAGACATACAGTATGTATGGATCTCTAACCTGCTAAAATATGATAGGAACAAAATATTATTGCCAACAGTGTTCTCCAGGCCTACTGTATTTACTGTGACAACATAGTTCTCCAAAGAAAGTTGGACAAATATCCACGCACAATGAATCTTACGAAATCAATGGAGTCATCCATATGAATAGAGTATACGACAGATGCACTGTAACAATGTTTCAACATTTCATATAATCCACAAACAGAACCCTTTAGGTGTACATTTTCTGTGCATGTTTCTGCGTTTGTCATTACAGGAGAGCTGAAGTGAGAGGATTAACCATGGGTAATCAGAAGATCTTCTCTCTGGGAGGAAGAGCAGCATGGTAAGACAAGCTATCTGGCTGGTAAGTCGGTCCTATCAGAGCTGTTAGAGAGCGAGCAGCTTCAGTCTGCTGATGGGAGATTGTAGGTGAAAACGCTAATCTGTCTGTATAATCGGCTAGTCCATCTGATCCACAAGTCTACACCATCTCCCTCAACATATTTTAACACAAACTAATCATATCACAGGTAGGCATTCTGGAGGGCGTGATAAATTATTGTAGTTGGTGGTGCTCCTTGTAATGTCAAATATTTCATTAATATCACAATACTGTAAAAACATGCAAAATAAGATATTTAACACAATGCTATGTGCCTTGATGGCATGACTGTTGACCACTATCTATTAAAATTCCACTTCAACGTCTGCTTTGAGTACCTCAACATTTAGTTGTTTAAATACAGCTGCCAAACAGCCATTTAGGGCCGTTCTGCAGCCCACTTTGCCTTGCTCTTAGCATTATGTAAACACAGCCTATAAAGCTGTCAGGGAAAATGTCAAGGAAAACCATACTTGATTCCTTACTGAGAATTATAGCTTTGTGGTAAGAGTTATATGGCCTGCTGGAGTTGGACCACCACTAATGGTGGATGGAGTGAGAGGCACAAAATATACCCCCAAAAATGTGCATGCAAAAGTTCATAAAGAAAAACAATTATTGATGTGAGAATGTGCTCACCTCCCTTCTAAGTTTTGACCAGGCGTACATCTGCTAGTGGTTGAAATGTTGTATTGCAAGCTGGCAAATAAGTATTTTGTGCAAATGGGGGATATGAAGAAAAGATTGTTCATAAAAAACTAAATAGGAACACATTAACAAGAACACAACCATTTGCTGTTGAGATGTGTGAAAATCTATGTTTTATTTTTATTATAAAAAATAAGTTGACACAGGAATCTTTTTCCTATTTATTTTAATTTCATAACCATTGCAGAACATACTTTTCACCTCTGCATGTGAAGGGTTCCTATTCCAGAAGGAGCCATCTCTCATTTAATTGGGCCTAGTAAATTGATAGTCTATATGTATTTCAAATTTTGCAATTTCATAGGCAGTGTGGTTTATAATACCGGTATACAGTCAGATTTAACAACAGATAATTACATTGAAGTTAGGTTTTTACTGCCACATGTACAGTGGAATGGCTTGTTTGTTCTCTACCAACAAAGCAGTAATGAATATCAGTAGCACTATAAAAAAAACACTTTTTTAACGTAAAGTAGAATAAAACTAACTACTGTAAGTAGACCTACTGTAATGTTAAAGAATTTGCGGGCAATCCCTCACATTTAGGTTGGGGGAAAAGTCGATGCAAAACATTGTTGAATTCAAATGTTCTGCTGACAGGTCCACGACAATTTGCCATTGTTTTCTCTTTCAGAAACTGACACAGTCTTTTCCAGATACAAGCATAAATTACTGCTTACAGATGAAAACATTATGCCAACGCAGTTAATAGACCGGTAGCTTATGTCAAATATTTGACAGTATGGGAAGGCTACAGTATTGCTGTGCGATAGGAGTGTGACATTGCCTATTTCATCTCAGATCCTATAGTCTACCATGGCAGTACATATAAACCCAATAACCTATTGATAAACTAAATATAACAAATCATAGTTTACATGCCAATAGTTCCAAATGATACAACAAATAAAGGGCGTTACTGTCACAATAAAAGGTGATTAGAGGTATTTTACAGACACCGTTTAAATGCTCGTTCATGCACACACAATTCTACGGCAGGTCTGATTTTTAGCAGAACACGCGCAAAGTTTATAAATCTGAATATTTTTGTGTGTGTGCAGATTTGTCAGAAATGGCACACGCAGAAATGTAGTGTGAAATGTACACAACGGTTATATACTCTCATTCTCTATCACAGTCTGAAGAAGCCATGATGGTCTGCAGCACAATAAATGAAGTGTCTATTATCATCCAGAATATTTCACCTTCATAGGGCGGAGCACCCAGACATATAGGAGAGAGGAGATAGCATCTGCCAGGGAACAGATGCCCCTGTAATTTATATTGATGAGGGGACTGGCTGGTGTGGCTTCGTAGTAGGGAACTTCCAGGGGTCTGATCACTCAGGCAGGGAGAGGGGAGAGATAAGACAGAGGGATTGGCTCGGTCTCTGGAATCTCTGGGCTGGATGGGGAGGGAGGTTTCTTCCGGAGTCTGCTCAGCTCAGACCCCAGACACTCAGCACTGGCCAGCATGCCACTGCAGGAGCCACTATGGGAGAGCCGGGTCTGACTGACAGACTGAATGACTGACAGACTGAATAAAGTGATGGCAGTCAGTGTGTAGTTCGAGAGACATAAATAGTGCTGTATGTAGCCAGTCTTCAACCACCATTTTGGGTGGAGCTATATCCACCTTATAACTTTAGTCTAGCTTGACGTACTAGAGCTCCCCTCCCAATCCACCAGATCTTCCCTCAGTCTCTGACCATTAACTGGCCTTTGAACCTTTCCCTGTGCATACATATCTTTGACTCGGGACTATCACCTCTTCCTGTTTGCCCGGCACATCAATCATTGACTTGTAAAAGCACTTTACGATGATTTCTTGACACAGATCACATTTGAATATTTCTCATTGAAAAGAAAGTATGCAGTCCAGCCTCTGCCCAGGACTTTGAACCCAGAATCCTACATTATGCTCTTTGATTTGAGACCCCTTCTGGTGTAGAGGTGCTTAGCTCTGGTCTAATTAAGACAGCAGTTGGGTATCGGATAAAGGGTCAAAGGACTTTGTCTTACCTTACAGAGGAGGGGAGGCCGAAAATCAAACAAGCACACTTCAAACAACTCACTTCATCCATCCCTCTAGACGGGCAAATACCTTAACACAGTCACCTACTTGACCTTAACATTATTTTCAGAGACAGTTTACGTGGCTGCTTCAGTCAAGGGAAGGCTATAGGGCTGACTAGTGCAGACCGAGGACCATTTCCTCTGCTGTGCTCTGATGTTCAAAACAGCTTTTTAGGAGTGTTTTAAAGGGAGTGATCTAACCCTGCTCTCCCAGTCTGAGATAGTCAGACCGCTCTTATAGAAAAGCCCTCTGGTCTTCCCTCTCCATAAGTTTCATCATGATGATCAGAGTGAAAGAACAGGCTTCAGGGCTTCTCTCCCATTCATACACACATAGACAGAGACGCATGTGTACACAGAAGCCCATGCATCACACACACACGCACATTTTTCAATGTAAATATTGTGTGGCTTCAGTTTAAAGAGACAGAGAATCTCTGAGATGGCTTACTGTTTGAGTTTGCATAGCATTCATAACACCATGCCGTGTCACAAACCATCTCTCTGTATTTCTCTGACAGCATCTCTTTTTCAGAAATACACAGTGCTTATAGGTAACCCAGCCTCTAAAGGTTACACACTAAAAACAAATTGCTCTATAGAGTGCAAAATAAGGGTTATTTGGCTTGCAACCATAGCAACAAAAACTATTTTTGGTGCTAAATGGAAACTTTTTTGACGGTTCTATAAAGAACCATGTTCAGAAGGTTCTAAATGTAACCTATAAGGTGCTATAAAGAATATTATCCTAAAGTTTTATAAAGAACCATTAAAAAGGTTATATATACAAAAGTTTGTGGACATCTATTCAAATTAGTGGATTCGGCTATATCAGCCACACCCATTGCTGACAGGTGTATAAAATCGAGTACACCACCACTCATTTGGAATGAGAGGTTCGGCGAGAAGGGGTCCACATACTTTTGGTCATGTAGTGTAGCACCAAAAAAGTGTCTACAACCCTTTTTGGGGCTATATTTTTAAGGTTCTTTATAGAAACTATATGACGATTTAGTTCTATAAAGAACCTTTCACAATCTCAAATGTTCTTTGTAGAATGATTCAGTTTTTTGAAATTCTGATTTAATAGCCATATTAAAATTCCATAGGTTTTATTGTGGTGTTTATTAACAAGTTGAATCAGGTTTGATGGCTCTAGAACAGATGGGGATCCCTGAGGAGAGAATTAAGAACTACTGATTTAGAAAACCGTTCTAAATTGACACAAGGCCATATGTGAGTCTTTCATGAGACAACTTCACTGGTCATAGTGATATATATAATGTTTAATAGCATAACACAACAGATTAGTTCAACTGGAATGACACTCTCACTCACAGTTGCACATAAAGAGCTGTGAGCAAACCACGCCCCAACATATTTGAATGACTCGGCGCCCCTACATTTTAATTATTGCTAAAAGAGGTAAGAAACCTTTTTTGAAATGCAAAGAACTATTGCAGGGCTTAAAGGGTTATTCGGGTCACTATGGTTCCACATAAAACAATCGCTCTTCTCAAAGAACCCTTGACAAACCCTCACCTTTGTTTTTTCAGTTGCAAGCATTGCAGAGAACAAAGAGGAGCTTCAGCAAACTGTCTGGCTGGGATATCAGTGCATGATTTCAAACAGTCATATGACTGCATATAATTTCAATTTCCTCTCTGGCGTTATTAAAATATTCTCTCCAGTTCTACACACAGATAGGGAATAATGAAGAATAGCAATAATGAAAAAAAGTTGAGTTGAGAAAATGTGAAAGTATAAGGCTATGTTACTGTTGGAGGTCAATGTGTGACGTGAGAACGGTACTCCCAGTACACACAGTAGGCCTACTATAGTAACATTAGTAATACAAAACACAACATTCATTTAATCTTCTTTTCATCCTAAGTATAAAATGTGGTTTTATAAAAGTAGGCGAGTTACGTTGTTGTATTACATTATAATCATGCAATAATGTAGGCTAATGTACATATTGTTATGCGTTTTGGTATTAATTTCAAACAAATTGAATACATGTTTCCAAATGGTTTGTACTCACAGGTATGTGTCTTCTTTGTTACTGAAATACCTGAAAAACAGAGAGAAACAGATTTATTAAAACTTCCATTAAATCTGTAAATTAAGGACAGTCATACAATATCCCCAGGCCTAACTTAACCCCTTTGCGCACCATAGCTGTGTTGCTATGTGACTGGGCTGCTGTGGCCCTGTAGTGCTCCTGTCTGTCTCTCGGCTAGATCACAGAGGTCACAGAGGACCCATGTAGGCTCAGCGCAGTGGTGTGACTGGCTCTACGACTGAAAAACACATAGGAACAGAACAACCCTGGCAAGGTGGTTCCAACCCCACAGACAACAGCATTCAGATAGCGAAAATTCATACAAAAACAAACCAAGTCCGGAATACAAATCTGCACAAACATGGTAATGCCCCCACGTGTGACCTCACAAGGCCTATAGTCTGTACATGAGTAATTATTTTCCCCAGAGCGGGAAACGGCAGCGCTGTAAACTCACTGTGAGTCAGACCTGTGTTCTGAGGGTGAGGCGGAGCAGGAGAAGGAGCGCGACTGGCAGTCCTCAGCTTTCCCCCCTTCGGGTGTCAACTCATCTGATGAGCCTCCCTGGTCTAATGCCCTGGGAGCCCGATGCGGACCATCGCACAGCCAACCATGGGCCCCAGTGGGTCCGGATGCTCATGCTTTGCAGGGTGAGAGCACACTAATAGATCCCACATGTCATGCGGAAGCAATGGCACATTTTTCTACAGCTTGCAGCTGAAACTCAGGGGATGACGGGCTGACATGATTCAATAATTCTCGTTGGGGGAAAAAAGAGCGACTGGCAGGAGATAACAATGTTTCAGACATATTTCAGGGGAAAGACCAACGAGGGGGGAGACAAATAAGCCCGTCAGCTTTCTGTACACAGAAACACATTTGATATCAGGTCCAAGGAGCAGAAAGAGAGAGGGGAAACTGTAGTGGGGCGAGATGATGACCTTGTTGGACTGTGATAGAGACAGCGTCACCCGCTTTGAACCTAAAACGGTTCTACGGCTGTCCACATAGGAGAACAATTTGAAGAACCCTTTTGGGTTCCAGGTAAAATCCTTTCCATAGAGGGTTCTACATGGAACCCAAAAGAGTTCTACCTGAAACCAAAAACGGTTCTACCTGGAACCAAAAAGGGTTATCCTATGGGGACAGCCGAAGAGCCCTTTTGGAACCCTTTTTAACCCCTAAGAGTGCAGGACTAACTAGCGTGGGATCATAGCGTGTGATCAGTCACGATTCATGGTATTATCTAGAGAAATAACCATGTTTTACCATTTCAAAAAGCAAAGTACAGGAGACTGCATTTCGTTCCCTTCACCCTTAAGGCTGAAAGTGATTAAAAAACTGGACCTGACATTGTGAATGTAATTGAATTAGTTTCTATTGTCATGTTTGGATGATTTCAATAGCTCTTAACGAGCTGCGCAGTTTGACGTGTTGTTGTATTGTATGTGTAATGGAATATCCTTTTTAGAGTGAGCAGGACAAATCTGTCTGTTGGGCTGTCCGCTTATCACGATACAATATTATAACCATACTTAGGTGCTGATAAGATATGTATTGCAAATCTCATGATTCTATTGTATATGTATTGTGATTTTATTGCGATTCGATTTTCCAAACATATTGCTCTGCTGCAGAGGGACAAGGGAGAGCTGTGAGAAAACGAGTTTTGATCAGTCATGGAAATAAAAGTGCTGAGAACAAATTGTCTCCCTATTTAAAAGGAAGATGAAGAACAATCTATGATGGAACAATTACTTGAGTTTTGGTGCTGGTACAGCCAACTTGCGCGAAAATAATATTGCGATATATTGTCAAAAATAATATCCCGATATGTAACTATATCCATTTTTCCCCCACATCACTTCTTATCAGATGGGATAATGTCTGTGTCCTGTTGTTTCATAGACATTTAGGAATGTGGTAATTAGTATCTGGGTGTGATGTCCTTTCTTTTGTTTTCGCAAGAAAACTGCAAATTAATGTAAATTTAGGTTGGGGGGTGAGTTTCTGTTTTTTTCATGTATAAAATGTCTGAGTATCCTTTGGTTCATCAATGTCTTGTCTGCAAACTCCAGCGTAAAAACACTTTCTCTCTAAGAGATGATTCTGAACTGAAGAAACGTGTAACCACTTATTGGTGACAGAAATTGACTCCATCTTATTTTGAAAAAGTATTCCATGAACACTCCTATTTGGGAAGTGTTAATTCATTCGTGACTAAAAAATATATTAATTGATTCGAGTAAATGCATTCCTTATTTATAAAGTAACTATTTGTTTGACTACATGTTCATAATATTATATTTGTAAATCCTAAATTGTACAGTTATTTACACTACACATAATAATAGGAATGGTGAGGCAATACTATATCTTGCGAGACCCACAAGAGACACTTCAGACCTATTGCTTTTATTCACATGGAGTCAGATTGATAAATCTAGTTTATTATTCAACATAATTTTAACTCAACTACAAAACAGCCACCTAGGGGCCAGGGCTCTGTGATCAGGCTCACGGCCAAACACTGTCTGTCCAACTGTGACATTACGCAAGGTTAAAAAACGGTAATCCTCCTGTAATATCTCAGTCAAATAACAGGGTATTCAGTGTGGCAGTCAGTGTTAGCCTCATAGGCCATGTGGGAGTGGTAGAGTCAACGCTCTGTGTTAATGGATGTGTTGGGCAGAAAAAACCTTGTTTGTTGAAAGGTTAGAGGACTTAGAACTCTAACGCCATGTAAGGAACCTCTCTGGTTTCATGTTGTGGAAATAGAGTATCAGGACTGCATATCAAAATGGCAGCTATTTACTGGCTTCTCTTCAGATCTTAGAAACTGTATTATAGACACATAAAACAGACATTCTGACATTGGCACAATCAGGCTCTGGTTATTGTTTAGATATAGGATTCTAAGGCATGAGTTGTACTCCAGATATTTTACTGAAGACGCACAAAACAATTGGTAGAAAAAGCAGGGCTAATTCCAATTCTGCCCAATATGTCACACTATTAAATCAGCTTGCTGTTCCACAGAACTAGGAAATACAGTACCAGTCAAAAGTTTGGACACACCTACTCATTCCATGGTTTTTCTTTAGTTTTACTATTTTCAACAACAACAACAAAAAGTGTTAAACAAACCAGAATGTATTTTATACATTCTTATATTTTATTTCTTTCCTTCTTAATGCGTTTGAGACAATCAGTTAAGTTGTAACAAGGTAGGGGTGGTATACAGAATATAGCCCTATTTGGTAAAAGACCAAGTCCATATTATGGCAAGAACAGCTCAAATAAGCAAAGAGGAACTACAGTCCATCGTTACTTTAAGACATGAAGGTCAGTCAACCTGGAACATTTCAAGTTTCTTCAACCATCAAGCGCTTTGATGAAACTCATGACGATCGCCACAGAAAAGGAAGACCCAGAGTTATCTCTGCTGCAGAGGAAAAAATAATTAGAGTTACCTGCAACTCAGATTTCAGCCCAAATAAATGCTTCACAGAGTTCAAGTAACACACATATGTTCTGAGGAGACCGCGTGAATCAGGCCTTCATGGTCGAATTTCTGTAAAGAAACCACTACTAAAGGACACCAATAAGAATAAGAGACTAGCTTGGGCAAAAAGAAACACAAGCAATGGACATTAGACAGGTGGAAATATGTCCTTTGGTCCGATGAGCCCAAATTTGCGATTTTTGGTTCCAACCGCCGTGTCTTTGTGAGACGCAGAGTAGATGAATGGATGATCGCAGCAAGTGTGGTTCCCACCGTGAAGCATGGAGGAGCACGTGAGATGGTGTGGGGTGCTTTCCTGGTGACAATGTCTGTGATTTATTTAGAATTCAAGGACACTAACCAGCATGGCTACCACACCTCCAGGCTGTGTTAGGGCTATTTGACCAAGAAGGAGAGTGATGGAGTGCTCCATCAGAAGACCTGGCCCCACAATCACCAGACCTCAACCCAACTGAGATTGTTTGGAATGAGTTGGACCGCAGAGTGAAGGAAAAGCAGCCGACAAGTGCTCAGCATATGTGAGAACTCCTTCAAGACTGTTGGAAAAGCATTCCTCGTGAAGCTGGTTGAGAGAATGCCAAGAGTGTGCAAAGCTGCAATCAAGACAAAGGGTGGCTACTTTGAAGAATCTAAAATATGAAATATATTTTGATTTGTTTAACACTTTTTTGGTTACTACATGATTCCATCTGAATAATTCATAGTGTTGATGTCTTCACTATTATCAAACAATATAGAAAATAGTAAAATAAAGAAAAACCCTTGAATGAGTAGGTGTGTCCAAACGTTTGACTGGTACTGTATATCTCAACATGTTGTTTCCTGCAGAAAAGGCAATGGATGAGAAAGAATCTAAAGAATTGACATGGTGTACCCAATGATAAGGGAATATAATAGTGATGCTCCAGAGCAGTGTTGATAATAGCGAACGGTGAGAGCAACATGACATTGTGTGTACCCAACAGTTTACCACAAAGCCACAAGGATTGAAAAGAGACACACTCTGATGAACTAAACAAGACCACACTAAGAAGGTCCATATTTTGTGCTCTTTCTGTTCCTAATTTTCTTATTATGTCTCCCTGTATCCCCCTGCACTGCACTGTGTATTAGCCCTGTGTATCTGAATCCTGTTGGCCCAGTCCTATCAGCTATTTGTCCCCCGTCCTCCCCACGTCACGAACAGCCATTCTGTCAATGTCACTTAGAGATAAGAAAACTAATCGTTACACCAAAAATGTACTTAGACATAAAGGAGGAAATCATTACTGTCAACAGAGCCGAAAGGCTCCATGGCAGGGGAGGGGAGGAGAGGAAGACGTGCACAGTTAGCCCACTTCCTCCTCTATGTGTTATTCAGAGACCTCTGATTGGAGGTGGCACAGGGTAGGGGCCGGGGAGCCAATATGTGAGTCAGGCTGTGGGAAGGGGAGGGGGAGGGTGGGCTTGGCTGGTGTTTTGGGCAGAAACAACCTCTGTGTCAATAAGGTATGTCTACTCCACTGGAGGGCAGGTTCAGAGGTCACTTTGTCGGTGATTCTCTCCTTGACAGACAGGCGATCTAACATAAACAAGCTTGCCGTTACTAGACCATAGTAGAGTGTATACAAGTCTATGGCCATTCATTTGTCCCTTTAGCCAAACATTTTGATAGTGTGATACATTAAACTTCCCTCATTTGACTACTGAGCTAATTAATATTTCTAGTAGAGATTACAATTTGTCACAATGGAAGGAGGGGATGGCTGTCACCTTGAAACCTTTGATCATTCTGATTCTACCTCACAGTGGTAAACATTCACAGCACACGTTCTCTCCAGTCTCTTCTCATGAGAATTGCCACCTTGTCAGATCAGAAAGGAGTAGGTGTGCAGACAGCTGGAGGTTAACCTCCACTACATCTATCTGCAGGGGGCACACATCCTGTAAACATGCCACTGAGACATAAGGGGAGCGGGCCGGGGAGCGGGCTGGGGCCAGGCCAAGCAGCCGAGTGGTGATTCTTCGGCAAAGACTGCAGCTCAAAGTGACAGCGCTGTAATGAAGTCTGAGGCGTGCGGCAGGCCATACGTCATAATTCCAAGTTCCTTAAAGCCTGACAGGGAATGATTATCATGGATGGTTATTGTCACCCTCCCTCCCTGGGAGACACCGTTGCATTCAGGGGTTGTTGCACCGTGACATTCAAAGTTACAGTCTCCTTCATATAATGGAGCTGTCCTCTCAGCGCGCTAATGGGAGCGATCCATTTAACCTGTGCCAGAAACACACAGACGAGGAAGTTCCTAATGCGAAGCCCCTCCCGCGGGGACGTCACACTCTCCCCCTGGCTGCTCCCTGCCTTCCTGCTGCTTGATTCATTGACTGGCGCTCCTCACTTATCCTCATTCACTGCTCAGTCTGGGGAGACAAGGAGGCCCACTTCCTCCAGTCCGCTTCCCGCTTCGCTCTGCTTGGCACTCCAACGTTCTACGCCCAATGCGCACAAGGACACGGCCAGCACAGACCAGACCAGAGCAGCACAGCAGCACCAGCTACAGGAGGCCTCACACACTTGTGCCTGGTAGCGAATAGTGGGGTTCTCCTGAAATCATGGGCTATTGAACCCAAGTAGTCAGAGCCCATCAGTGTCCATTATTAGGGCCATCTTTTCTCTGATACAGATTGGAACTGTAAATACAATTCACTTTCAGAGTAATTTACATCCAAAGCATCATGCCATACAAAGAAAATAGTACAATACTCTATATTGAGTGCCATATGAAATAAATGATACAGTGCACTTTAGCTGGCTGTACTAAGAGTGAGGAGAGAGGTAAATGTTACAAGAAAGGTTCCCAATACAATAAGTACTCACATACACAATATACGGTAAGATTAATTGAGGAGCTAGCTCGGCTTCATACACAGTCACTCCAATAAGTGTCCCTTCTGTAGTGACACACTTAGCCTTATTATACTAGTAAAAACTATAAATGCAAAAATGTAATGATTAAAAAAGCATAATGGTTCTAATCAGCTGCCCCCTAATATACTAAAACACTTAATCCATGGAGAGGCCAACTCTCTAGGGAGGCGTAGGAGAAAAATGACTTCTCTGTCTCCAGGCACTGTTATTTCTGGTCATTTCTAATTGGTTTTAACTAAAAGCAACCACTCAGAGGGCTCCACAGGTTACTCCTATGCATCACTATGGAATTATCTACAAATAGAAGATTTACATCCAAATTAGTTTTAGAGGACACCACAATTGTCTTTCAAGAGAAGAGAGGAGAAAGAAGGAGAAAAAAAACAATCATATATTTATCTCTATATATATTTTTATATAAGCCTGGATATCTAAAATTATCAGAATGGCTCCATGATTATCAGATAGAGCCCTTGTTGACCACAAGGGCTATCTTGCAGACTCTTCCCTCCCTACAGTATATTTGCCAAACTCCTGCACGCTTCTCCCCCTGTGCAGTTCTGCTTTATTGGGCCTGTGAGTCTCCAGGTGAGTCCTCAATGCGGTGTGTGTGGAGCTGTGTGGAGCTGTGTGGTGGCTCGTGAATTATACATGGTGGCAGAGGAATAGACGTGGCCCAGGAGGGCCGCGGGAACAGCAGGCATGGCTAGGAGGCAGATTGAATACTCTGACGGAATTTTAATTGTACCGCAGGGAGCTGAGCGATAAGCGCTATTGTTATTGGTGAGATGCCGCAGCCCAGGTTCACTCAGCTGAGTGCTTGAACAAATGGTGAGAGCCGCAAACATTCACGTAACGGTGCTGCAATGCTCCCGGCCTTAACGAGGGATCGCATTGCCTTTTGTAAGAGGCCATCGTGTGGAGGAAGGTTCATAACAACAACGTAATATTCATATTTACAATGATACTAAATAATCTGTGAATCTTTAACACCATAGCTTACTGCCAAGTGTTGTTTCCTAACACTCTCAGAAGACCAATGAAGGTGAGCCGATTTCAGAAAAAGTGTGGTCTGAAAAATTATAAATAATTAACAACTTCCTTTTCATTCAGAAAAAAAACTGTCTGTAATTCGGTAAAAAGCCAAACGACAGTGTTTCTGCTGCTCCTGATCCTCCATGGCAGTCTACTACTCTGAAACCCTTTGAGAGCTGGTCCCTGGGGGCCGGTAGACACAGGAATCCCCTCTGTGCTGGTCAAAATGAGGCCAGGGGCACAGTACAGGCCTCTGTGTGTGTGTGGACTCTGAGCGGGCGATTCCTAACTCTCAGTAATCTCCCTGTGATCCAGCCTGAACCACACACGAAACCCAATACCCTCTCAGCCTAAACCATAAATACAGCCCATCCAGACCAACCTGATTCTCTGTACTGTAGTGACCTGTACTATACTGTACAACACAGCATGCACTGACCACTACTGGGTGTGCTCATAGGCTCACACAAAACAACACACAACACACATATACACACAGTGGGGAAAACAAGTATTTGATACACTGCCGATTTTGCAGGTTTTCCTACTTACAAAGAATGTAGAGGTCTGTAATTTTTATCATAGGTACACTTCAACTGTGAGGGACAGAATCTAAAACAAAATCCAGAAAATCACATTGTATGAATTTTAAGTAATTAATTTGCATTTTATTGGTTGACATAAGTATTTGATACATCAGAAAAGCAGAACTTAATATTTGGTACAGAAACCTTTGTTTGCAATTACAGAGATCATACATTTCCTGTAGTTCTTGACCAGGTTTGCACACACTGCAGCAGATCCTTCAGGTTACGGGGCTGTCGCTGGCCAATACGAACTTTCAGCTCCCTCCGAAGATTTGATATTGGGTTCAGGTCTGGAGACTGGCTAGGCCACTCAAGGACCTTGAGATGCTTCTTACGGAGCCACTCCTTAGTTGCCCTGGCTGTGTGTTTCCGGTCGTTGTTATGCTGGAAGACCCAGCCACGACCCATCTTCAATGCTCTTACTGAGGGAATGAGGCTATTGGCCAAGATCTCGGGATACATGGCCCCATCCATCCTCCCCTCAATACGGTGCAGTCGTCCTGTCCCCTTTGCAGAAAAGCATCCCCAAAGAATGATTTTTCCACCTCCATGCTTCACGGTTGGGATGGTGTTCTTGGGGTTGTACTCATTCTTCTTCTTCGTCCAAACACGGCGAGTGGAGTTTAGACCAAAAAGCTATATTTTTGTCTCATCAGACACATTGACCTTCTCCCATTCCTCTTCTGGAT
Organism: Oncorhynchus mykiss; assembly: GCF_013265735.2. Taxonomy (NCBI): domain Eukaryota; kingdom Metazoa; phylum Chordata; class Actinopteri; order Salmoniformes; family Salmonidae; genus Oncorhynchus; species Oncorhynchus mykiss. The sequence goes on from NC_048565.1 coordinate 30,809,944, forward strand.
CATCCAGATGGTCATTGGCAAACTTCAGACGGGCCTGGACATGCGCTGGCTTGAGCAGGGGGACCTTGCGTGCGCTGCAGGATTTTAATCCATGACGGTGTAGTGTGTTACTAATGGTTTTCTTAGGACTGTGGTCCCAGCTCTCTTCAGGTCATTGACCAGGTCCTGCCGTGTAGTTCTGGGCTGATCCCTCACCTTCCTCATGATCATTGATGTCCCTCGAGCTGAAATCTTGCATGGAGCCCCAGACCGAGGGTGATTGACCGTCATCTTGAACTTCTTCCATTTTCTAATAATTGTGCCAACAGTTGTTGCCTTCTCACCAAGCTGCTTGCCTATTGTCCTGTAGACCATCCCAGCCTTGTGCAGGTCTACAGTTGAACCCTGATGTCCTTACACAGCTCTCTGATCTTGGCCATTGTGGAGAGGTTGGAGTCTGTTTGATTGAGTGTGTGGACAGTTGTCTTTTATACAGGTAACGAGTTCAAACCAGTGCAGTTAATACAGGTAATGAGTGGAGAACAGGAGGGCTTCTTAAAGAAAAACTAACAGGTCTGTGAGAGCCGGAATTCTTACTGGTTGGTAGGTGATCAAATACTTATGTCATGCAATAAAATGCAAATGAATTACTTAAAATTCACACAATGTGATTTTCTGGATTTTTGATTTAGATTACAGACCTCTACATGCTTCGTAAGTAGGAAAACCTGCAAAATTGTCCGTTTATCAAATACTTGTTCTCAAAAAAGTATTTAGTCAGCCACCAATTGTGCAAGTTCTCCCACTTAAAAAGATGAGAGAGGCCTGTAATTTTCATCATAGGTACACTTCAACTATGACAGACAAAATGAGAGAAAAACATCCAGAAAATCACATTGTAGGATTTTTAATGAATTCATTTGCAAATTATGTTGGAAAATAAGTATTTGGTCACCTACAAACAAGCAAGATTTCTGGCTCTCACAGACCTGTAACTTCTTCTTTAAGAGGCTCCTCTGTCCTCCACTCGTTACCTGTATTTATGGCACCTGTTTGAACTTGTTATCAGTATAAAACACACCTGTCCACAACCTCAAACAGTCACACTCCAAACTCCACTATGGCCAAGACCAAAGAGCTGTCGAAGGACACCAGAAACAAAATTGTAAACCTGCACCAGGCTGGGAAGACTGAATCTGCAATAGGTAAGCAGCTTGGTTTGAAGAAATCAACTGTGGGAGCAATTATTAGGAAATGGAAGACATACAAAACCACTGATAATCTCCTTTGATCTGGGGCTCCACGCAAGATCTCACCCCGTGGGGTCAAAATGACCACAAGAACGGTGAGCAAAAATCCCAGAACCACATGGGGGGACCTAGTGAATGACCTGCAGAGAGCTGGGACCAAAGTAACAAAGCCTACCATCAGTAACACACTACGCCGCCAGGGACTCAAATCCTGCAGTGCCAGACGTGTCCCCCTGCTTAAGCCAGTACATGTCCAGGCCCGTCTGAAGTTTGCTAGAGAGCATTTGGATGATCCAGAAGAAGATTGGGAGAATGTCATATGGTCAGATGAAACCAAAATATAACTTTTTGGAAAAAACTCAACTCGTCGTGTTTGTTGGACAAAGAATGCTGAGTTGCATCCAAAGACACCATACCTACTGTGAAGCATGGGGGTGGAAACATTATGCTTTGGGGCTGTTTTTCTGCAAAGGGACCAGGACGACTGATCTGTGTAAAGGAAAGAATGAATGGGGCCATGTATCATGAGATTTTGAGTGAAAACCTCCTTCCATCAGCAAGGGCATTGAAGATGAAACGTGGCTGGGTCTTTCAGCATGACAATGATCCCAAACACACCGCCCGGGTAACGAAGGAGTGGCTTCATAAGAAGCATTTCAAGGTTCTGGAGTGGCCTAGCCAGTTTCCAGATCTCAACCCCATAGAAAATCTTTGGAGGGAGTTGAAAGTCTGTGTTGCCCAGCAACAGCCCCAAAACATCACTGCTCTAGAGGAGATATGCATGGAGGAATGGGCCAAAATACCAGCAACAGTGTGTGAAAACCTTGTGAAGACTTACAGAAAAGGTTTGATCTCTGTCATCGCCAACAAAGGGTATATAACAAAGTACTGAGATAAACTTTTGTTATCGACCAAATACTTATTTTCCACCATAATTTGCAAATAAATTAATTAAAAATCCTACAATGTGATTTTCTGGATTTCTTTCTCATTTTGTCATAGTTGAAGTGTACCTATGATGAAAATTACAGGCCTCTCTCATCTTTTTAAGTGGGAGAACTTGCACAATTGGTGGCTGACTAAATAATTTTTTGCCCCACTGTATATATACAGTATATATATAGGCAGTCTACATTTTTGTCATTTAGCAGATGCTCTCCAGAGTGACTTACAGTATTTAACCTTTATTTAACTAGGCAAGCGCTACTATATTGTAGTGAGTGTATACATTTTCATTTGTATTGTTCACCCATGAGAATCAAACCCGCAACCCTGGCTTTGCAAGTGCTATGTTCTACCAACTGAGCCACACGGGACCCTAGTAGCATGGACAATGCTGTTGTGGTTTCCTGTAGAGATGTCTATGTGGTGAGACATCCTTAGTGCTGCACATGCACAACAACAGCAGACCACACAGAGAAGAACATAGCAGAGCTTTGAAAAGGTTGATCTGAAAGCTTCATCACCTTTAGTTAGTTATTTTTCTAGGCGTACTGAATTGGTTAGCCCAAGAGAGCACATTGCGAAAAATTATCTAATATTACCAGTGTTACATAATTGAGAGATATAATTAACTCTAGTATTATGAATATATATGTGTATAATTGCATTCAGCTTTACATTGCTACCTGTGTAGGTCTCAGTTAATTCTGAATTAGAATTCATAAGGTCTTATCCTCAGGGAACAGTTGGGTTGTCTGGCTCTCAGCTTGAACCTGGGAATTTTTCCTTCTGTAACCTTCCTGAGGTGATGCAGACATGAATTTTTTAGAATGTTGACTTCTTTGAGGTGAGAGCAGGAGGAGATTGGCTGTAGCAAGTAGTGTTTGCCCTTTGCTCTCTTCACTTTTCTGGCCACCATTCACTTCCATCCTCCCGACAACCTCAAGGTCTTCCTATGCTAGGTATTCATGTGAAAAGGCTGAAGAAATGACTGTTTCTCAGAAAGGAAGTACATTCAAGCAGGAATTCATTTTCTGAACCCAGGTCAGAGGTCATTGCCTCCAACCATCAGACTGAGTAATGAAATTCAGCTTCCTCTGTAATGTCCAGTTCTGCTCTGGCTGTTCTAACTGACTGTTGGTAAACATTTGAGATAAGCCATATCATTAGATAGATAAAAACATACATATATTACTGTAATGTCTGTTTGACATGGAAATTATTAGAAACATTGCGAGGAAGAACATTTCAAATGTTGAAGAACTATGTACGTACTCCAGAATCCATAAAATAATAATAATAAATAATAATAATAATATATATATATAACATGAATATATTTAAATATATTCAGTACCAGTCAAAAGTTGGACGTTTTTCACTATTTTCACTATTTTCTACATTGTATAATAATAGTGAAGACATCAAAACTCTGAAATAACACATATGGGTAGTAACCAAAAAAGTGTTAAACAAATCAAAATATATTTTAGATTCTTCAAAGTAGAAGTAGAAGCTTTGCACACTCTTGGCCTTCTCTCAACCAGCTTCACCTGGAATGATTTTCCAACAGTCTTGAAGGAGTTCCCACATATGCTGAGCACTTTTGGCTGGTTTTACTTCACTTCTCGGTCCAACTCTAACAAACTCTAATAACTCTAATGAATTTATCCTCTGTAGCAGAGGTAACTCTGGGTCTTCCTTTCCTGTGGCGGTCCTCATGAGAGCCAGTTTCATCATAGTGCTTGATGGTTTTTGCGACTGCACTTGAAGAAACTTTCAAAGGTCTTGAAATTTCCCAGATTGACTGAAGTTTCTTCAAGTGCAGTCGCAAAAACCATCAAGCACTATGATGAAACTGGCTCTCATGAGGACCGCCACAGGAAAGGAAGACCCAGAGTTACCTCTGCTGCAGAGGATACGTTCATTAGCGTTACCAGCCTCAGAAATTGCAGCCTAATAAATGCTGCACAGAGTTCAAGTAACAGACACATCTCAACGTCAACTGTTCAGAGGAGACTGCATGAACCAGATCTTCATGGTCGATTTGCTGCAAAGAAGCCCCTACTAAAGGACAGCAATAAGAATAAGAGTCTTACTTAGTGCAAGAAACACGAGCAATGAACATTAGACGGGTGGAAATCTGTCCTTTGGTGTGAGTACAAATTTGACATTTTTGGTTCCAACCGCTGTGTCTTTGTGAGAAGCCAAGTAGGTGTACGGATGATCTCCGCATGTGTGGTTCCCACCGTGAAGCATGGAGGAGGTGTGATGGGGTTGGGGTGCTTTGCTGATGACACTGTCAGCATTCTGCAGCGATACTCCATCCCATCTAGTTTGCGCAAATGATAGTGGGACTAACATTTGTTTTTGAACAGGATAATGACTAAACACACCGACTATGTAGAAAATAGTCAAACATAAAGAAAAACCCTTGAATGAGTAGGTGTGTCCAAATCTTTGACTGGTACTATATACAGCGGGGGGAAAAAGTATTTAGTCAGCCACGAATTGTGCAAGTTCTCCCACTTAAAATGATGAGAGAGGCCTGTAATTTTCATCATAGGTACACTTCAACTATGACAGACAAAATGAGAAGAAAAGAAATCAAGAAAATCACATTGTAGGATTTTTTATGAATTTATTTGCAAATTATGGAGGAAAATAAGTATTTGGTCAATAACAAAAGTTTATCTCAATACTTTGTTATATACCCTTTGTTGGCAATGACAGAAGTCAAACGTTTTCTGTAAGTCTTCACAAGGTTTTCACACACTGTTGCTGGTATTTTGGCCCATTCCTCCATGCAGATCTCCTCTAGAGCAGTGATGTTTTGGGGCTGATGCTGGGCAACCCCTGCCAGTTTGCTACTGGCAGGGGTTTTAAAAATAATATACTGTATAGCAGGATAAAAATCCTGCAGCAACAGGAGATGTGGATTATAATTAATATTCATTTTTGTAGGGCTGATAAATCTTTCGTAAGGGAAAATCAAGTCTGAAATGTCAAATTGGAAATTACAAACTTTTTTTGTAATTGAACCCTTTTTGAATTTCAAATACACTACCGTTTTAAATGTCCTGCATTGCAGGAAAGTTATCCTACAGCCGGGTGATCAAATTAAGATCATACATCTGTAACACTATTGTAAATAACATGCTGGTAGTGTGGTGCTCATCATACTGAACTGTCCCAATCCTGATAGGAATCTAGTCTTTGGACTTCTCAGCTATCACATTTAACATTTTACTGCAGTGGGCTAAATCAGGGTCTTGGTAGTCTTAAACAAATCTACTTCCAAACAAAAGTATACACCTCACACACATGGTTATGGGCAACAACAAAAAAGAAGACCATGTCAGATATAAAGTTGAAATGTATTCAATTTTGAGTTTGCATCTCTATATTACACTTTATATACCTCACAGAAGACTGACATATGACAAAATGGTTTTACATAGAATCACTGGATTTGTCAGTTGTTTTTTAAAATGACATTGATTCACTATGAAATGTTGACAAATATTAATAGCATTCCACCGATGAAGCCGCTAGAGGGGGATTTGGTCATTTGACTGCAGGAAAGGGCTTCAGTACCATGTTTCATCTTCATACACCTCATGACCAAAATTATGTGGACACCTGCTTGTACACTCCAAGATCGCATAGCAGTTCAGACGTCTTTTGTCCTCGTCTTGTCGTGTCCTGTATATATATATATATATTTACAACTTTTTTCACATACATTTTAGTTTTATTTTCCATCAACTCATCTTCAAAACACTCTCCTGCAACCCGCCTCACCAATTTATATTTATAAAAAAGTATTATTTACCTCAGATCTGTAATCCTCCAAGAAGCTAGCCAGAAACTCCAAGAAGCTAGCCAGAAAGCTAGCCAGAAACTAGCCAGAAGCTAGCCAGGAGCTAGCCCAGAAGCTAATCCAGAAGCTAATCAGAAGCTAGTTAGCTTCTTTACTGGCAAATCGTTAGTATTCAGCTAACCACGGTTTGTGGTCATCAGCTATCCTTTAGCTCGAAAATCTATTGAAAATCTATCGCCAGTTTTGTACGGCGCAGCGTACATCAATTATTCCGGTGCTAGCCAGCTCCGTCAATCACTCCTGAGTTCCATCATTCACTCCTGGGCTGCAGTCACCTATCCGGACCCAGTAGTAAAACTACTGCCTACGCGGAGCCCCACCGGGCCTTCACAACTGGACTGCCGACGTTATCTACCTGAAGGAGATCCGGCTGGCTCCTCCGTCGCGACGTTACCTGAACGCCCATCTGCGGCCCGCTAACCGTTAGCTGTCTTACCGGCTGCTATCTGAATAGACAATCAGACAATTTATTTATTTTTATTATTATTATGTTTTCTTCTCGGGCCTCTATAACTATATCTATTGTTCTTATTTTTGTTGTTGTTGTGTGATTTGGATTAATCCCCACTACCACACGGAACCCCACTAATCTACTGACCGAACGCAAGAGGTGGCTAACAACATACCTCCATCCTATGCTAGCTTGCTACCGATGGCCTGGCTAGCTGTCTAAATCGCCGTGACCCTCAACCAACCTCTCCACTCACTGGACCCTTTGATCACTCGACTAAGCATGCCTCTCCTTAATGTCAATATGTCTTGTCCATTGCTGTTCTGGTTAGTGTTTATTGGCTTATTTCACTGTAGAGCCTCTAGTCCTGCTCACTATACCTTATCCAACCTATTAGTTCCACCACCCACACATGCAATGACATCTCCTGGTTTCAATGATGTTTCTAGAGACAATATATCTCTCTTCATCACTCAATACCTAGGTTTACCTCCACTGTATTCACATCCTACCTTACCTTTGTCTGTACATTATACCTTGATGCTATTTTATCGCCCCCAGAAACCTCCTTTTACTCTCTGTTCCAGACGTACTAGACGACCAATTCTTATTGCTTTTAGCCGCACCCTTATTCTACTCCTCCTATGTTCCTCTGGCGATGTAGAGGTGAATCCAGGCCCTGCAGTGCCTAGCTCCACTCCTATTCCCCAGGCGCTCTCTTTTGACGACTTCTGTAACCGTAATAGCCTTGGTTTCATGCATGTTAACATTAGAAGCCTCCTCCCTAAGTTTGTTCTATTCACTGCTTTAGCACACTCTGCCAACCCGGATGTTCTAGCTGTGTCTGAATCCTGGCTTAGGAAGACCACCAAAAATTCAGACATTTTAATTCCAAACTACAACATTTTCAGACAAGATAGAACTGCCAAAGGGGGCGGTGTTGCAATCTACTGCAAAGATAGCCTGCAGAGTTCTCTCCTACTATCCAGGTCTGTACCCAAACAATTTGAACTTCTACTTTTAAAAATCCACCTCTCTAAAAACAAGTCTCTCACCGTTGCCGCCTGCTATAGACCACCCTCTGCCCCCAGCTGTGCTCTGGACACCATATGTGAACTGATTGCCCCCCATCTATCTTCAGAGCTCGTGCTGCTAGGCGACCTAAACTGGAACATGCTTAACACCTCAGCCATCCTACAATCTAAACTTGATGCCCTCAATCTCACACAAATTATCAGGTACCTCCCCAAAGCCTTAAACACGGGCACCCTCATAGATATCATCCTAACCAACTTCCCCTCTAAATACACCTCTGCTGTCTTCAACCAAGATCTCAGCGATCACTGCCTCATTGCCTGCATCCGTAATGGGTCAGCGGTCAAACGACCTCCTCTCATCACTGTAAAACGCTCCCTGAAACACTTCAGCGAGCAGGCCTTTCTAATCGACCTGGCCGGGGTATCCTGGAAGGATATTGACCTCATCCCGTCAGTAGAGGATGCCTGGATATTTTTTTTAAATGCCTTCCTAACCATCTTAAATAAACATGCCCCATTCAAGAAATTTAGAACCAGGAACAGATATAGCCCTTGGTTCTCTCCAGACCTGACTGCCCTTAACCAACACAAAAACATCCTATGGCGTTCTGCATTAGCATCGAACAGCCCCCGTGATATGCAGCTGTTCAGGGAAGCTAGAAACCATTATACACAGGCAGTTAGAAAAGCCAAGGCTAGCTTTTTCAAGCAGAAATTTGCTTCTTGCAACACTAACTCAAAAAAAGTTCTGGGACACTGTAAAGTCCATGGAGAATAAAAACACCTCCTCCCAGCTGCCCACTGCACTGAAGATAGGAAACACTATCACCACTGATAAATCCACCATAATTGAAAATTTCAATAAGCATTTTTCTACTGCTGGCCATGCTTTCCACCTGGCTACTCCTACCCCTGTCAACAGCACTGCACCCCCAACAGCAACTCGCCCAAGCCTTCCCCATTTCTCCTTCTCCCAAATCCATTCAGCTGATGTTCTGAAAGAGCTGCAAAATCTGGACCCCTACAAATCAGCTGGGCTAGACAATCTGGACCCTTTCTTTCTAAAATTATCTGCCGAAATTGTTGCCACCCCTATTACTAGCCTGTTCAACCTCTCTTTCGTGTCGTCTGAGATTCCCAAAGATTGGAAAGCAGCTGCGGTCATCCCCCTCTTCAAAGGGGGGGACACTCTTGACCCAAACTGCTACAGACCTATATCTATCCTACCATGCCTTTCTAAGGTCTTCGAAAGCCAAGTCAACAAACAGATTACCGACCATTTCGAATCTCACCATACCTTCTCTGCTATGCAATCTGGTTTCAGAGCTGGTCATGGGTGCACCTCAGCCACGCTCAAGGTCCTAAACGATATCTTAACCGCCATCGATAAGAAACATTACTGTGCAGCCGTATTCATTGATCTGGCCAAGGCTTTCGACTCTGTCAATCACCACATCCTCATCGGCAGACTCAACAGCCTTGGTTTCTCAAATGATTGCCTCGCCTGGTTCACCAACTACTTCTCTGATAGAGTTCAGTGTGTCAAATCGGAGGGTCTGTTGTCCGGACCTCTGGCAGTCTCTATGGGGGTGCCACAGGGTTCAATTCTTGGACCGACTCTCTTCTCTGTATACATCAATGAGGTCGCTCTTGCTGCTGGTGAGTCTCTGATCCACCTCTACGCAGACGACACCATTCTGTATACTTCCGGCCCTTCTTTGGACACTGTGTTAACTACCCTCCAGGCAAGCTTCAATGCCATACAACTCTCCTTCTGTGGCCTCCAATTGCTCTTAAATACAAGTAAAACTAAATGCATGCTCTTCAACCGATCGCTACCTGCACCTACCCGCCCGTCCAACATCACTAATCTGGACGGCTCTGACTTAGAATACGTGGACAACTACAAATAGTTAGGTGTCTGGTTAGACTGTAAACTCTCCTTCCAGACCGATATCAAACATCTCCAATCCAAAGTTAAATCTAGAATTGGCTTCCTATTTCGCAACAAAGCATCCTTCACTCATGCTGCCAAACATACCCTTGTAAAACTGACCATCCTACCAATCCTCGACTTTGGCGATGTCATTTACAAAATAGCCTCCAATACCCTACTCAACAAATTGGATGCAGTCTATCACAGTGCAATCCGTTTTGTCTCCAAAGCCCCATATACTACCCACCATTGCGACCTGTATGCTCTCGTTGGCTGGCCCTCGCTTCATACTCGTCGCCAAACCCACTGGCTCCATGTCATCTACAAGACCCTGCTAGGTAAAGTCCCCCCTTATCTCAGCTCACTGGTCACCATAGCATCTCCCACCTGTAGCACACGCTCCAGCAGGTATATCTCTCTAGTCACCCACAAAACCAATTCTTTCTTTGGCCGCCTCTCTTTCCAGTTCTCTGCTGCCAATGACTGGAACGAACTACAAAAATCTCTGAAACTGGAAACACTTATCTCCCTCACTAGCTTTAAGCACCAACTGTCAGAGCAGCTCACAGATGCACCTGTACATAGCCCACCTATAATTTAGCCCAAACAACTACCTCTTTCCCAACTGTATTTAATTTATTTATTTATTTTGCTCCTTTGCACCCCATTATTTTTATTTCTACTTTGCACATTCTTCCATTGCAAAACTACCATTCCAGTGTTTTACTTGCTATATTGTATTTACCTTGCCAACATGGCCTTTTTTGCCTTTACCTCCCTTCTCACCTCATTTGCTCACATTGTATATAGACTTGTTTATACTGTATTATTGACTATGTTTGTTTTACTCCATGTGTAACTCTGTGTCGTTGTATCTGTCGAACTGCTTTGCTTTATCTTGGCCAGGTCGCAATTATAAATGAGAACTTGTTCTCAACTTGCCTACCTGGTTAAATAAAGGTAAAATAAAAAAATAAAAAAATAAAAACATCTCATTCCAAAATCATGGGTATTATTATGGAGTTTGTCCCCCCTTTGCTGCAATAGCAGCCTCCACTCTTCCGGGAAGGCTTTCCACTAGATGTTGGAACATTACTGCGAGGACTTTTCCCATTCAGCCACAAGAGAATTAGTGAGGTCGGGCACTGATGTTGGGTGATTAGGCCTGGCACGGCGTTCCAAATCCTCCCAAATGTGGGGATTTGGGGTTGAGGTCAGGGCTCTGTGCAGGCCAGTCAAGTTCTTCACCACCGATCTCAGAAAATCATTTCTGTATGGACCTCACTTTGTGCACGGGGGCATTGTCATGCTGAAACAGGAAAGGGCCTTCCCCAAACTGTTGCCACAAAGTTGGAAGCACAGAATCGTCTAGAATGTAATTGTATGCTGTAGCGTTAAGATTTCCCTTCACTGGAACTAAGGGGCCTAGCCCACACCATAAAAAACAGCCCTAGACTATTATTCCTCCTCCACCAAACTTTAGAGTTGGCACTATGCATTGGGGCAGGTAGAATTCTCCTGGCATCTGCCAAGCCCAGATTCGTCGGATCGGATTGTCACATGGTGTAGCGTTATTCATCACTCCAGAGAACGCGTTTCCACTGCTCCAGAGTCCAATGGTAGGGCACTTTACACCAGTCCAGCCGAAGCTGTCATTGTGCTTGGTGATCTTAGGCTTGTGTGCAGCTGCTCGTCTATGGAAACCCATTTCATGAAGCTCCCAACGAACATTTATTGTCCTGACATTGCTTCCAGAGACAGTTTAGAATCCGGTAGTGAGTGTTGATTTGATTTGATTTTATTAGGATCTCTTTTAGTCCCCATTTGGACTAATCTTCCAAGAGTCCTGTTGCAACCGAGGACAGATGATTGCCACGAGCTACGCGCTTCAGCACCCGACGGTCTGGTTCTGGGAGCTCGTGTGGCATACCACTGCTTAACAAGCAGTTAAAAGAGTGATCCAGTGGGTACCTATGTCAAATTGATACATTAAGGAGGCAAAGAAAACCACTGAAGAATTTTTAAATCAACATACATTTCATACTATCACTCTCATCTAGGGTAGATCATGTGGAGTACTCTGATCCCTAAGTATAAATGCTGATCTAATATCTGTAGGCACTGTTGAGTCCATTGCAAATCTTCTTGTTATTTATGTGTCCTCCCAGGTCTTAGATGAGTGGACTGAAGCGTGTGCTGATAAGGACTTGGCTGTAATTGTTCAGAAGGGAGAGGGCTGCAGCCCCGTTAGGACTGGTCATAGCGCTGGCCAATAATGCAAACTAGCCCTCTGAATCCTCCCATGTAATAACACATCCTGGGAGATGAATTACATGTCTGTCAATCCTCTAATTAAGATCATGCTCTTTCTTACTGTACTCTCTGTTGCTTAAAAGAGGGAGAGGCTGCAGCGTGAGGGATGTCAGAAGGTTTGTGAGTAGCATTTGAGGGAAAGAGAAGAAGAGAGAGAGACAGAGAGAGAAATACAGCAGAAGGAAGCTCACTGCACTGGCTGCTACAGCAAATCACTACCGTCATGGCTGGCACTTAGTGCGCCATCTATTTTTCATGTAAAGTATTTCGTCATTAAAACCTGTGCGCTCTGCAAGCCCTCCATGCGCCACCCAGATCAAAGGTAGTCATATTAGCAGGGAGTTCATCACAGGAGCCACTCTTCCATTTCCAGGCAACAGAGCTGTGCTTAAAGCACAAATATCCTGTAATTACACACATATGTGATAAGGGGACAGCTTGGGAGATGGACTATGATTAATAGAACACAGATCACAGTTCCACCCTCTGTTTTTCAAAGCTAACACAACAGAGGACTTTACACATGAGTACTGTATAAACCATCCACAGGAGAAAAAGAGCTGGATGGAAGACTGAATACATATTTTAACACTGCTACAGTAGAGGTGGCGCAGGTGGAGTGTTGCTTCAGTGTGCTGCCTCTTCTCCATGTAAATCTAACATGCTGAGACATGGTGCCTGCCTCCTTACTGTGAGGAGAAGGAGAAGGGAAGTGAGCCTCCCTCCGATGGTGTAATCAACGGAATGGGCTGTGTTTATTTATTTATTTGTCCCATTGACTCCTAAGTAACACAAGCCCACAGGGCTTTCCGTCTGAATGGGGCGCCTGCCTGTGAGACAGTATTTCCACCACGGAGGATCAGCTGACACAGGAACACAATCCCCTCTCCTACAAAATTAAGCCTGCTCAGGTTTGTGTTAGTGTTATAATAATTACCATATTATTAACTAGTAATGATATCAGTATCACTATCATCATTTACATTCAACTACTTTGTCCTATCTATGGACATTTAGCACAGTGCACACCACAAACAGGCCATTGACAACAAATTGTCAATTTTAAAAGAGACAACCTCGTCATTGTTTTACCGTGTCAGAAATAGAGTAAGTCATAAGAGAATGATGCCATTATAAGGTTGTACATTTCCTTCATTCCTACTACAGTAGTTTGGTTGTTTATGCTTTCTAAATGAACTAGCCCCATTGTGGAGCCCTGTGAACAGTAGGACACAGCCTGTAGCCTACCCCTGGGCTGGCCAGGTCAACCACAGTTCACACCATTGTCTCACACTAACAACTGTACAAGGTAAGAGGAAGGGCTGCTGGTTTATTGAGTAGAATGACAAGCCTGGCTTCCTCTGTAGGTTATGAAAGGTTGTAGGTTATGTGACCGGAAAGGAATGTGACGTAATACACACAACGCCAGGGACAGTTACACGACAGGTTACTGAGAGGACAGTAGCCAGCATTAGCACCCTATAGATTGGATGTGTCATCCTACTGCCCTGCATCTAATAAACATCAGATTGGACCAATACACATCAATGATGATGATGTTGGTCAGACAGGCTTGACAGCAGCTCAATCTTTTAACCTTCCCAATGGTGTTTCAAACACTTCCTGGATTGCTGGCCAATGACAGCATTTATATCACACTGGACACTGCATTACTGTAGTGCTGAATATTATAGTAGATACAAGATGATTGAAGGTACTCAAAAGACACACTGACTGAGACATGCCACACACAAATACGGTCGAGCACAAACATTTATGGACGCATGCATACAGACATTCCTCATCACATGCAGACAGCCTACATATGTACAAATGCAATCAGGCGAATCCAGAAAGCACAAGGGGACTGGGGATAAGCCTGGGACATGCATACACTACACTCTTAGAAATAAGAGTTGTAAAAGGGTTCTCTGGCTGTCCCCATAGGAGAACCCTTTTTGGGTCCAGGCAGAACCCTCTGTGGATTGAACCCTACATGGAACCCAAAAGAGTTTTACCTGGAACCAAAAGGGATCTTCAAAGGGTTATCCTACGGGGACAGCCGAAGAACTCTTTTAGGTTCAAGATAGCACCTTTTTTTCCGAGTGTATACTGTAGCTCAGTGGCCATACCATCTCAGCAATATATAAGAGTAGTAGCCATGGTGATCAGTAATAATTAATAACAAAGTCTATAAGCATTCCATTAGGTGCAAGGAGCTGTCATAAACATCTTAATTAATTTACAAAGCAAGCAACTAGGGAATTATGGCAACGTAGAAATCTGCTTCCTGCTGCCGCTCCATAGCACTGGAACAGATCGGGCTTTTACATTTTTAAACATGCCTTTCATGTTCTCTAGAGCACAAAAAAGCCTTTGAACAGTCAGCTTGTTAGGAGATGCACCTAGCAGCCCAGTACCTTGGGGTTGTCCCACTATTCTTTTCACACAGTGACGAGAGGTTCTGGGATCACTGTGCTGCTTGGGCTCTACACAAGGGTTCTTTATTCCTCTGACTCTCTGTCTGCTCTCCTTCAGGATCCCTCTTCCCTTTGTTAATGTCATTCACTGGCTGCTGCTGTTTTCCCTTTTTTTGTGCATTTTCCTGCTTAATCCCTCCTTCCTCTCCCACTTTCTCTCGCCCCCCTCTCTCTGTCTCCCTCCCCTCTCTCTCTCCCTCTCTCTTATTCTTTCTCTCTCCCTCTCTTATTCTTTCTCTCTCTCTCTCCCTCTTCAGATCCATATAATCTCAAGCCTGGAGAACAAGCTAGTCAAACATTCACATTCTCAGTTGCTGACAATCAGAGCAATTTATTTTATGTTGAATTTGCCAGTGGGTAACATGCCTAATAGATTAAAAAAAAGGAGTCAGATTTCAAGACTAAACTAAATGATTTTAGATCCTCAAAACAACAGCTGCTGCTGTACAAATTGCGTAAATGTCCTCCTGAGGATATCTGCAGGGACTGTCTGGGGACAGTGGTGTGTGTGTGTGTGTGTGTGTGTGTGTGTGTGTGTGTGTGTGTGTGTGTGTGTGTGTGTGTGTGTGTGTGTGTGTGTGTGTGTGTGTTTGAGTGCGTCCGTGCACGGTGGGATGGGATAGTAAAATATATCCCTTTTACCTTCTCTCACTGAGAAGGCTGGATTAGTCTGGCCACTCTATTATGGGGGAAGCTTAAGATCAATTGAGAATGAGAATATCAGCCATTTGTGACATAAAGTAGGCCTGGCCCATCACTTTGAAGTGAGGCTATCAGCTGTTTGCCCATGCAGCTAAATTGCTGTGAGGCAGTCTGGACAGAGCACTTTCAGTGACCACTTGTGCCATAGAAACAGTAGTCTCCATGCAAAAAGTATATACATTACAGTATAATCACTTAGAATTATCACTTTGCACTTATCTATCTACAGTATATAAACAAATAATGTGTTTATTAACTATTTTGTATGTTCTAATGTACCCATTACTTTGTGTCTACTTTTTCTCTGACTTTCTCCATCCTCTCCCCTATCTCTCCATTTCAGCCCTTGCCATATTTGCTTAAACAGCCAGTGACAGCACTCAATGCTAAAGCACTCCCAAGGCAGATGATCAAAGTCAGCAGTCAATTCACATTATAATGCATTAATTTGATGTTTTCTAACCTTCCAGGTCTTTATTTAACGCTGCCACGGGCCTCCAGGATATTTCACAGTATCTCTCTCTCTCTGTCTCTCTGTCTCTCTGTGTGTGTGCTGATGAAACTAATGATGAAGAGCCTAAAAAGACTGACCCAAGAATTGGACAGACTAACAAAGACGTATGAGGTCTTTGGCTACCAATCAAATAAAACACATTCTCACCATGTAGTTACTACTATTAATTTGCTTGCTGTAGCTCATTTTGTGAGTGATGTTTTGGAGTAAATCACCACATAGTTTCTATACAGTACAGTTTGCTCACTCCTCATCATTTTATTAATTTCCTATTCTTTATTGAGTTGGCTTCTGCGCTTTTAGAGACTACCATTTCTACCGCTCCAAGGGAATTTTCAGAGCATTTTCGTGCTTTATTCAATTATGAGAACCTAATACAGTGGAAAGGTGTTCATAGAACTCACTCATAACCATGAATTATTTCACATACCTCTGCTATGCTGGTTGCCATAGTTAGTCAAATGTGTGAAATAGTCACATACACAGATGATTCCTCTGTTTCCTGGCCCTGATCCCTGGAGTAGTGGCATGATGATGATGTGTATGTGTGTGTGTGTCTATGCGCGCGTGTGTGCGTTTACAGCGTGCCTGTATGTGCATCTGGCTGTGTGTGTGCCCGCCCCTCACCCCTCTGGAGCAACCGTGCCATTTCCTGTTTTGGGGGGAAGGGGAGTTTTGTCTTTTTTTTTTTGCGCTGGAAAGGGAGGGGAGGCTGTCAAAACATCTCAGCGTCAGGCCCTGGCACAATGACACACTGACCTACAATCACCAAGGAGAAGTTAGCTTAGTCTGCCTGAGAGCTGGATAAATAAATAAATACTATTGATTTATGTAAGAGAAGCATTCCTTAAGCAGCATTAGTCATCATGGCTGTGTGTGTGTGTGTGTGTGTGTGTGTGTGTGTGTGTGTGTGTGTGTGTGTGTGTGTGTGTGTGTGTGTGTGTGTGTGTGTGTGTGTGTGTGCCACAGAGATGCTGCTAGCTCTCTAATTATTCCTCTGGAGCCAGACTAACTCAGTGCAGCGTCGCGTGAAGAGTTCCTATCGATTTCTGCCATGCAGACAGCTAGGACACAGTTACTTTATGGTAACTCAGTGAACGGGTGGTGGAAGGGGAAGACAGAGATGGTGCTTATGTTCTATCAGGTCTCCATGTGAGAGATACACTACAGCTCCTTTGGTAAAGGAGATGAACTCTACATAAGCGATATGTCTCTCACCATGGAGACGGGCTGCGGGGGCGGGTGTTTAAGGCGTGGGACGGTTGTGTGACTGAATGCATCACACTCATGAGTGGCATATGTTATGACAAACCACACTGAGAGGTCCCTCCCACAGCAAGCCGTAGTGGAAGGGATTGGCAAGCCTACTTGTATAGTGCAGAAGGCTGAGTATAGAGGCTGAGAGGGGAGGAGAGGGCTGAGTACAGACAGTTATTTACAGGCTGGCATGTGATTGATCTGTGCACAGTGTGAAGTTCCATCTCAGTTCTGGAGTTGTTGTGATGGAGTAGTGCTAAGGTGGTCACGCATGTTCTTCACATGATAAAATGAGCTGTTTTAACATATCCTGCCCAAAAAACAACTCTCAGAATCAGAACACTGTTTAAAACCAAAAACAACACTGATCGTTTCCTATGACCTAAAAAAGCTTGTGGACATCAGAACAGCTATCACTAACCTCGATTTGGAAGAGGAGGCGAAATACATATGTGCCCCTTTGAAGAAGAATGTCGCACATCACTACTTCACAAGAGGCATTTGAGAGTTCTTATTTTGTATTTTTATCTAAATGTGTATTTTTTTGGGCAGAAATGCGTTCTGGAACATATGAACTTTCATGTGCCTTAAAAACAAACGTATATGCCATCTGTGAATAGGAATACAATTGTTCAATTATGAGCCTAGTTGATTTAGCCACAGGAACCTTCCTGAGAGATGAGTTCGGATTGCTCTGCCATCTAGCATGCTTTTGTCTATAACATCAGCTGCTCAGTATGTGTAGACAATCCGTTTTCCCACAACTTTTTGTAGTAGGGTTTGGCCGGGGTAGGCCATCATTGTAAATAAGAATGTGATCTTGACTGACTTGCATAGTTAAATAAAGGCGGAGACAGAGGCCGAGATGCGGGATACCTGATGAGACTATGTCGGAGAGTGGATAAATCGCCTCTACCCTCCATTCTATTGGCGAACATGAAATCAATGGAGAATAAACTGGATGAGCTCCGTTCGAGACTATCCTTGCAACATGCTCTGAAAAACTGTAACATGGTAAATAGGGCTGACATGGTAAATATAAAGTGCATTCGGAAAGTATTTTGACCCCTTTAGTTTTTCCACATTTTGTTACTTGAATTGAAATATTAAATTTACATAAGTATTCATACCCTTTACTCAGTACTTTGTTGAAGTACATTTGGCAGCGATTAACACCTTGAGTCTACATGGGTATGATACTACAAGCTTGGAACAACTGGATTTGGGGAGTTTCTCCAATACTTCTCTGCAGATCCTCTCAATATCTGTCAGGTTGTTTGGAGAGCGTTGCTGCACAGCTATTTTCATTTCTCTCCAGTGATGTTCGATTGGGTTCAAGTCTGGGCTCTGGCTGGGCCATTCAAGTACATTCAGAGACTTGTCCCAAAGCCACTCCTGTGTTGTCTTGGTTGTGTGCTTGGGTAGTTGTCCTGATGGAAGGTAAACTTTCGCCCCTATCTGAGGTCCCGAGCGCTCTGGAGCAGGTTTTCATCAAGGATCTCTATGTACTTTGCGCCGTTCATCTTTCCCCGGATCCTGACTAGTCTCCAAGTCCTTGCTGCTGAAAAACATTGCCACATCATGATGCTGCCACCACCATGCTTCACCGTAGGGATGGTGCCAGGTTTCCTTCAGACGTGATGCTTGGCATTTAGGCCAAATAGTTCAATATTGATTTCATCAGACCAGAGAATCTTGTTTCTCATGGTCTGAGAGTCCTTTAGATGGCTTTTGGCAAACTCCAAGCAAGCTGTTATGTGCCTTTTACTGAGGAGTGGCTTCCGTCTGGCCACTCTACCATAAAGGCCTGATTGGAGTGCTGCAGAGATGGTTGTCCTTCTGGAAGGTTCTCCCATCTCCACAGAGGAACTCTGGAGCTCTGTCAGAGTGACCATCAGGCTCTTTGTCCCCTCCCTGATCAAGGCCCTTCTCCCCAGATTGCTCAGTTTGGCCGGGAGGCCAGCTCTGGGAAGAATCTTGGTGGTTCCAAACTTCTTCCATTTAAGAATGATGGAGAACACTGTGTTCTTGGGGTCCTTCAATGCTACATAATTTTTTTGGTACCCTTTTCCAGATCTGTGCCTCGACACGATCCTGAGATCTACGGACAATTCCTTCGACCTCTTGGCTTGGTTTTTGTTCTGACATGCACTGTCAACTGTGGGACCTTATATAGACAGGTGAGTGCTGTTCCAAATCATGTCCAATCAATTGAATTTACCACAGGAGGACTCCAAACAAGTTGTAGAACCATCTCAAGGATGATTTCAAGTCTCATAGCAAGGGTCAGAATACTTATGTAAATAAGGTATCTGTTTTTTTATTTTTAATACATTTGCCTAAAAAAATAAAAACCTGTTTTCGCTTTGTTATTATGGTGTACTGTGTGTTGATTGATGAGGGGAAAATTATTGTATCCATTTTAGAATAAGGCTGTAACGTAACAAAATGTGGAAATATCAAGGGATCTGAATACTTTAAGAATGCACTGTATTTCTGCCTCAACCGACACGCAAATAAGAAATGTAAATAAGTAGTAATGTTTAGAATAAACATGAGTGGGTTGCCTATTGGGCCTTTGTGATTGTAGTTGTGTGGAGGCTATCGAGCTGTCTCATAACCCTCTCAGAGCAGTGAAGTTCTAGAGTAGTGCTGTGCTATGAGGCCTATTGTTATTTTATGAGTGGAGCTGAACAGAGCCAGATCCCTGTGTGTGTGTGTGTGTGTGTGTGTGTGTGTGTGTGTGTGTGTGTGTGTGTGTGTGTGTGTGTGTGTGTGTGTGTGTGTGTGTGTGTGTGTGTGTGTGTGTGTGTGTGTGTGTGTGTGTGTGAGTGAGTGAGTGAGTGAGTGAGTGAGTGAGTGAGTGAGAGAGATTCCATGCATGGCAACAATACACAGACATTACATTTAGAGACAACTCTTAACTAGATAATGGTTGCCGTGGTGAACCTACTAACCCTCCCATGCATGCCTTCTCCATGTCTAGCCAGACTGCACTGGAAACCCCAGTTAAAAATGCATTTGGTAGAGGGGAGATGGAGGACTAGGCTCAGTGGAGGCCCGGTAAGTGGAGTGCCACTACTGTATGCCTCATCACCGCCGCCTTCCCTCCACTGCACTT
Source organism: Oncorhynchus mykiss (assembly GCF_013265735.2). Classification (NCBI taxonomy): domain Eukaryota; kingdom Metazoa; phylum Chordata; class Actinopteri; order Salmoniformes; family Salmonidae; genus Oncorhynchus; species Oncorhynchus mykiss. The sequence goes on from NC_048565.1 coordinate 30,829,809, forward strand.
ACATAATTTACACAACTAGTGAGGGGAGGAGAGAACAGCAAGGGGCTGAACCACAGGGAGCTCACGTCCAGTCGTGTTTGGTCATGTGGAGAGACAAATACGGCAGTATGAGAGGAGCGAGGAGCTCTGACCACAGCAATTCTTGACGGCTATGCGTTGAGATGCCTCTTCGACGCACTGATAGACGGGGAGAGCGATAACTAAACCCCGATTATTTACAGAGCTTAGCTGAATTTAGACGCAGCAAAAACGAGACAAGGAATAGTAGCACATTAGAGGTATACTGATGCAAGACTATGGTATGGTTATTTTATGAATTAGCTGAGCTTAGCTAACTGCCTGCTTAGATGAGTTGCTTAACCCAGTTGCATTTTACCCATGGTTGCAGCATCAGTCCCAGTCCCAAGACAGCTACATTGTTGACGTAATGCAAGGCTTAATATACTGTAGTAGGGTTTTCATCCTTCAAATTGTCTTCTAATTTAATTTCATACAGTAATAGCAAACATCTGATTCCTTGATGTTGCTATTTCCCTATAGATCACAATATTGAAATACAAGTTCAATATTGAAAATACAGTTAGCAAATGGTCTGTTGTAATACAGCCAATTGTAAATCCAAGTGTGCACATTTGGCAGTCAAATGCAGCATCAGTATACTATATATTTAGATGTAACAAAAGTATATAAAAAAAATAACATTCACACATTTGCACATATCTCCAGCAGCATCGTATTGTTGTCAGTAAATAGCCTACACTCCCACATAAACCAAAGCATGCCTTTCATGTTTTACTGTTTGAGTACAGTGGCATCACAATATTGACACGGACAATATCTTTCGTATTTTTTTGTGTGCCAATTTTAACACCTCACAGTTGAGGTGCTTGTAGATTGGACTAGTGTATAGAAGCACAGCCCTTTAAACAGAGACAAAACACATCTCCAATGGGCAGCAATTCTCCCCAATGAATGCAACTTCTGTCTCCACCAGTGCTTTTTGGTCAGGCCAAGTAATACAAGGAAATAGCTGGCACATAACACTTTCTTTACCTGAGCACAAAGGCTGCAGTGCTTTGGAACACATCTTAGCCTGGAGCTTGGGTTAAGGAAACAAATGGCTAGGATTTCACAGAGGGAGACTGGGGTTAGACTTTCCATTTGCTTATTTTGTTGATGCTGTCACGCCCTGATCGGTTTCACCTGTTCCTGTGATTGTCTCCACCCCTTCCAGGTGTCGCTTATTTCCCCCAGTGTATTTATCCCTGTGTTTCCTGTCTCTCTGCGCCAGTTCGTCTTGTATGTTTAGTCAAGTCAACCAGCATGTTTTTCCCATACTCCTTTTTAACTAGTCTCCTTTTTACTATTCTCCTCCCGGTTTTGACCCTTGCCTGTTTCTGGACTCTGTACCTGCCTGCCTGACCATTCTGCCTGCCTTGACCACAACCTTTTGCCTGACCACAGCCATTCTCTTGCCTATCCATTTGGATTATTAAACATTGTAAGACTCCAACCATCTGTCTCCTGTCTTCTGTGTCTGCATCTGTGTCTCGCCTTGTGCTTTGATAGATGCTGGCTTTATAGTCTGAAGTGTTTTGGTGATTTCTTTCATTACTTCAGAAATCATTTAGGGAAGCGCCATGGAAAGGCAGTCGAAACTTCTGGAAGCATTTAGGAAACAGGCAGTGAGCAGGGAGGAGTTGGAATGTCAATGTGGTCATTACCAGACAGTTCCTTTCATCATTCCAGAGACTAACACATACGCTCTGTTTCCATGTCTTCCCCAGCACAGAGCTGAGAGAGCCTAAGCCACTTGGACAGTTCATTTAGGATAACGGAATGACGAGAAAGAGGAAGAATTCCTGTGCATATGCCAAATCATGTCTGGTACATGTAGCTATCCTAAATGCTGCCTCTGACTCAAAAGGCATTTTCGAGTTGAGATGCAAAAATGTCAGCCGAGACACAAGTGATTATCTTCATAACCAGCCGAAACACAGAAAGGCAATCTAAAACATGGACATATAATTATTTAATGAAGTCAAATGAAAAACACAAAAAAGGATATTTCAAAGAAAATTCACACAAAAAGATGGAATACAAATTATCTGGGGGCTTTTTTCCTTTCTTCAGTCTTCGGAAAAGAGACATTTATTTCTGCCTTCATCTCTAAATTGGATGCAATTTATTGCCTCTCCAAAGCTCATTTTTCACTCTCTTGCAGGATCCATGGGCCATGGCAGGCAATGCGTATCTGCCTGCTTCCCCTGGCCTCGGGTGCTAATATGTGGAAACTGGCCCGGGGATATGGAGCCCAACCAACGGAAGAGGAGGCAGAGGGACAGAGGAAAGAATCAATCCCTAATCGCTGAGGAAAAGGGGGTAGGTGGAAGCAGAGGAGAAAAGTAGGAGAGAAGAGCGAGAGGGAGATGAGAAAGACTAGTGTTTACCAGCAGACATTTGGGCGGTGTCAGCTGACTGCCAGCTAGCGCTCCAGGATGTCAGGGGGAGAAGAGCAGTTATATAACAACAATGTTAAATCAGTGCACACACACAGAGAGAAAGAGGGAGAGAAACAGAGAGAGTGACAGAGAGATAGAGGAGGGGAAAGAAGAGAAAGAGAGGGGTAGATGGCTGGACGAGACAGATCGGAAAAAAATGGGACAACAAAAGCGACAGGGACAGCATTGACAACAAAAACAAACAGAGCCTTGCCCCAGCAGGGAAGCAGGAAGAGGTGTGTGAAACTAGGGGACTGGGGGGTGATCTCATGTGAGTAGTTCAATATGCATGATGTGAGCACAGGTCAGAGTTCAGTGCATCCATCATGTATGCATTATCTTGGCACAGTGACCCAATGTAAGCAATGCTTGCCTTCCCCTGATGTCACATGGCTGACTGTGTGTCTCTGAGCAGCATTGCTTTTGGGTGCTGTCCAAGCCGGCAGAATGGAGTTTCAGATCAGCCAAGCCTCACTGCTAGCCAATACCCACTGAGTCCACTAACAGCCTCTAAAAGTCTGCTCAACCCCACAGAGCCCACCAAGACACAATCCGGGAACAACAATGTGTTATTAGTCATACAGTATCAATGCTGTAGCCTACCACTGATAATACTGTTCAGTAATGTCATCACACTTTTTTTGTGGGACTTATTCTTTCAAAAAATATGACAACAAGGTGGCCTGCGTTGTAATATCTCTCTATCTCCACACATATGCGCTGCTCACAAGCCACTCACATGCATGGGCGCACGAACTCACACAAACCCACACACACACACTCACACTTTAAATACAGTTAGCTCAAGGTGCATTCGGTCCTGTGACCTTGCTGTTACACCTGTACGGAGCAATGAATAACTATCACATTTCTTTGGTTGACAGCTGACACCACGAGGCCCAGGTGATATACGAGACATGACAAGGGATTCTACTTAAATGTAGAGATGGTGGATGTAAAGTGGCAGGAAGGGAACACATCCTGTCCAGGCTGAGAGCACCGGGCAGACCAGAATGCACTGCTCCAGGGCTGTCAGGGAAGGGAAGGCTCTATTCCCTGGGGGGACTGACAGGTTTCAGCTGGACGGGAAAAAGCACACAACAAACCTCCGGCCCTTCCACAACAACAAACACATGACACACTGAGGCATGGCAACACCGATGCAAAGCAAATGCCAGGATGGTGTGTATTTGTCACATTGTTGAGTATTAACAAGGTACAAAGCACGGTGGTCTGATTGTATCCCCAGCCCGTATGAAACCTGTCATGAATGCATCATCTTCAGTGTGATTCATAGACTACGGAGGGGACACACGGCAGACACAGTCAACAGGAAGCAGGACACCCTACTTTTAATGCTGCCTCCCCGTGTCACTTCACCACCCCCGTACTCACCCAAGATGGGCTGGGAACAAAGGGGCAAACATGGAAAGTGTTTTTCAGAGACAGAAGCATTTGTTTAGTCAGGAGAGAAGAGGACTCAGCGGTATTCAGGGCTAACATGAGTATGTTGGTGTGTGACACAGGACTGCACTTTCCAGAGGACATTCAGTGGGCCTTCAGCCACCCAATCAGACCCTGGAGGATGGCCACACCACATTGGTTAACCCCCAACCCCTCTGGAACGACTTTGGTCCCCAAAGTCACAGTCAGCCGGCTGACAGCCAAACTAGATCCTCCGCTCGTCTTTGTCATCAGTGCAGGGAACACCAATTGGCGCCTGCTCGGAAGAGAAGGAGCAGCATTCTGTCATAAACCCATCTCGAGCTCCGGCCAGAAAATCTGTGTTTGATAATACAAAGTCATGCCTAGCCGCTTTCTGTTCTCTCCTGCAGAGTCCAGTCTAACTTGATACATCTGGTTTGCAACCTGTCTGTTTTTCCACTATGGCAGCAGCATGATATAATGTCTGGAACACAGAAAGGCCTTCTCCCATATTTGAACACACTGGACAGGGAGGGGTGTAACACTGTACAGGACAGTGAGGGGTGTACACTATAGTCTCTTGGAACATTTTACTCTATAGAAATGATCCTGACACTCCATTTGCTGTTTAAATTGGAGAGGTGACAGTCATTACTTTGCCAGGTCTGTGGAAAGGTTCCATAGAGTCTTTCCCCTTACTAAATCCACTGTAATGAATGTCACATAATTGGAAGAAAGACAGAGGGGCAGCAACTAGTGGAGCAAACACCTCCGAAAAATGAGTAACACTGAAAGCAGTGAATTCAGGGGTTTTAGGTCAGAGATGACAAATGGAAACTTGTTTTTTTCCTTTTCCTCAAACAGAGATATCAGCAGCAGAAGAACGAAAGAGAGTCCTTGCATCCTGTTGCTCCCTCACCTACTACATTATTAGCATAAATGGCATTCCAACTGGCCGTGTGCCAACAGAGCTGACTGAATCAGAGGAGAAAACATGACAAATAAAGTACCAGAGAAATACCATGTTACTGGCATTGGATAGGAAGTTTAGGGTTCTGAGTTTAGGGTTATCGGCAGTCTTCATGTTGCATTGCCTTGCAATTAAGTGGGGATTTTCTAGAACAGGGATCATCAACTAGATTCAGCTGCAGGCCGATGGTCAGCGGGCCGGAACATAATTAGAAATAATGACAAATATCATTTTTGATTCAACATAATTATTTAAACCTAGCTTACATTTGTATACTTTGGAACAGATTTCCCAAATTAAAATCATTTGGAGCAGATTTTATGTCCAACAATAAAAATATGTTTATTTGCTGAGAAAACTTGGGGGGCCAAATGATCCTGTTAAGGAAACCTCTTCTAGAACAGAGCGAATCGTAAAAGACTGTTGGGCATGCTCAGTGGAATGACTCAAGTCAGAGAAGTGCAGCTGAACAAACAGAGATGTTTAGTGAGCAGCGATGGCAGCTCAATCTGGACAGCATTCTTGGTGATTAAAATAGAGGCGGCTTCATTCCTGCTTTATTATCCTAAAACTTGTGTGGTGTATTGAAAAGAAAGGACACAGTAAACAGAGGATGTCAAAAGGACATTCAGCAACGTTCCCATTAGGTCCCTTTAAGGGTGTCAGTGAGACACTATCCCAGTTTGGTCGCAGTATAACGTTATAATAAGGTATTTTGATGTCTATTAAGGAACAGTATGAAAAGGTTCCTATTTGATTATGAAATGACATTTTCCATGGGGCATTCAATGACGACAAAGAGACGTTTCATGATGGTCAAGGGGACCATTCATTTGGTCCCTAGGGAACTTACATTTGCTGTAAGTTACCATCACTGAGGACCATATCATGACTGTTTTAGGACATTCACATGCCTTTCATTTTACTAGTCATTAAGAGGTTGCGTGATAGTCCCAAGGGATCACTCATGCAAACAAAAATGTGTTGTTAAGACATCCTCCAAACGTCACAAAATGGTAATCTAAAGTGGCCAAGACATTGTGTCATGGTCCCCTGGAGGTTTTGTGTAGTTCTCAGTTTGTCCCGGGGACGTCCCTGAGGATGTTTTTAGGACGTTCTTGGGATGTTGTGTCATTGTCCCCTGAAGGCTGCCTAGTTCCCGGTTTGTCCCGGGGACATCTCCGGGGACATTTTTAGGACATTCTTGGGATGTTGTGTCATGGTCCCTTGGAGGTTTTGTGTAGTTCCCGGTTTGTCCCGAGGACGTTATTAGGACATTCATGGCATGTTGTTTCATGGTCCCCTGAAGTTTTTTTTTCTAGTTCCCAGTTTGTTCCTGGGACATCCCCGAGAATGTTTTTTGGACATTCTTGGGATATTGTGTCTTGGTCCTCTGGAGGATGGTCTAGTCGCTAAGAAACATTCTCCCAAATAAAGAAAAATGTTCTACCCTGTGCACGGTTAACCTAGTTTCATTACACATCACCCCTTTTTACTGTTGCCAAGCCCAATCAAGGCCTGAATGTTGAACCACTAATCCATTTACTGCTCTTTGTAGACAAAAGTAGACAAAACCTACAGGGAACCATGACACAACGTCCTGACCACTTTAGGTGACCATTTTGTGACGTTCCGGAAATGTCCTAACGACTCATTTTTGTTTGCAGGGGAAACAGTAGGAGACCTGGAGGCCTTGATGAAGAGAGATTAAGAAGGGACATGTTCTTCCTTTGGTTATAGAGTAATGATATCTGTTTTACAAGGGCAAAAGGCCCTGAGATGTCGTTTTCTTTTCACTTTTCATCTCCTGCTATTGCTTGGCCTCAGTCCATTCCCTCTCCCTGGCCCTCGTCTACCAGACCCTGCTACTGACCCCACCCCCTGTCCAGCCCACAATCCCTCTATTTTGGGTGCTTCACAAAGCCGCTGATGTGATTAGAGAGGATGATGATTACAGTTACATAACAGCATCAAATTAATTTGGGGCCTGAACACAGCACAGAAGCAGCAGGAAATCACTCAGGCTCTCAAATCTCCCTTTCTCTCTTGGTTGCTCCTGTGCACCCTCTCCCTCCCTCCGGGCCTCCTGCACCCAACACCCTCAACTCCCAATGCACACAGACACACCACTCTTTCCTCCCCACTCCTCCCTCTGGTCAATTAAAGTCACATCAAGGGATTAAGGCGAAGTAGGTCAGTGGAGCATTGCTGGGGGGAAAATGAAACAACCCTTGTCAGATGTCACCGTGGCGACCTTGTACACTGACAGAAGGGAGAACCCAGAGCCGGACCAGGGGAGAGTCATGGGAGAGCTGAGGGTGGAGCAGCAGAATGATCTCTCCCTCCCTGGGCTAAGGCTGGCTGGGGCTTGGTACACTGGCTCCTATTCTGCCCTCCCCACCCTGCTGCAGTGCAGCTCACAGGAAGGCCCCCTGGCGGGGATGGGCTCTAATGGTGGCAAAGCTGGATGCCCTCGATAGAGCACTTCCTCTCCACTCACTCAACCCCACGGATCCTCTTCAAATGCAGGATAAGATCGGAGCTCGCGGCAATGAGAGGCCTATGGCCCCGGTGCGAACGGGCCATGCCAACAGCAGACAGAGACTGTGCAAGCAGAGACAATGCAGTCTTGTTGTGAGGCCGTTTCAGAAGTGACCTCCATGCTGTGTGATGGAGACTCTGCAGGGAGTCGAGCAGGGAGGCCCTTCCCCTGTCAGCTTGGACAGAGGGAGGCTGATGTCAACATACTGTACCACTCAACCCTAATAGGCCCCATACCCACATGAGGGAAAATGGAAAAAAGACAACAGAGAAGTGAATGGGTGTACATTGAAGAGCAGCAGTTCAAATTACATGACGGACAGACGGATGGACGGACCGACAGATGGACAGACAAACAGGCCAGCCAGCAAGACAGACAGACAGACAGACAGACAGACAGACAGACAGACAGTTGTGGTGGTCTACTATAGTACTGTAAAGCACAGTATACTGTAGTATGTTGGTGTGTTTGTGAGGTAGGCCTCGTACTCAGCCTGAGATTTAGACAAACTGATGTAAGGTGTGGTCAGGTCAGGGGAGCCAAACTGCAGCCCCACCACAGTCAGAAGGATTTGCAGCGCCATGTCTAATTCTCCCTGATGACCACTAAAGGGCCTTAGAGCAGGAAATGAAATAATTCCTTTTGACATCAGATAATCCAAAGACTTCACAGAGTTGAGTGTATAATTCAGCACTCTAGAGCCAGTCTGTCTCTCTCTAACACATCAGAGAGGCTGTCCATTATATAGTATGTATACTGAGGTGTATGTTTACCATGGCAATGTGGCAGAAGCCTCTGTTGGGTTATTTCCTTTAACTTTCTTTGTTTTTCTTGCGTTTCCATTTTCACTGAACAAATCATGTCGATGATATTCCTTCTGTTGTCTAATAACCATTATGGGAAAACTAATACAAATATTGTATTATCTGTCTTGATGAAGCGTGAAACATAGCATATAAATCCATGCATTCTGCTGCGAAATATGAGCAGGCTCTCTTCACTTTAACGAGGTACACAGCAGTGATTTGGTATTTTATGGTTAGCTAGCCCATGCTTATAATTCCATACTGTGAGTAGTTGAAGGCTGCTCAGTGAGCATGTTTATTCCATTATTCTATTCATAGCGAGGTGCCCAACAAAACATTTTCTGAGAGGCAACTAAAGCCCATAGAAAGGCAATGGTCACAAAGAGGACAGATCTATTTTCTCTATAATATTTTATATTGCAGATGGATGGAGCCCAATTCCTCATAAATAATAGACATCAGTGAAAAATAAGTCATTATCTAGGGATGTAGAGATTAACTGATAACACATTGGTCCATGATTCAAATGTTTAAGATATAACAGCATCAGTATGACCGGAATATGCATCGATCAGAAAATGTATTCATACTTTACGAATCGCCAATTCACAAAAAAATTCCTTTCTTTCTACCTTCCGAAAAGACCTAATCTTTAGTGAAAACTGATGCGTCGTCTCCTTCATTGTCAAACTAAGCATGTACACAGTTAAAAGCACAAATTCACATGAGAGCACTTTACAAACGGAAATAACCAAAAGACATGTTGACAGTAATTTTGCATCCAGAACAACCCCAGGGAACATCAGTAGCCTTGTCAAACTGCGTAATTCCCAGCTTCAGGGACTGACCAAAGCGAGGTAGGCGGCCTGTTCCTGATCTTGCACATTTGTGCGGCACCTTCAACATTCAAATGCTAAAATGGCTTGCGCAATATTAGGCATTATTAGCTGAATGACAACCTACACTACATGGTCAAAAGTATGTGGACACCTGCTTGTTAAACATCTCATTCCAAAATCATGGGCATAAATATGGAGTTGGTCTCCCCCTTTACTGCCCCTTTACTGCTTTATTTAATAGCCTCCACTCTTCTGGGAAGGCTTTCCACTAGATGTTAGAACATTTCTGCAGAGAGGTCAGGTACTGATGTTGGGCGATTAGGCCTGGCTAGCAGTCAGCGTTCCAATTCATCCCAAAAGTGTGCAGGCCAGTCAAGTTCTTCCACACCGATCTCAACAACAGTTCTGATTGGACCTCGCTTTGTGCACGGGGACTTTGTTGCCACAAAGGTCGAAGCACAGCATCCTCATTGTATACTGTAGCATTAAGGTTTCATATCACTGGAACTAAGGGGCCTAGCCCTAACCATGAAAAACAGCCCCAGGTCATTATTCCTCCTCCACCAAACTTTACAGTTGGCAATATGTATTCGGACAGGTAGCATTCTCCTGGCATTCACAAAACCCAGATTTGTCCGTCCGACTGCCAGATGGTGAAGTGTGATCCAACACTCCAGAGAATGTGTTTCCACTGCTCCAGAGTCCAATGGCGGCGAGCTTTACACCACTCCAGCCGAAGCTTGGCATTGTACATGGTAGGCTTGTGTGCGGCTGCTCGGCCATGGAAACCCATTTCCTGAAGCTCCCGACGAACAATTATTCTGCTGACATTTCTCCCAGAGGCCGTATGGAACTCAGGGGCGAGTGTTGCAGCCGTAGACAGAAGGTTTATACGCGCTTCAGCACTCGGCTGTACCGTTCTGTGAGCTTGTGTGGCCTACCACTTAGCGGTTGAGCCGTTGTTGATCCTAGGTGTTTGCACTTCACAATAACAGCACTTACAGTTAACCGGGGCAGCTCTAGCAGGGCAGAAATTTGATGAACTAATTTGTTGGAAAGGTGGCATCCTATGACGTGCCACATTGAAAGTCACTGAGCTCTTCAGTACGGGCCATTCTACTGCCGATGTTTGTCTATGGAGATTGCATGGCTGTGTGCTCAATTTTATACACCTGTCAGCAACGGTATGGCTGAAATAGCCAAATCCACTAATTTGAAGGGGTGTCCACATACACTGTATTTACAAAAGTATCTACCCCCGTAAAACTCTTTCCATCCAATTTTTACAAGACCAGATAGGCCTACTATATTGATAACCCATTGTACACAATGGAACTGATGTCTGATAAGTCTGCTCTATGACAAGCAGTAAAAAGAGTGGTCCAGTGGGTACCTATGTCAAAATGATACATTAAGGATTTTATACACCTGTCAGCAACAGAGGTGTATAGCCAAATACACTAATTTGAAGGGGTGTCCACATACTTTGTATATATATAGTGTATGTATTGAATCATCTTGAAGGGGATATATGTACATCCGTAATATGATAATTTGTTGTAATCTTCAAATCAACTCCAGTATACGCTATTGAACTCTCAACACAACTTAAGTACATAAGTTAGTAGCTAAAAGCAAATGGCTTCCCTGTAATTCAGGGGTATGCAGGGAACAATGTTATTGCCAGATGATGATATAACCAACCTCAGATGGGAGAGCAAAATACAGACAGACAATGGCTGACTCATCTGGTCTGGTCTGTCTGAGTGAAATCAAAAGCTGTTGCGACTGAGACATTGATTACTGATGAAGACATGGTCCAGGTAAGGCAATACTGACACATCAACACACTATTAGGACAATGCCAAGGCAGTCATTTCAGCTCCTATTACTGCCTCCATACTGTAAGTAGCTTATAATATAGTGTATATGCAATGATTTCAATTACAGTTGGACAGCAATCGAGATATGCTGTGCAACAGTTTACACCCCAGGAATCCCAACTGTTATCAGATGAGTATACAAATGAAACAAACATTATCAATTACGAAACCAATCGGAAGAGTTCATGGTTTAAACTAGCTAGAGAACCAATTCGTCTTGCCTATCACGTCACAGCAGAAAGTTGTTAGGCAGGTTATTTAGATTAGATTGAAGCTGTCGACGACAAGTAACTCAATATCTATGGAGAGCACAGAAAGGTCTACTATGCCTGTTTACAGTATAATATGTAATAAGGTGAAAGGTCAGGTCAGCAGGGTACAGACAAATATGGGCCTAATATAAATCTGCATTGTTCCTCACAAAACAAAATAGATTTTTTAAATTCATCCTTTGAACAACTGTCAAAAAAATGCATTTAATACATAAGTGCCTTGAGAAAAAACATCTTAATAGTGGAACGGTTCAATTGAAAAGCAGATTGCAGCATGTAAGAGTTGTCTGTCTAGACTTTAGTTGGACAATGTTAAATTGAGAGGTCTGCCCAGAGTATCAAGACAAAGGACCAAGACTCAAAATGATCAGACATACCACCCACAGCAAATCAAATCAAATCTTATTGGTCACATACACATATTTATCAGATTTTATGGGGGGTAGTGAAATGCTTGTGTTTCTAGCTCCAACATTGCAATAATATCTAATAATTCACAACAATACACACAAATCTAAAAGTGAAATAATGGAATTAAGATATTAATAAATAAATATATAAATAATTATAACATTTAGGACGAGTGGCATTGACTGAAATACAGTTGAATAGAATACAGTATACAGTGGGGCAAAAAATTATTTAGTCAGCCACCAATTGTGCAAGTTCTCCCACTTAAAAAGATGAGAGAAGCCTGTAATTTTCATCATAGGTACACTTCAACTATGACAGACAAAATGAGAAATCACATTGTAGGATTTTTAATGAACTTATTTGCAAATTATGGTGGAAAATAGGGGTTGAGATCTGTATAAATATAAAATGAGTAAAGCAGAATGTAAACATTATTAAAGAGACTATTATTCAATTTTTAAAGTTACCAGTGATTCCATGTCTATGAAAATGGGGCAGCAGCCTCTAAGGTGCAGGGTTGAGTAACCGGGTGGTAGCCAGCTAGTGATGGCTATGTAACAGTCTGATGGCCTTGAGATAGAAGCTGTTTTTCAGTCTCTCAGTCCCAGCTTTGATGCACCTGTACGGACCTCACCTTCTGGATGATAGCGGGATGAACAGGCTGTGGCTCGGGTGGTTGATGTCCCTGATTATCTTTTTGGCCTTCCTGTGACATCGGGTGCTGTAGGTGTTCTGGAGGGAAGGCAGTGTGCCCCCGGTGATACGTAGGGCAGACCGCATCACCCTCTGGAGAGCACTGCGGTTGCAGGCAGTGTAGTTTCTGTACCAGACGGTGATACAGCCCGACAGGATGCTCTCAATTGTGTATCTGTAAAAGTTTGTAAGGGTCTTAGGGGCCAAGCCAAATTTCTTCAGCCTCCTGAGGTTGATGAGGCGCTGTTGCGCCCTCTTCACCACACTGTCTGTGTGGGTGGACCATTTCAGATCGCCAGTGATGTGTACGCCAAGGAACTTGAAGCATTCCACCTTCTCCACTGCGGTCCCGTCAATGTGGATAGGGGCGTGCGCCCTCTGCTTTTTCCTTAAGTCCACAATCAGCTCTTTCATTTAGTTGACATTGAGGGAGAGGTTGGTTTTCCCTTTGTAATCCAATTTGGGAAAGCCGATATTCCTGGTCGTATGTCGTAGTGCTGGTGAGTTACCGTCGCTCTTATATCCAAAAGTTATTTCCGGCTGTGTATAATAACACAAAAAAAACGTTCTGATCTAATAGTGAAAGAAATAACACACAAAAAAACCTAAATACTGCAAAATTGCTTAGGAACTAGAAGCAGAGATGCCATGTCTGTCGGCGCCATCTTGCTGTAGCAGTGCAGAGAAGGGCATTTGGAAAGATAGGACTCTGTGTGAATCTCTAGAGTGGCTCAATTCTGTGTATTACTGTTGAAATGTTTTGATATTATTTTGAAGGAAATAAAATAATAAAGAGAGAAATATTGCTGGAAAGATTAGCCAATCTGACCCTTTCGGGAAATGGCTGTGACAGTGTGAAATTCCACGGCCTCGTCGCTGAGGGATGAAAGTCTAAGAAAAGCAAGGGATGAAATCTGCATCCCAAAAAGAGCCTCTGCTGCTCTAATCTTTGCATTGTGAAGGCAAAAAGACGGGTGAGTCAGATTTACGTCACAATTTGTTTGGTCTTTCTTTTTTTCCTTCCCACAAACTCTCCTTCCTGCCTGGTTTTTCAGTCGAGCCTTTAGGAAATGAATCGGTTTACAGTCGGTTCCTTATTTAAATGAATGGGCGGGAGGCAGGAGGGTATTTTAATCACTTATATAAATATTTGCATTCACATGAGCTGACCCCTGGAATAGCCTATTACTTAATCTCTCTCACCCCCTGGCACCCACCTCTCATCCAGACACGCTTATTTACCTCCGCCACTCAGCCATTCAATAAAATTCCTCCCAGCCCAGAGACATTAGCATATCCACGCATAGCTCCACGGGCCAGACTGAGCCTACTCCAGCACCGCTTTGTTCTCAGCTTTGTTCTGAGGGGACACATATAAATGCCTGCTATGTGAGACTGAGAGGGGCGGGGAGGAGGGGTGCATTGCTGTGGGCTCGCTAGGGAAACTGGCAGGTCTTCGGCGCCTTCCCTCAAATGCTTTGACAGGGAGTAATAAATTGATCATAGCGTTGCGGTACGATGCTGACCTTGAGATTTCCTGCTTAAGTGCCTGCCTGCTATGCAGTGGAGCGCTGGAGGAAGAGGAGAGGTGGTCATCACATCGCTAAACTGCACCGTCTACAGTTATGCTGGGAAGGCAATGCATGTCGGTGATCAAGGATGGATCTCAGAAGAGACAAGGCTCCTGTATCTTTAATTGTTCCGAGGAGCTGAGCCTCATCACAATTATAGAGCATTCAGGAAGAATCCAAACTCATTTAGCTCTCCCCATAAGGGAACAGGATTCCACTAAACACAAATTCCACTTCTGCTGCCTGCGGCAAAAATAACCCCCCCCCCCAAAAAAAAAGATTAATAAGAAGGGAGATTTAAAAATATCCAAAAGAAGGAATAAAATGTGAAATGTATTTCAGTGGTGGTGGGGGGGGGGGGGGGCAGTTGGACAATACTTAAAATGTGTAATTGTCCTCCTAACCATGGCTGTGAATGAAAATGTAGTCCCACCAGAGACCAACCTATACACAGAGCAATACACCTAGTATTCCTAATGAACCCCCTGCTCTCACTCCCCCAGTACCTCTAATCTACTTTCCCTGTGCCTGATGAGGAGAATTACAGCTCTAAATGAAACACGTTCATCCAATGAGAACCGTATCATGCATGAGACGCATGATTGAGGAAGCAATAATGCATTAAAATAACAAAACACAAATTAATTAAAACAATGTTCTACACTGCACTTGTCACAGATTAAACACATAAACAATTTGTAAATCTAATCAGGAGAATACAAGCCTGATGATGGTGGCATTCTTGGAATATCACACCAGTGAAAACAATAGGGCCTTAGAGTGCTATTTTGGCTGTTGTTGATGGAGGCTTCTGAATGACCTCACACCATAGGTCCCTGGATAGGTGTCCCAGGCCACCTGCAGTAAGTGCAGCCCAGAGTACTGTGAAATGCCATGGCTAACCCACAGTAAGATCCTGCAGCCCAGCATGAGTGCCAGTGTGAGGGAAAGGTGTAACCATGTCCAGCCGGCATGGTGTGGCTCTCGACTTTGTGCACCCAGCACGTCCTCATACACACACACCTTATACACAACCTCACAGACAAACCTCATATACAGCTTCACAGCCACATGCGTCTCAGGGCACAGAAGCAGGCCAGCCCCAACTTCATCACTCTCTCCCCTCTCGACCTCTCTATTGACTATTTCAAGGGCCATGAAAGTGTATAAATATTTCAGCTAAAGTAAGTGTGCTTTACCTTTCAACAGTGTACATAATTCATGATTGGCCATGCACTTATTGTTCACTTTCGGGAGAGAAAATGTTTGCTTTGTTGAGTGATGGTTGCTGACAGGAGGGCATTGTTTCATCACTTTACAGTTTCAAAAACCATTTTAAGGGATCAAGGTTCAGTTTGGGGTCCATGTGATTCTCTGAGTATTGTGTCAAAAAATATTTTTGCTTAAACATTGTAGCGCACCTTCATTGGCTGTGTGTAGTAAGATGGTGTCAATCACAATTTACTGTAGTAAAGATATACTGAAGAAAGCGGTCACCATTGTAGTCCTGTAGAGGGCATTGTACTGCATAACCAGAGTACAGTGTCCCTGCTACATGCATGCCTCCTAGTCAGGGCTCTAAAGTGCGACCAATTTGGGTGCATAAGTGGCAAAATATTTTGTGGTTTTATTTTGGGAGTTGTGCGACTAGCAGAATATTCTCCCAGATAATAATTGTTGTAATGATTCACTGTACCATTGCTTCCGAGTGCCGTAGAGAAACAAACAAGTGCAGATTCGTTAGCGCCTTTGGTTGCACTATTACTACAGCGAAAACAGCTTGCTTGTAGCCTGAACTAGTGCCTGGGCTTGAGGAGACGATATCTCCACTGAAGCCCAGAATCCTTTAATTCAAAGTCTCATTAAACAGCTCTGCAAATGTTATAACTTAAAAATACATTCGGTACTAACCACAATAAGGAGTTTCTTAGAGCAACTATCGTCATTATTTCATTTAATTTGTGATTAGGGAAAGGGGGATGTATTCAACTGAAATGTGTCTTCTGCATTTAACCCAACCCTCTGAATCAGAGAGGTGCGGGGGTCTGCCTTAATCGACATCCACGTCTTCGGCGCCCGGGGAAGTGTGTCAACTGCCTTACTACTGTTGTGCACTGTATGTACTTCCAAAAAAGGTAGAAATAAAAAATATCTATTGTTTTTTTTTTACCAAGTGTGCATGTGCCAAATCTACCTTCGGCACATTCAATAAAATCACTCATTACTGCCATCCACAGGTCGGCTGATCCAGCAGCAGTATCCTGAAAGATCATTGATTGTATTTTTATTTAGACCTTTTTTGGAAGTACATACATGCAGAAGGGCAGTAATGATGATAGTTGCTATGTGAAACTACATATTTTGGTGAGTACCGAATGTGTTTTGACATTATAAGGTTTACAGAGCTGAGAAATGGGATTTAATCGCCGGGAAAGCATTTTACATTCATAAACCCTGTCGCGGGCCATTCTAAAACTACTCGTGCATCGTTAACCATTTGTTGTTTCAGTCACGTTACCACATTGGCTAACAACCTGGTAACTTTACCAATATACCCAAACATTTGGGGGAACAGAAAGAAAGGGAAAAGGGTAGCTTCTTCAGGAGATCAATGATCATAACAGTGAATGAATGGCAGATCTCTTGCATGTCATCATCATAAACCTGACATTTTTTAAAGAGACAGTGTACAAATTTCAATGTAATGCATCTCATTGTGCTTTTACACAATGTAGAAACCTAATTTTCCACAAATTACTTTTTAATGACAGGTATTCATATTAACATTTTAGCTTTAATAGTAAACAAATGTCTTTACAATGTGACATATTTGTTTCTAGGGCACCCCGTGTGCTTATTAAGTAGCTAGAATTCATATATCCCAATATGGGCTGTATCTCAATCAACTAAAACAAATGTTTTTTTACGTGCTCCTAAAAATACTTTTCTTAATTCCAGCACATCTATTTAATGTCTGACAGGCAGTAATCCCTACATATTTGATCAGGCTTTCTTCCCCTGCTGTGGAAAATGTAAACAGGCAGTTTGTGGCACGTTGTTAACGCAAATGATATGTGAGCCGAGTTCACACTCCAACCTGTGTCCCTGGGCTGGACACAGGACAGATTGTTCTCCTGGATTATGACAGCTTCACCCAAAACGCCTGATCTCATACGAGCTCCGGGACACAGAGCAAACAAAGGCTGGGATCACTTGGCAGTGTGGGGTGTGCTGAGAGCAGGGTCTGCCTGTTAAACTGAGTTGTTACAGACACTGGAGAGCTAAGGTTGCATAACACCAGTGGCGTAAGAGCAATTCTGACTTGGAGGGCATTTTGCTACGGATGTTGGGTGCAAAACCCCCCCCCCCCAAAAAAAACAAAAAAATTGAAGGTTTTAAATGCTAAATTCTAGCGACTTTTGATAAAAGGATACAGACAATTATTAACTTACATTTGGGCATATTTACGAGGCTAAGGGGTCCTTGCAAAGGGTCACTTACTCTGGTACAGTCCAATCAGTCTTAGGGCCATGGCCATTCATACTGTACTGAATACCAGTGTGACTGTTAATGTAGAGATATTCAATTAAACAACCATTTTGATCTCTTTCTCCGCTACTGTATGATTCATTCCTAGTATTTTCCCACTTACCCTATGTCTGGTTGTTATTACTGCTGCTCTACATACTGTATGGTTTAAACTTAACATAATAATTACAACTAATAAAACTGTAATAATAACCAGCAACATACACAGTTAAAAACTGTTTTAATAAAAAAAAATGTAGGCATGAAACATCAAACTGAAATGAATCAATCTCCACTCTATCTCCACTCTCCACTCCAAAAATACAAAATCATCATGGCTGCCTCTCTCCTGCATGAGGTTAACACATGCAATCCAAGCTCTAGAGCAAGGAGGACAACTTTGATGGGGTGGGGCCAAAATAAAATCTGAACTCATCATGAGGGGCCACAATGGCTCTCGGGTCTCCATAGCCACACCCATGCAGTCAGAGCAGCCTTTGGGGGAGACAGCTAATTTCCTGCATTTCTACCCATTTTGCCATAGGTAGGCAAGAAATGTTTGCCGTTTTTAATATGATATTTTTGTGAGAGTGACTAACAAAGCCGATTGGTTTAGAAAGCTGACTAGACTAGCTTACCAATTATTATTTTTTATTGAACCTTTATTTAACTAGGCGAGTCAGTTAGGAAGAAATTCTTATTTGCAACGATGGCCTAAGAATAGTGGGTTAACTGCCTTGTTCAGGGGCAGAACGACAGATTTTTACCTTGTCAGCTCGGGGATTTGATCTAGCAACCTTTCAGTTACTGGCCCAACGCTCTAACCACCAGGCTACCTGCCGCCCCAATTAAAACATTTAGCTGACATGGGCTAATTGAATGCCTTTCAGTGACTTGCTATAGTAAGATAAAAACTGGCCTCCCGGGTAGCGCATTCATCTAAGGCACTGCATCGCACCAGAGATTCTGGGTTCGAGCCCAGGCTCTGTCTCAGCCGGCCATGAACGGGAGGCCCATGGGGTGGTGCACAATTGGCCCAGCGTCGTCCAAGTTTGGCCCGGCAGGGATATCCTTGTCTCATCGCACACTAGCAACTCCTGTGGTGGGCTGGGCGCAGTGCACGCTGACCAGGTTGCCAGGTGTACGGTGTTTCCTCTGACACATTGGTGCGGCTGGCTTCCGGGTTGGATGTGCATTGTGTCAAGAAGCAGTGCGGCTTGGCTTGGTTGGGTTGTGTTTCAGAGGACGCATGGCTCTCGACCTTCGCCTCTCCCGAGTCCGTACGGGAGTTGCAGCGATGAGACAGGACTGTAACTACCAATTGGATACCATGAAATCGGGGGAAAAAAAAAAATGCTTATCTATTTGACGAAAGCAAAGTTTGAAGGACACAATTATTATTTCAATTAAAAATAATTATTTATAACCTTGTCAACGTCTTGACTATATTTCCTATTATTTTTATATATACAGTGCCTTGCGAAAGTATTCGGCCCCCTTGAACTTTGCAACCTTTTGCCACATTTCAGGCTTCAAACATAAAGATATAAAACTATATAAAAAGTCGCTTGGGGTATGTCTCTATCAGTTTTGCACATCGAGAGACTGACATTTTTTCCCATTCCTCCTTGCAAAACAGCTCGAGCTCAGTGAGGTTGGATGGAGAGCATTTGTGAACAGCAGTTTTCAGTTCTTTCCACAGATTCTCGATTGGATTCAGGTCTGGACTTTGACTTGGCCATTCTAACAGCTGGATATGTTTCTTTTTGAACCATTCCATTGTAGATTTTGCTTTATGTTTTGGATCATTGTCTTGTTGGAAGACAAATCTCCGTCCCAGTCTCAGGTCTTTTGCAGACTCCATCAGGTTTTCTTCCAGAATGGTCCTGTATTTGGCTCCATCCATCTTCCCATCAATTTTAACCATCTTCCCTGTCCCTGCTGAAGAAAAGCAGGCCCAAACCATGATGCTGCCACCACCATGTTTGACAGTGGGGATGGTGTGTTCAGGGTGATGAGCTGTGTTGCTTTTACGCCAAACATAACGTTTTGCATTGTTGCCAAAAAGTTCAATTTTGGTTTCATCTGACCAGAGCACCTTCTTCCACATGTTTGGTGTGTCTCCCAGGTGGCTTGTGGCAAACTTTAAATGACACTTTTTATGGATATCTTTAAGAAATGGCTTTCTTCTTGCCACTCTTCCATAAAGGCCAGATTTGTGCAATATACGACTGATTGTTGTCCTATGGACAGAGTCTCCCACCTCAGCTGTAGATCTCTGCAGTTCATCCAGAGTGATCATGGGCCTCTTGGCTGCATCTCTGATCAGTCTTCTCCTTGTATGAGCTGACATTTTAGAGGGACGGCCAGGTCTTGGTAGATTTGCAGTGGTCTGATACTCCTTCCATTTCAATATTATCGCTTGCACAGTGCTCCTTGGGATGTTTAAAGCTTGGGAAATCTTTTTGTATCCAAATCCGGCTTTAAACTTCTTCACAACAGTATCTCGGACCTGCCTGGTGTGTTCCTTGTTCTTCATGATGCTCTCTGCGCTTTTAACGGACCTCTGAGACTATCACAGTGCAGGTGCATTTATACGGAGACTTGATTACACACAGGTGGATTGTATTTATCATCATTAGTCATTTAGGTCAACATTGGATTATTCAGAGATCCTCACTGAACTTCTGGAGAGAATTTCGCTGCACTGAAAGTAAAGGGGCTGAATAATTTTGTTTTCAGTTTTTGATTTGTTAAAAAAGTTTGAAATATCCAATAAATGTCGTTCCACTTCATGATTGTGTCCCACTTGTTGTTGATTCTTCACAAAAAAATACAGTTTTATATCTTTATGTTTGAAGCCTGAAATGTGACAAAGGGTCGCAAAGTTCAAGGGGGCCGAATACTTTCGCAAGGCACTGTATATACACACTACCGTTGAAATGTTTGGGATCACTTAGAAATGTCCTTGTTTTCCATGAAAACATACATGAAATTAGTTGCAAAATGAATAGGAAATATAGTCAAGACATTGACATGGTTGTAAACAATGATTTTTTATGAAATAATAATTGTGTCCTTCAAACTTTGCTTTCATCAAAGAATCCTCCATTTGCAGCAATTACAGCCTTGCAGATCTTTGGCATTCTAGTTGTCAATTTGTTGAGGTAATCTGAAGAGATTTCACCCCATGCTTCCAGAAGCATCTCCCACAAGTTGGATTGGCTTGATGGGCACTTCTTACGTACCATACAGTCAAGCTGCTCCCACAACAGCTCAATAGGGTTGAGATCCGGTGATTGTGCTGGCCACACCATTATAGACAGAATACCAGCTGCTTGCTTCTTTCCTAAATAGTTATTGCATAGTTTGGAGCTGTGCTTTCGATCATTGTCCTGTTGTAGGAGGAAATTGGCTCCAATTAAGCGCCGTCCACAGGGTATGGCATGGCGTTGTAAAATGGAGTGATAGCCTTCCTTCAAGATACCTTTTACCCTGTGCAAATCTCCCACTTTACCATCACCAAACCACACCCAGACCATCACATTGCCTCCACCATGCTTGACAGATGGGGTCAAGCACTCCTCTAGCATATGTTCATGTTATCTACGTCTCACGAATGTTCTTCTTTGTGATTCGAGCACCTCAAACTGAGATGCGTCTGTCCATAACACTTTTTTCCAATCTTCCTCTGTCCAGTGTCTGTGTTCTTTTGCCCATCTTAATCTTTTCTTTTTATTGGCCAGTCTGAGATATGGCTTTTTCTCTGCAACTCTGCCTAGAAGGCCAGCATCCAGGAGTCATCTCTTCACTGTTGACGATGAGACTGGTGTTTTGAGGGTACTATTTAATGAAGCTGCCAGTTGAGGACTTGGGAGGTGTCTGTTTCTCAAACTAGCCACTCTAATGTACTTGTCCTCTTGCTCAGTTGTGCACCGGGGCCTCCCACTCGTCTTTCTATTCTGGTTAGAGCTAGTTTGCGCTGTTCTGTGAAGGGAGTAGTACACAGCGTTGTACAAGATCTTCAGTTTCTTGTCAATTTCTGGCATGGAATAGCCTTCATTTCTCAGAACAAGAATAGACTGATGAGTTTCAGAAGAAAGTCCTTTGTTTCTGGCCATTTTGAGCCTGTAATCAAACCCACAAATGCTGATGCTCCAGATACTCAACTAGTCTAAAGAAGGCCAGTTGTATTGCTTCTTTAATCAGAACAACAGTTTTCAGCTGTGCTAACATAATTGCAAAAGGGTTTTATAATGATTCATTAGCCTTTTAAAATGATAAACATGGATTAGCTAACACAATATGCCATTGGAACACAGGAGTGATGATTGCTGATAATGGGCCTCTGTATGCCTATGTAGATATTCCATTAAAAAATTATCTGTTTCCAGCTACAATATTAATTTACAACATTAACAATGTCTACACTGTATTTCTGATCAATTTGACGTTATTTTATTATACAAAAAAATTGCTTTTCTTTGAAAAACAAGGGCATTTCAAAGTGACCCCAAACTTTTGAACAGTAGTGTGTGTGTATATATATATATATATATATATATATATATATATATATATATATATATATATATATATATATATATATATATATATATTTTTTTTTTTTGGAGAGGACCATTTTACCTGCTTCTACTCCCCCCCACCCCCTGGGCTCCTACAGCCCTGCATAACACTGCTGCCGACTTCAAGGCTCCTTTTAAAGAGGAGAGAACCTTGAAATTCTACTCACAATGAAGACGGGATTAAACAAGAGAGAAACGTACTTTGGGGCTGTAGGAATCCCATTTGTGTTTTCAAGATGAGTTGTTTGAGGTAGCGCTGTTGTTTGCAAGCTGATCACTATGGAATGTTGTTAATAATCCTCTACTCAAGATATATTAAGTGGCTGTTTGAGACCTCTCGTTCAGCTGGTCTTCTGGCTCTCATCCCAAGGATTGGCATCATTTAGAAGAGTGAACATCGTGCTGGGTGACAGGTATCAAAGCTGAAAATACCATCGCTCCTGTAATCACGCAGATACTTCAGCACATGGCATGTAGTCATTTATCTCCTTCTCCTCAGAGGCAACTGAACCAACCCCCTATTAAAATGGATAAAACCCAGCGGGCCAACTACTGCTGTCTATACACCACTCTTCACAGCCAGAACTACACTGCAGCTAAAAGGAGCAGACAGCCAACCCCATTTAGGCATAGGTGTGTTGACACTGACAGACAAGTGAATTACACTCACATGTACAGTGCATTTGGAAAGTATTCAGACCCTTTTCCACATTCTAAAATGTAATTATATAAAAAATGTTCTGTATCAACCTACACACAATACCCCATAATGACAAAGTGAAAACAGGTTTTTAGAAATGTTAGCAAATGTATTAGAAATAAAACCTTATTTCCTTAAGTATTCAGACCCTTTGCAATGAGACTCGAAATTGAGCTCAGGTGCATCCTGTTTCCGTTGTTCATCCTTGAGATGTTTCTACAACTTGGAGTCCACCTGTGGTAAATTCAATTGATTGAACATGATTTGGAAAGGCACACACCTGTCTATATAAGGTCCCACAGTTGACAGTGCATGTCAGAACAAAAATCAAGCCATGAGGTCGAAGGAATTGTCCGTAGAGCCCAGAGACAGGATTGTGTCGAGGCACGTATCTGGGGAAGGGTACCAAAAATATTTCTGTAGCATTGAAGGTCCCCAAGAAGACAATGGTCTCCATCATTCTTAAATGGAATACGTTTGGAACCACCAAGACTGTTCCTAGAGCTGGACACCCAGCCAAACTGAGCAATCGGGGGAGAAGGGCCTTGATCAGGGAGGTGACCAAGAACCCGATGTTCACTCTGACAGAGCTCCAGAGTTCCTCTGTGGAGATGGGAGAACCTTCCAGAAGGACAACCATCTCCGCAACACTCCACCAATCAGGCCTTTATGGTAGAGTGGCCAGACGGAAGCCACTCCTCAGTAAAAGGCACACGACAGCCGGCTTGGAGTTTTCTAAAAGGCACCCAAAGGATTCTCAGACTATGAGAAGCAAGATTCTCTTTGCCTGCATATCAAGCGTCACGTATGGTGGAAACCTGGCACCATCCACGGTGAAGCATAGTGGTGGCAGCATAATGCTGTGAGGATGTTTTTCAGAGGCAGAAACTGGGAAACTAGTCAGGATTGAGGTAAAGATGAACAGAGCAAAGTACAGAGAGATCCTCGATGAAAACCTGCTCCAGAGCACTCAGGACCTCAGACTGGGGCAAAGATTCACCTTCCAATAGGACAACGACCCTAAGCACAAAGTCAATGCAATGCTGGAGTGGCTTTGGGACAAGTCTCTGAATGTCCCTGAGTGGCCCAGCCAGAGCCCGGACTTGAACCTGTTCGAACATCTCTGGAGAAACCTGAAAATAGCTGTGTGGCGACGCTCCCCATCCAACCTGACAGAGCTTGAGAGGATCTACAGACAAGAATGGGAGAAACTCCCCAAATACAGGTGTGCCAAGCTTGTAGCGTCATACCCAAGAAGACTACAAGTTGTAATTGCTGCCAAGGGTGCTTCAACAAAGTAAAGGGTCTAAATATGTATCTAAATGTGATATTTAATTTTCTTTTGTAATAACCTTGCTCAAATTTCTAAAAACATGTTTTTCTTTGTCATTATGGGATATTGTGTGGAGATTGATGAAGGAAAAATAAGGAGTAAGGCTGTAACATAACAAAATGTGGAACAAGTCAAGGAGTCTGAATACTTTCCAAATGCATTGTATAAGGGAATCAAGAATCTAGCTATGTGTGTGGTGCCTTTCCTATAACTTACAGTATAAGTTGCAAAGAGTGGTTTCTTAGGTAAAGTATACTTTTTGTGAGGTCTCTCCTCTCTCACCCTGCTTTGTGTGCTTGAGAGGGTGGGTTTAAGAGGTGGGGTATTATTTATGGCTCTTGCCACCCCAGTGCACTCTCAGGGATAATGTTCTTATTGGACGTGATCCTCCAACTGCAGAAGTCATGCTGTCTTTACTCAGAAAAGCAGGGGGGGGGGGGGGGGGGGTGGTTTCTTTCCCTCAGATTTTAAAACCTAGTGCTCCGAAAGGACCCAATGTCTGAAGAAGAAAAAGATAGCGAAGGGTTTGGTAAAAAGCATTCAATCTGCTCAAAGAATCAACATAACAAAGCAATATATAATTAAGTTTGAAGTTCTGAGGACAGTGTATAGATAGTGAACTGCCCAACAAGGTCAAACATAAGGTAAAACTGAGTACTTCACTGCACACAGTGTACACTAACTGAATTAACAGTAAGACTGAAATAGTTTAATAAGGTAAATCATTTCAATAAATCCATTGAAACTGTGGGTACATGAGTCTTCACTTAGCCTTCTCCACAGAATGCACCTGTTCCATGGTGGTCCAGCTTGCCAGCCAGACAAACAGTGTCATATGGACCAAAAAGAGAGCTTGAAATCTGTGCTCTGTACTGTGAACTTTCAGGAAGGCTTTCAGTGTAACAGAAAGTTAGGTCAATATTTGACTGCGACTGTGGCAGGATGTATAATATAACCCAGAGGGATATACAGTGCCATAACAGCGTTATAACAGACAAAAGTACAGTGTCCAATAACGCTGTATGAGCATATTGTATATGAAAAGATATATGGACATGTACTGTTATGTACGTTATGTATTAAGTAAACAACTTCAGCAGTCAAAAATGAAATATATACTGGCAGTACCAGGAGTGTACTGTATCTTGGTACTGTATCGTGGTACTGTATCGTGGTACTGTATCGTGGTACTGTATCGTGGTACTGTATCTTGGCCAAATCTAAGAATCTTTTGAAGAATAAATAAATGATTTATGAAAACTTCAGGACGTGACAACAACACATCCTATCAGCCTCCTAAGATCTGATCAGGTCTATCGTTCTGCCTGTGGCTTGCAATCTGGGGATCAATTTCAATCTGGAGAAGTGATAAAGAGTCGACAATGTGCTTTTGGTTTGTGCCTGAGCAGTAAATACACCATGTCATGCCTGAAAATAACTGGTAAGAAATTCTTTAAGCTTGAAATGTACACGTAATGTATTACTGTAGCCTTTCCTCTCAGTCTTCTGGCACAGTAATATCAACATCTTGTGTAATATCTACTATATCTATATTCAGTTTAGATAGATTATCAATTTTAATAGGAGTGAACTATGTATTAATACACACTTTATACCAATATTACAAAAAAAAAACTGTTTCAGGGCAGTTTCAATTCCCAACTCCCAATTACTTAATCTAAATGAGGCAGTGACATTTTATACAAAAAATGTGTTCTTTATTAGCGAACAGCAATTGCACGGAGACAACTTTGCCAGACGCAGCCTGTTTCCCAGACTGAGGTGACTGACTGTGTTATCTCTGTGGCCGGCTGTGCAGCTCTCTCTCCATTGGGTTGGTTCCTGCAGCTCTACAGCTCTGGGTTCTGTCCCTTACCTCGGAACGGCAGCCAGTCGGCAGTACAGTCACTACCACGAGCAAAGCACCTCAGAGCACCGCTTCTCCCCTGCACTCTAATTGCCTCCATTACTGTATCTGCAGTCAGATAAAATGCTAATTTCACAGCACATTAATTTCTCCAGGCTGAACAATAAGCAACACAAAGCCCAGGCTGCCTGGGCAGGCGCGTCTACAGCGCTGGGATCCTTCCCAACGGTGGAGGAGTGAGAACGCCATTATGCACAGGTCAATGAAATTAAGGAAAAATCCATCGATTCTACATTTGAAAAGAAAACGGAGGAGCGGCAGAGGGGCAGGGTGATTTATTAACCTCAGAAGGCCCTGGCAGCCAAGCCAGGAGAGGAGAGCAAGGGAGAGGAGAGAACTGGAGAGAAGAGCAGGTGAGAGGACTGAAGCTGAGGCTGAGCAGAGGATATATACTGCAGGCCACTGTTGGTCTGCTGCTGCTCACGCTTACCACTCAGTCTAGTCAAATCCTCTTGTCTAATTTGTAAAAATGTGGGTTCTTACACTATTGATGTTGGTAACATGCATATTCACATTCTACTGTATAATTTCACACTGACCTCATTTGGAGATAAAATAACATTGTTTTCTAGTTAAGGATTTCATTGATCATCCATATTTTTATTGCTTAATTAGACCTGTCCGTCAACCTAATGTTCTCTTATGACATGCATGGCTTAATGCCCCCCCCCCCCCCACAAATCAAAATGTTTAGCATAATAGCTTCTGTCCTCTTAATAGCTACACAACACACTTAATTACTTATTCAAAATCTGTGGTTGAGAAAATTATCAAATTCTGCTCAGTTCTACTCTGCCCTCCAGCATAGCAAGAGCACTGCAGGCTACAGTACAGTTACTCTATGCAGAATGCCTCTATATACCAGGAGCAGTGTGAATCCTGACTGCAGGACATACTGTCTTCCGAAAAGAGGCAGATTTCAGCCCTAGAGAGGAGAGAAGAGAGGCTGGCCCCTCCACTTTGTGATTAGCTCTTCATGTGAAGAGCACTGGAGGGCTCCCAAGTGTGTGCAGCAACAGCAACATAAACACGTGATGTCACACACCTTTCATTCACACTGTGATGATAAACTGAGGATGTGGGTTTAATTAATGTCACATGAGGAATTCCTCCAACATCACAGTGGATGAAAATACTAAATGCAGGACAAGAAGGCTGGGACTGTGTCTCCAATGGGGCGGCAGGTAGTCTAGTGGTTAGAGTGTTCGACTAGTAACCGAGAGGTTGCAAGATCGAATCCCCGAGCTGACAAGAATCTGTTGTTCTGCCCCTGAACCCAGTTAACCCACTAGGCCGTCATTGAAAATAAGAATTTGTTCGTAACTGACTTCCCTTGTAAAATAAAATGAGCACCACATGCAGGCCTTTAGGAGAGAAACCCCTCTTTGAGCTTGAACCCAGCAGTTTGTCATCCCCCATGTGATGAACAAAGTGTGTAAGTATTGTGTCTAGACTATTGCGGAGAACAGAAACCAAATATAAAAAGTACATTTTTGGAGGAACTGTGTTCAAACTGCAGAAAGGCAGATTTTTCAATTTCTGTGGAATGGAGGAATAAGCAGCCCTTAAAACCCAGTCACCTTCTCCAGTGCAGGGCTTTTCTATGGCACACTAAATGAGTTACATCATCGTTGACATTAAAACCCTTGTTCTGGGTCTGCGCTGGCACATCCATGTGCTCCCGCCCGTTTTAATTGAGACTCTTAGAGTGTTGTGGAAGTGTTAACAGACTGAGCATGCCCGTGCTGGCTAGGGACTGGGTGGGGTTGGATGGGGAGGAAGAGGAAAGAGGAAGGAATTTTGGCCAAGGGCGCCACAGGCAGTGTGTGGAACAATGAACTGCCTCTGCTGCCCTTTCTCAGTGGGAATCATGTCAGTATGAGCTCTACTAACAGCTTTAATAGGGGGAGAGGTGTCCATCTGCTAGTGTGGGACAAAGAGAGGTGTCTTTGGTTCAGAAATCACTCAGTAAATCGATGTAGGAGCGATGGTATGGTGGGTGGTATGACATGATGCCTGCTAAACCTACTTCAAGTTTTGGAAATGAGGCCCTTTATCTACTTCCCTAGAGACAGATGAACTCATGGATACAATTTCTATGTCTTCACGTGCAGTTTGAAGGAAACTGCTAACAAGCCTAACGCAATTGCTAACTAGCATTAGCGCAATGACTGGAAGTCTATTGGTATCTGCTAGCATGCAGATACCCATAGACTTCCAGTCACTGCGCTGACACTAGTTAGCATTGACTCACAAAACCAGCTCTAACTTCCTTCATACTGGACACAGAGACATAAAAATGGAATCCATGAGTTCATCTGACTCTGGGGAACAAGAGAAATAACGAAGTATCCCTTTAATTAAACCATTACTGCAGGGTGAGGAGAGTTACTGGGGATTATATAATGCACTCCAATGGGCTGGAGTGGGCCAGTCCCACAGGACAGAGAGGGAGGGAGGGATTAATTCCCTTTCATCTTTTCATCTGCTGAGTTAAGAACTAGAAGAGGACTGTAGCTTTCTCTCACTTGCTCTCCCTCTCTTGCAGCGCCCTGTCTCTCCTGCCTTTATAAGGGCTCACGAGATCTGCATTAAAATGCCTGCGGAAGCCTCAAGCCCCCAATCCCCAGTGCTAAATGCAGGAATTTCAACGAATCACAGTTCAAAAGGGAAACACTCCGCTATCTGCTCTCACATTTCGACAAGAGGTTTGTGGACAGGGACTCCAAAGACAAGAGTTGGTCATGGTTGCCGTCAGTATGTACTTCAACATACACATGATTGTGTGAAGTGCTCCAGAATTTTTTTTACATAGCTGTATACCAACGATAAGGCGCGGCAGGTAGCCTAGTGGTTAGAGTGTTGGGCCAGTAACCGAAAGGTTCCTAGATCGAATCCCCGAGCTGACAAGGTAGAAATCTGTTGTTCTGCCCCTGAAGAAGGCAACTAACCCACTGTTCCTAGGCTGTCATTGTAAATTAGAATGTATTCTTAACCTCTCTTGGGTAGGGGGCAGTGATTTTGATGTCTGGATGAAAAGCATGCCCAAAGTAAACTGCCTGTTACTCAGGCCCATAAGCTAGGATATGATTTGGATAGAAAACACTCTAAAGTTTCTAAAACTGTTAAAATGATGTCTGTGAGTATAACAGAACTGATGGCAGGCGAAACCCCAAGGACAAACCATCCCCCCAAAAAAAACATTTCAGCCTACCACTGTTTTCAATGGCTGTCACTTTTATTATAAGGCGAAATCCTCCCAGATTGCAGTTCCTAGGGCTTCCACTAGATGTCAACAGTCTTTAGAAAGAGTTTCAGGATGATTTTTGGAAAAATGAGCCAGAAATTGTAGTTCTTCTAGGTGGCTCCCATTTTGGCTGTAGTGTTTCCAAGCGCGTGGAAGAGAGTGTGTTCTTTGGTATTTTCTCCGGTAAAGACAATAATGATTCTCCGTCTTACATTTTATCGTTTATTTACGTATTTGGGTACCTAAGGTTTGATTAAAAACGTTGTTTGACTTGTTTGGAAAAGTTTATTCGTAATGTTTGGAATTCATTCTGTATGCATTTTGATGGTCGGAAACTGGGTGGATTATTGACTGAAGCGCGCCAGCTAAACTGAGTTTTTATGGATATAAGTAAACTGAGTTTTTATGGATATAAGGAAGGACATTATCGAATAAAAATACCATTTGTGATGTATCTGGGACCTTTTGGAGTTCCAACAGAAGAATGTTTTTCATGCTTTTGTATGCGGGGCGCTGTCCTCAGATAATCGCATAGGCGGCAGGGTAGCCTAGTGGTTAGAGCGTTGGACTAGTAACCGGAAGGTTGCAAAGTTCAAACCCCCGAGCTGACAAGGTACAAATCTGTCGTTCTGCCCCTGAACAAGGCAGTTAACCCACTGTTCCTAGGCCGTCATTGAAAATAAGAATTTGTTCTTAACTGACTTGCCTAGTTCAATAAAGGTAAAAAAAATAAAAAAATTGTATGCGAAAGAAAAAAGCAAGAGACTAAAGTTGAGGTGGTGAGAGGTCGAATATCATATGTGTTCTGTTTCTGCTTTCAGAGTCCCACAGGGAACAATTCATGTGTGAGTTAATAAAAAGAAAATCAAAGCCACAGGAACCTGATGTTGTCAGGGACCGGAAATGCAAACATGTCTTTCAGAATCCAGATGTTGTACCTCATCATAAACACATGCTGAATACATATATCACTACAAGCCCAAGTACTAGGGAACTTCACTGAGACTGTCACGGCACTTTATTACTGTCCTCACATTTCATCACACCCTAGGGGGTGGCAGGTAGCCTAGTGGTTAGAGCGTTGGACTAGTAACCGAAAGGTTGCAAGATTGAATCCCCGAGCTGACAAGGTGAAAATCTGTCTTTCTGCCCCTGAACAAGGCAGTTACACTGTTCCTAGCGCATCATTGAAAATAAGAGTTTGTTCTTAACTGACTTGCCTAGTTAAATAAAGGTTAAAAAAATCTATAAATATCAACTGAGGCCAAGCTTCCTCCCATCCAGGACCTCTATACCAGGTGGTATCAGAGGAAGGCCCTAAAAATTGTTACTCTCTGTTATTATCTATGCATAGTCACTTTAATAACTCTACCGACATGTACATATCACCTCGACTAACCGGTGCCCCCGCACATTGACTCTGTACCAGTACCCCCTGTATATAAACTCGCTATTGTTATTTTACTGCTGCTCTTTAATCACTTGTTCCTTTTATTTCTTATTCATATTTTTTAAACTGCATAGTTGGTTAGGGGCTTGTAAGTAAGCATTTCACTGTAAGGTCTAGGACAGCATTCAGCGCATGTGACTAATACAATTAGATTTGATTTGAATATGGCACAAGCCACAGGAAAGACACATGTGCACAAGTAAATAGATACATTATTCCATATCTTTAGTGTGATGGAATTGTTTCCCTCACAGCCGAGGCAATGGAGTGTATCACTACGATCATTCACCTACAAACATATCCAGCTGAGACACATTCAGATTTGGGAGCCATCAGTCAAACCCAGAGAGAAAGACCACTCAGAGCCTCCTCATTGAGGAGCCAAGTGGACAGGGGAAAATCATCTCATGAAATATGCCTATTCTCTGGCTGTAATCACAGGGGCCATCATATGATCATGGTAATATAGCAATCAAGCCAGAGCTTGTGATCTGTGTCCATGTGAGTGTGAGTGTGAGTGTGTGTGTGTGTGTGTGTGTGTGTGTGTGTGTGTGTGTGTGTGTGAGTGTGAGTGTGAGTGTGAGTGTGTGTGTGTGTGTGTGTGTGTGTGTGTGTGAGTGTGAGTGTGAGTGTGAGTGTGAGTGTGTGTGTGTGTGTGTGTGTGTGTGTGTGTGTGGCAGCTCCACTGGGGCAGGCATCCTCCACTCAGCAGTGTTTGCTGAAATAAATCCTGCATCTCCAGCGGTTCCAGACACCAAACGCTGTCCTTGCCAGGTGTCTGCCACGCCGCAGTGACTGCTGACGGACCCACGGAACTCAGCTCCTTGTTTTCACAACAGCTCCCGGTGTGGACCCTTGGCACAGCTGTTCCCCGGGTTCCCTTGGCCGCTTAAAAAAGGCAATACATCAATCTAGGTACTCAATACAGCCGGAAAATTGACCAATTAAATAAAATACAAATGCATTTGTCACATGCGCTGAATACATGCTTACTAACGAGCCCTTAACCAACAATGCAGTTTTAAAAAAGCAAGAAAAAATCATATCTAAATACAATAAAGGTAAAATAGGAACAGAAAAAATAACAACAATGACAACGAATGTGAATACATGTACAGTTGTATTCAGAGGTTTACATACACTTAGGTTGGAGTCATTAAAACTCGTTATTCAACCACTCCACAAATTTCTTGTTAACAAACTACAGTTTTGGCAAGTCAGTTAGGACATCTACTTTGTGCATGACACAAGTAATTTTTCCAACAATTGTTTACAGACAGATTGTTTCACTTATAATTCACTGTATCACAATTCCAGTGGGTCAGAGGTTTACAGACATTAAGTTGACTGTGCCTTTAAAAAGCTTGGGAAATTCCAGAAAATTATGTCAAGGCTTTAGAAGCTTCTAACAGGCTAATTGACATAATTTGAGTCAATTGGAGGTGTACCTCTGGATGTACCTCAATGCATACCTTCAAACTCAGTGCCTCTTTGCTTGACATCATGGGAAAATCAAAAGAAATCAGAAAAGAACTCAGAAAAATCATTTTAAAGTCTGGTTCATCCTTGGGAGCAATTTCCAAACGCCTGAAAGTACCACGTTCATCTGTACAAACAATAGTACGCAAGTATAAATACCATGGGACCACGCAGCCGTCATACCGCTCAGGATGGATATCTCCTAGAGATGAACGTACTTTGGTGTGAAAAGTGCAAATCAATCACAGAACAGCAGCAAAGGACCTTCTGAAGATGCTGGAGGAAACAGGTACAAAAGTATCTATATCCACAGTCAAATGAGTCCAATATCGACATAACCTGAAAGGCCGCTCAGCAAGGAAGAAGCCACGGCTCCAAAACCACCATAAAAAAGCCAGACTACGGTTTGCAACTGCACATGGGGACAAAGATCGTACTTTTTGGAGAAATGTCCTCTGATCTGATGAAACAAAAATAGAACTGTTTGGCCATAATGATCATCGTTATGTTTGGAGGAAAAAGGGGGAGTTTTGCAAGCCGAAGAACAACATCCCAACCGTGAAGCACGGGGGTGGCAGCATCATGTTATGAGGGTGCTTTGCTGCAGGAGGGCCTGGTGCACTTCACAAAATAAATGTCATCACGAGGAAGGAAAATTACGTGGATCTATTGAAGCAACATCTCAAGACCTCAGTCAGGAAGTTAAAGCTTGGTCGCAAATAGGTCTTCCAAATGGAAAATTACCCCAAGTATACCTCCAAAGTTGTGGCAAAATGGTTAAGGTCAACAAAGTCAAGGTATTGGAGTGGCCATCACAAACCCCTGACCTCAATCCCATAGAAAATTTGTTGGCAGAACTGAAAAAGCGTGTGCGAGCAAGGAGGCCTACAAACCTGACTCAGTTACACCAGCTCTGTCAGGAGGAATGGGCCAAAATTCACCCAAATTATTGTGAGAAGCTTGTGGAAGGCTACTTGAAACATTTGACCCAAGTTAAACAATTTAAAGGCAATGCTACCAAATACTAATTGAGTGTATGCAAACTTCTGACCCACTGGGAATGTGATAAAATAAATAAAAGCTGAAATAAATACAATTTTACTAGGATTAAATGTCAGGTATTGTGAAAAACCGAGTTTAAATGTATTTGGCTAAGGTGTATGTAAACTCCCAACTTCAACTGTGTGTGCGTGTGTGTGTGTGTGTGTGTTGGAGTGTCAGTGAGTGTACATTAAGCAACAAATAATAATAGATAAGAATAAAATAAGGGGTTCAATGTAAATAGTCCAGGTAGCCATTTGATGAACTGTTCTGCAGTCGTATGGTTTTGGGGTAGAAGCTGTTAAGGAGCCTTTTTGTCCCAGACTTGGACGCTCCCGTACCACTTCCCGTGGGGTAGCAAAGAGAACAGTCTATGACTTGGGTGGCTGGAGTCTTTGACAATTTGTCGGGCCTTCTTCTGACACCACCTGGTATAGAGGTCCTGGATGGCAGGGAGCTCGGTCCCAGTTATGTACTTGGCTGCACGCACTAGCCTCTGTAGCGCCTTGCGGTCGGATGCCGAGCAGTTGCCCTACCAAGCGGTGATGCAACCAGTGCATCATGCTCTTGATGGTGCAGCTGTAGAACTTTTAGAGGATCTGAGGACCCATGCCAAATCTTTTCAGCCTCCTGAGGGGGAATAGTCATTGTCGTGCCCTCCTCACTACTTTGTTGGTGTGTTTGAACCATGAAAGGTACTTAGTATTGTGGACACCAAGTAACTTGAAACTCTCGACCTTCTCCACTACAGTCCTGTCGATGTGAATGAGGGTGTGCTCGGCCCTCCTTTTCCTGTAGTCCACGATCAGCTCCTTTGTCTTGCTCACTTTTAGAGGTTTTTGTCCTGGCACCACACTGCCAGGTCTCTGACCTCCTCCCTATATGCTGTCTCATCGTTGTCGGTGATCAGTCCTACCACAGTCGTGGCCACGCAGTCGTGGGTGAACAGGGATTACAGGAGGGGACTAAACATGCACCCCCTCTGTGCTGAGGGTCAGCGTGGCGGATGTGTTGTTGTCTACCCTCACCACCTGGGGGGTGGCCCGTCAGTGACCCAAGAGGCTTATGTTCAGGCAGAAAATGTGATAAATTGGCCATCTACTGTATTTATATGAACACTGGGTCTTTGCAAGAAGACGCCACTCGCTACAGTGTTCTGCAATGCTGCTCCTTAATCACAAATCAACAACCCCGATTCTGCCATAGTCCTAGCATGGCTGTGGTGCCAACAGTACCATATGTTAATGTCCATACATGAGACATGCTCTCATAACTTTTGTGAAGAGATCTAACCCATCAGAAACACAATGCCATGAGAATGTCAGACCTAAGCTTTAATCAATCTGGAACATTTTTCCAATTATAATTGCCTCATTATAATATATATTTTCTATCCCGAATAGAGGATGATTTAATGTTTTTGCTAACTACACAGTACTGTGTGCCAACTCTTGCATTTACCAATATTTAACGTTAGATTCCTACAGCTACAGCTAGGTCATATTTCAGCGTTACTATGCTAGGAGTGTTATTATTTTGGCTCGGCATAATACAGAAGCACCATGTTAATATGTTATTCCTCCTGCCTTTCAGATACATTTGCACCCCAAAAACAACCAGAGAGAAAAAGAACTCTGCAAAATGAGAAGTGCTACAGGTGTGCAGGCATCTGCTTGCAATCTGTCCATGTGCTGTTCTTTTTCATGCTCTGCCTAAAAAACATTTATTGTATCCTTCTGCATTAGCAAGGCTGAACATCATCCTCATTCCTTTATTCTCCTGATTATCAATCTCTAGGCAACAATGAAATAACAGGCTGGATGCACCTGCACGGCTGTGTCTCCATATGCTGCTCTCATAACAGGTATTACCTTTCCTCCAGATCCTATCACTGTTTGAATCAATGCTCAGGCTAGAGTGAGCCAGATATCAGTGGAGAGGAGGATGGTGGTTTTACGTCGCCATTGGCTGAATGTAGTAATACCTCAATAGAGAACGATATAGCATACTCTCCTGACTGTATGCAAAATAATAATCTTAGCATATGCACAGTGCTCCTCCCTCATGTTATTCAAAGAAGTACTGATCATTATTATCATATACAGTAGTCTAAAGTATAGACTTGCTTGCCGTCATTCTTATAGCAGGCCTAGTCTTTATGTAACAGTACACTCTCTTCGCCATCTAACCCAGCCGGCTGAGTTTGTCAATATACAGTATGTACACATTCTGGAATGAGACATTAACATTCAGAGTAAGTATCAACTGTCCCTCCACTGTCACACATGCATGAGAATGAATAAGAAGAGGACCAAACAGTTGTGAGCAACATTGCTCCTAGGACGATCTCAGAGAGAGGTCTGGTGGACAAGACTCGAGGGAGTTCAGTGAGTGTTGTGCTGCGAGCCCTAGGGTGGCCCCTGGAGTGATAGGGAGAAACCCCACTCATCGTCCCAGTCCTAGGATCACTCACAGCCCTCTCTTCTGCATGTCTGCCTTGCCTCGCCTTATCACTGCAGCTCCCCGCCCATTGATTTATCTGAGCCCCAGATCCATGGGATCCCACTGTTCCTTTACTACCACTACAGTATCTGTTCACAGGACCTTATCAACGCATAACACAGCTTTAACCCCAGTAGATGAGTCACTAGAACAATGTGCTCCTTGGGACAGCTCCAACTAAAAGCCATTTACGACTGTAATCTATAACTGTAATTATATCTGAGTGAGCCCTTCACAAACAGAGCGCAGCAGACGCAGCTTTAGTTTCAATCTGAATAAACTATTTCATGAAAAAAAACGCTGTTTGGATGCATTCCTACCACTTAATTGCGGCACTATTACATACATTTAAATAATACAATAGAGTTCAAACACTTCCATTTTGATGCTATCAATTACCTCTTTATTCCTCAATTCCAGCCCCTTAAATATTAATATAATTCCATAATGAGGCTGAGTGGACGGAATCACTCAATGTCCCTTAGGGCGGCTCTGCTGTCGACCACGAGAGCACAGGCCTTGTCTGATGAATATAATCAGCACATTAAACTACACTTCACCACTCACTCCCGTCTGGTTAGATATATTTCTTCTTTGTCCGGGGAGAACAGCGAAAGGCTTGGAACCCAGTCTGCAAGTGCCTACTTTATAACAACATTCTTCAACGTTTCCATTTGTGTACAACACGGCCAAGTGTGTGTGTGTGTGTGCGTGTGTGTGCGTGTGTGTGTGTGCGTGTGTGTGCGTGTGCGTGCATGGCATGTGCGAGCGTGCGTGTGTGTTTATGTGTTGACTTTGAATTGGCCTACAAGGAGAGTTTAGTGTAGAGGACACCACATTTGACATTTAACAAGAAGCTAAAGCGACTTAAACAATTACTAGCCAACAAAACTGTCATTTTGTGCCTGTTTCTTACAGGGATTCCTCCTGTGTCCCATTGGCCTAGAAGAGCATCTCCACGTGCTTACATATGAACCCTGTGATAAATTCTGAGGGGTCAATGGTTTACAAGCAGAAGGAGAACCTTTCAATTAGTGCCTGATGAGGGCTGAAAAGAGACACTCCTCAGTTGATGCAGAGCCACTGAGAAATGAGTCGCTTAAGATCATTGAAATTGTTACATTTCAAAAAGCAATTTCCTCAAATTGCTGAACAAGTTGCTAAAATCAGACATCCAATTAGAATGAGATTTTTGCAAGTGGAATTAGAGGAGTCGCTGTGCTATCAGCATTGTCTGGGGTACAGACAACCCAGACTCATCACCAGTGAGAAGCTTTCATGTGCAGGACCGCATTTCACACAACACTCACAATCTAATTAGCTGCTCTCAAATGGTAGAATAGTGGTTTGGAAGCACTGCTGTAAACGGCAGCAGATAAATGGTTTGTGTTATTGTAGCATTTATCGACAGATCATTCCTTTTAAGTGTTATGTGAATATAAGAGACCATGTGACTGACTCAGACAGAAAGTTAATACACTGTGAAATGAGCACCATATTTAACACCATCACCGGGCAAAATAAATCAGTATACTTTGCATACAACTTTTGACAGGACATCATTTCTGTAGTACTGTGAACTCATGGTCCTCCATGTAATACTAGAATGCTCTCTTATTATCAAATCAAATTGTATTTGTCACATGGGCAGAATACAACAAGTGTAGACCTTACTGTGAAATACTTACTTACTAGCCCTTAAACCAACAGTGCAGTTCAAGAAGAGTTAAGAAAATATTTACCAAGTAGACTAAAGTAAAAAGTAATAATAAAAAAGTAACGACAAGAATAACAATAACGAGGCTATATACAGGGGACACCGGTACCGAGTCAGTGTGCGGGTTTATAGGTCAGTTGAGGTAATTTGTACATGTAGGTGAGGGTGAAGTGACGATGCATAGATATTTAGAACCATCATGACCTTTTACTCTGCTACTTAAAGGGATACTTTGGGATTTTGGCAATTAAACCCTTTATCTACTTCCCCAGAGTCAGCTTAACTCATGAATAGATTGTTTATGTCTCTCTCTGTGCGGTTTGAAGGAAGTTGTAAAGTCGTGGTAGCGCAATTGCTAACTAGCATTAACACAATGATTGGAAATTATGGGTATCTTAGACTTCTAGTCATTACGCTAATGCTAGTTAGCATTGACTCACAAATCTACCTCTAACTTCCTTCATACTGGACACAGAGACAAAAAAAAGGTATCCACAAGTTTATCTGACTCTGGGGAAGTAGGTAATGGGACTCATTGCCAAAATGCCGAAGTGCCCCTTTAAAGTTTATGTCCTTTAGCAACGCGCAGTGACTGCAGAATCATGCACATTCCCAATTACAATAGGCACACAAACAATGACTCACAATCACGCTCACACAGACAGACAGACACACACAATGAGTATAGGCAACCAAAGATGAAACATCTTTATCCCTCTCTTTTCCCATAGCAACGAGTGAAATCATATTCCCTTTACAACTTTGTTCTCCACTCAACAATTTTACCATCTGCTAAAAACATAGAGAAAAGAGAGCCAAAGAGAAAAGTTGTGATGAATATTTCAGAGGGCCTGCGCTGGCGGCTGCAGGTTTTATGGTCCCTGGCCAACAGTTTCCCAGGGGACAGAAAACTGCCACCTCCTCCCCCTCCATAGATAAAGCACACTGGGATGTCCTCCTTGGCGAGAAGGCTGCATACTGGTAGTTCCATAGGATCTGATTCTTTAACCAGGCTTTATGTCTCTCTTTCCACTGTATGTCCTACCTGACACATGAGAAGCCCAGCTGATTTGATGGACTGCTATAAAACGTCATATTGTTCAGAGCTCTGAATTACACTTTATGGCCTCAATAGTTGGACCCCTACAGTAATTTTCTTTTTTTTGAATCTGCACTCCAGTGCTGTATGTTCCACCACTGCCAGACAGCTGGGCTGTGTTACAGGGAGGAAGCCTCGGACACAGCAGCACTGCTTAGACCGCTCTCCTCTCCTTCCCACTCTGGACCTGTGCCAGAGAGCTTCATATGAGCCGAAACCCCATTGTTTGCTGAGTTTCTTCCTGGTGCAATACATCATGGGCGGACAGAACACTGCCCAGGAATAAAAGGTACAACTGAGACGGTATATTAAGTACAACAGCATCCAATCCATAAAAGTCAGCATTAATAGCCAGGCCAGACATTTAATTTTTCATCTACAATGAGGCCAATTAGAAGAGCTGAAATGAGCTGTTGGAGAGATGCCCATTCTTTATGGTCGTGTCACAAGACACAGCCACATTATTTATTCCCCCCGCTGCCCCCTCACCTGCCAGAATGAATGGCTCACAACAACCTCCTTATACTGGTTCATATGGATTATTATGTATGTTCCTCCTCTCCTGACCAATATCTACAGTTAGTGGAGCATACAGTATGTGGCAAGTCTGTGGTCTTCTGCTGACCTTGTGTCTAACATTATTCTGGAGGACTTACACTCCTCACAACAGATGGGGAAGACTTCCAACATATCTGTTTGACATTGTTTAATTTAGATGATTTTGTCTGGAAGCCAAATTTAGTTTGGTCTTAAGAGACTAAGAAGTGACATGCGGCCCAAAGGAAATGTTTGTCTTGTTTGCTGAAAAATGTAATGACAACTTATGTTCAACCACAGGCATGAGCACTATTGAGCATTTCTGAAGTTACTCTGCTTCAGCGTGGTTTCTGGAATGTACTGTAGATACTTGTACTTTTTCAGCCCCCAGTTTACTGCAGAAGCTTAGCTCAGCTTCATAATGATTTCTGAGTGAAGTTACATTTATCACCATACAATATATTGCAGAAAGTATCTTGTTCATGACATATTTGAATCATGACAGTAAATTGTAACAAAAAAGTGAAACCATTCATTTGCTTGTCATCATAAACTTCTACAATAAGTTGTTGTGCACCTATTGCACATCATATTTCAATGTATTTTACCAGTAACTGGTAAACGTGTCATTTTCAAAATGTAAACAGAATGGCTGAAGATTGTATGCACCATGCTGTGGAGGAGCCTGTGTAGTAGATTTTGCACTATGCAATCATCATTTTGCATCAAGCCTTTGTCCTTCTCAACGATAGAATACAAATGTACAGGTGCAGGACAAAGGTAACCCACTCAGCAATTGCCGCACCTGTTTTCAATGGCACCTGTTGAATGCCTGTTTGCTTCGAAACTACAAAGCTGTACTTTGAAAGTCTCTTCTACCGACAAACTGGAAGGGGAACATATGGTGCAGGTAACCCAGATACAATATATGTGTGGCCTAAAAATACATTGGAGAGTTGTGTGTCTTTGTCTTAGTGACAGTAGTATTGCCTCCTAACTATGTTACACTGACACCTGCTGGGAGCGGAGTGACTCAAGCCTAACTCAGCGCCAGGGAGGGAAGAGAGGAGTTCTGAGCCCGAGCAGAGGCTAGGAGACACACCAGAGAAATAATTTTCTACAGTCTGAGACTGCAACAACTGGAGCCGCTGCTGCCATTATCAGTCAGACTGGGCCCTATGTCAAGCAAATGAGAACCTGTAGTCAGATACTGGACATGGACTAAATATGTTTTTGTAAGTGAGGATGGTGCATGCAGAAGTTTAAAAGATAAATACTGTTACTTGTCCTCACTTGGTGACTAGAATCCTAGACTTAAGTCCAAAGTTTCGCCTAGTCCTCTCTACCTCCTCACTGCAGCTTACATGTCCCAGGAGAGAGGATGTGGCACGGGGGTGTTTCATTTGGCACTTGTGGACCCATGAAGAGACAACTTTGCCTGCAAAATAATAAAAATATAGTAAAAATGCCCCATTTTGAACAGCATGTTTCCTAATGTAAAAGTGGCAGGTGGCCCATTTCAGGTGGACTTTGATTGATCCCCAGCTGTTTGGGAAATTGTCCCTCTTCCCTGAATTGAGGTCAGAGTGATAAGCATTGTGGGCACCTCCTATAGGAGTGCTTCTCACATGCTCTCATCCAGGTGTGTGTGTGGCACCGCTGAGTCAGAATCAGC
The DNA here is from genome assembly GCF_013265735.2 of Oncorhynchus mykiss. Lineage (NCBI taxonomy): Eukaryota > Metazoa > Chordata > Actinopteri > Salmoniformes > Salmonidae > Oncorhynchus > Oncorhynchus mykiss. The sequence continues at coordinate 30,870,546 of NC_048565.1, forward strand.
CTAGCCACATGTACTTCACTGACAGTCACTCTGCCCATGTTCAAACACATTGGGAAGAAGGTGAATAAGACAACTTGAACACAATCATAGATCTTTACACTCGTACCAGTATACGGCTTGAAAATGTCAGATTTGGACACTGACAAGCGCCTAGATTGGAACGCAGTGGCTGTATAGTAACATACTATATATGACATCAGAGATTAGGCCCTAAGCTCTACAGCGCTGTAACACCATCCATGACAAGAAGAGGCCCTCGGCTCTTCCACCAATTCGGGCAACTTTTTCAAATGTTTTGCTGTTTTGAGTGAGGGAAGTGCTGTAAACTAAGAGGACTAAATGAATTAAGGAAGGATGATATGTGGAGAATTATATAAATAAATAATAAATACCGCTTTCATGTCATACAAGGAAACCACAGGTCTGACAGTCCAAATATGTATTTCATATTTCAGTATCACAAAACATATCACATTTACAATGTTGAAGTTTACAGACGCAACGTGATATCTACAATTATAAACATGACATTGTCGGGTTCACCTAGGGGTCATGAAAAGTGTTGTACCAAAATGTTTGATGTATTAGAACAAATTTTTATGCTTATGTTTTATTAATCGAAGGGGATGGGTTAAAAGACCCCTCCCTCCTTACATTTATAGGATTTTAGACTACTGATTAACAATAGATATATTCATTGTAGAAGTTTAGTATTGTTCTACATTTGTATTTTAGTTATCTCCCCTTCTTTTTCTGCCTCATTATAAAGAGGCCCTTAGACAGAACTCTGCAGGGGAGTGAAGGAGATAAGACGAGGTAAACATTCCACAATAAATCAACTTTGGGGGAAGGGGACATTTACTGCTAAGTGTTTCGCTAACAATGAAGGCCCTGTTTATACAGCTTTGTAGGCATGGTTTTGGTCCCAGGAGTACAGGATGATGATATAGGCAGTGACATCACCAGGGCGCGAGGGTTAAATAACACCACTGGATGCAGAACTTACTCAGCAACATTTGTGCTATGTTCCTGTCTGTCTGCAATTGCATTAATAAAGGTTTTTGAACGATTTAATTAAAGATATTGTCATAATGCTAATTTCACCAATGGACCAATGATTGACAAGGAAGGACGTAAGGAACAAAACCCTAACAGCATGAAACAATAGTTTAGGTCGTCCTGAGAGAAATAAGCCTTATTTCACTACATTGGGATAGAAAATAGTGACTCCAGCCATTCCAGAATGCACCTTGCCCTTCCTACATGAATTAAAAATTGACTAATGTTTCCTTTTCAAAGCGGCAAGAAATCTGAACACTGGAATTTTGTGTCATATAAAAAAGCCAGGTGAAGAGTAAAGAAAATAAACTTTCAAACGTTACTTACATAATCAAGGCCTGGTGATCCTATAAAAGGGCATGTTAGTCCATAACCTATCTCTTTGTGTTAGAAGGCGCACAAACTAAGCATTACGCACAGCATTACAAGAAAGACAACAGACTTCTTAAACTGATCTTGTTTTTGCTACACAAATTGCTTCAGGACGGGGTAAAATAAACCAAAATAATAATAACTGCTCCACAAATAATGTTGAAACTGGACTCAAATGATGAAAATCCTGCCTCCAGGGAATTGGCTATTTGATTGATAAGTATGCAATAATGTACTTAGAATGATAATGGAATAGAAAAGGTATAGTCTTGCAAGCAATTTCCCAAATACATTATTCCTCTATTTCACGTCACCTACTAAATATGTAACACAACATGTTGTCAACTAACCATAGAAGTTCAGTCCGACCATATGCATATACCTCATTGTTCTTTTCTACTGCTTTCCCACATGGATGACTCTGATGATGTGTGTTGGAAACCAAGAACACCCCCCAAGACAAAATGGGTCCGCTCCATTTCCCCAACAGCTCCAATCCCCCAGCCACAACCTCCGCCAGAGGTAGAAGAAAAAAGACCTGCTCCAATCCTCCAGATGCAACCTCCTCAAGAGCAGAGGTAGAGGTAGAGGAACAGCTCCAAAATGGTGGCGTGCAAGTGTCTCATCTCTCTGTGCGATGAGACAGGGAAAAGGGCAATGGTTCCCTCCACAGTATAGGCTGAACCCTTCTTGGATCCACTGTTGACATTCAATAGACGGGAAAGAGGCGCATGGCCCAACTGCATGGGCACCCTCCGATCCAATAGGTCCCAGACGTGCTCAATGGGATTGAGATCCGGGCTCTTTACTGGCCATGGCAGAACACTGACGTTCCTGTCTTGCAGGAAATCAAGCACAGGATGAGCAGTATTGTCAGATGGTGGCATTGTCATGCTGGAGGGTCATGTCAGGATGAGCCTGCAGGAAGGATACCACGAGGGATGAGGATGTCTTCCCTGTAACGCACAGCGTTGAGATTGCCTGCAATGACAACAAGCTCAGTCTGATGATGCTGTGACACACCGCCCCAGACCATGAAGGACCCTCCACCTCCAAATCGATCCCGCTCCAGAGTACAGAGTACAGGCCTCGGGGTAACACTCATTCCTTCGATGATAAATCCAACCATCACCCCTGGTGAGACAAAACCGCGAAGAGCACTTTTTGGTCCAGCAACGGTGGTCCAGCGACGGTGGGTTCGTGCCCATAGGCAACGTTGTTGCTGGTGATGTTTGGTGAGGACCTGCCTTACAACAGGCCTACAAGCCCTCAGTCCAGCCTCTCTCAACCTATTGCGGAGAGTATGAGCACTGATGGAGGGATTACGAATTCCTGGTGTAACTCGGGCAGTTGTTGTTGCCATCCTGTACTTGTGCCGCAGGTGTGATGTTCGGATGTACCGATCCTGTGCAGGTGTTGTTACACGTGGTCTGCCACTGAGGGTATGATCAGCTGTCCATCCTGTCTCCCTGTGGCGCTGTCTTAGGCGTCTCACAGTACAGACATTGCAATTTATTGCCCTGGCCACATCTGCAGTCCTCATGCCTCCTTGCAGCATGGCTAAGGCACATTCATGCAGATAAGCAGGGACCCTGGGCATCTTTCTTTGTGTTTTTTAGTCAGTAGAAAGGCCTCTTTAGTATCCTAAGTTTTCATAACTGTGACCTTAATTGCCTACCGTCTGTAAGCTGTTAGTGTCTTAACGACCGTTCCACAGGTGCATGTTCATTAATTGTTTATGGTTCATTGAACAAGCAAGGGAAACCGTGTTTAAACCCTTTACAATGAAGATCTGTGAAGTTATTTGGATTTTTATGAATTATCTTTGAAAGACATGGTCCTGAAAAAGGGATGTTTCTTTTTTTACTGAGTTTAGTTCATGAACATGTGAACAGGCGGCAGATAGCCTAGCTTTTAGAGCGTTGGGCAGTTACGGAAAAGTCGCAAGTTTGAATCACTGACCCAACACGGTGAAAAATCAGTCGGTGCCCTTGAGGCAATTAACCCTAATTGCTTCTGTAAGTCACTCTGAATAAGAGCGTCTGCTAAATGACTAAAATGTTTTAAAAAATAAACAGGTCAAGAAAATAGAGACCCTTCCGCTTAGCTAGATGTGTCTGGGGGGTGGTTTGAGTTGATACAGTGGCTTACAAAAGTATTCACCCCATATTTTTTATTGTGAAACAAACAAGAAATAAGACAAAACAACCCTGAAAACTTGAGCGTGCATAACTATTCAACCCCCCAAAGTCAATACTTTGTAGAGTCACCTTTTGCAGCAATTACAGCTACAAGTCTCTTGGGGTATGTCTCTGTAAGCTTGGCACATCTAGCCATTGGGATTTTTGCCCATTCTTCAAGGCAAAACTTCTCCAGCTCATTCAAGTTGGATGGGTTCTGCTGGTGTACAGCAATCTTTAAGTCATACTACAAATTCTCAATTGGATTGAGGTCTGGGCTTTGACTAGGCCATTCCAAGACATTTAAACATTTCCCCTTAAACCACATGAGTATTGCTTTAGCAGTATGTATGTTTAGGGTCATTGTCCTGCTGGAAGGTGAACCTCCGTCCCAGTCTCAAATCTCTGGAAGACTGAAACAGGTTTCTCCTCAAGAATTTCCCTGCATTTAGCGCCATCCATCATTCCTTCAATTCTGACCAGTTTCCCAGTCCCTGCCGATGTAAAACATCCCCTCAGCATGATGCTGCCACCATGCTGCCTCCATGCTTCACTGTGGAGATGTGTTCTCGGGGTGATGAGAGGTGTTGGGTTTGCACCAGACATAGCGTTCTCCTTGATGGCCAAAAAGCTCAATTTTAGTCTCATCTGACCACAGTACCATCTTCCATATGTTTGGGGAGTCTCCCACATGCCTTTTGGTGAACACCAAACTTGTTTGCTTATTTTTTTCTTTAAGCAATGGCATTCTTCTGTCCACTCTTTCGTAAAGCCCAGTTCTGTGGAGTGTACGGCTTAAAGTTGTCCTATGGACAGATCCTCCAATCGCCGCTGTGGAGCTTTGCATCTCCTTCAGGATTATCTTTGGTCTCTTTGTTGCCTCTCTGATTAATGCCCTCCTTGCCTGGTCCATGAGTTTTGGTGGGCCGCCCTCTCTTGGCAGGTTTGTTGTGGTGCCATATTCTTTCCATTTTGTATAATGGATGTAATGGTGCTCTGTTGGATGTTCAAAGTTTCTGATATTTTTTTATAACCCAACTCTGATCTGTACTTCTCCACAACTTTGTCCCTGACCTGTTTGGAGAGATCCTTGTTCTTCATGGTGCCGCTTGCTTGGTGATGCCCCTTGCTTAGTGGTGTTGACTTCTGAAGGTAATTGGTTGCACCAGATCTTATTTGGAGGCTTCATAGAAAAGGGGGAGAATACATATGCAAGTACCACTTTTTTTTAAAATTATTATTATTATTTTTAAATAAGTATTTTTTTTTCTTTTCACTTCACCAATTTGGATTATTTTGTGTATGTCCATTACATTAAATAAATAAAAAAACATTTAAATGACAGGTTGTAATACAACAAAATAGGAAAACCGCCAAGGGGGATGAATACTTTTGCAAGGCACTGTATATAGTGTGTTTTCCAGAGACAATGTGAAGAACAACATGTTAGAATTTAGAAAGGTGTAATTTTTCCTATTGTATGCTACTACTTTCACCACTTGTGAACACTACACTACCTTAATCACCCAGTTTAGCACATGGCCTCACCTGAATAATTAAAATATATGGATGGGGCTAAGGTTTAAGAGGGTGTGAACAATGATGAATGGGCATCCAAAAAAAGCGCTATCAAGCAAGTATGAAAAAGGTTCAATGGGATTTTCTGGTACTTGTCTACAAGTTTATCACATTTCAAACAAGCCTAACTTGACCATGTTTTCTCCAACTGCAGGGTATGATATACAATTTTGAAGCTCTGAGTCTGTACTTTTATAACATTTACAAACATTGGAAATGGTACACAAGACTCAATTGGGAAATGTATTTAAAAAATATTGTGGAAATATTGTATTCTCTTTTTGTTTATTTATTTTCTTGTTCAGGGGGGGCGGTTGTGGGGTAGTCTTTTTTTCCTTTTCCTTACATACAATAAAAACATTTACTAATCTCTACTTTGATCATTTCTATCTTCGTATGCATGTCTTTGTTTTGCAGCCCACAGGTACAACAACAATAAATATGTAAAAATCTTAAAGGCAAATCTGAAAGGAAAAATATCTGTACCTGCAACCCCCCAGGTAAAAATGACTAAATATATCAAATTAAAAGTTAGTCACAAAAATTATTATTTTCATTGTAGTTGTTTTTTTGTTGTTTTTTCCCCCCAAATTGTTGGTTATGGACTTTGGAAAGGCCATCTGGAGATCCAGGTTCTTCAATTCACTCTAACCTTTATAACTCTTCAGTCTTTTGAATTATCAACCTAATGTTTGGCACCAATATTATTGGCAAGTTGTTGAATACATTTGTAGTCATTCCATATAGCGTTGTCAAGAATTGTCTGAGGAATATGCTGTAGAAGATTACACTGTTGTAAAAAAACAACTAGTGGAATTGTGTTTGCTTCTCTTTCAATCGGATTCTGTAACACTCACTTAAATCCTGAGTGTTTCCTCATTATCTCTAGTGTACACTTTCAATTGATATCATGTTTGTGAATATACATCTCATATTTACTGAGTAGTATGGTTAAACCTGGGCATGTTCATATTAGTGGAAATCCCTGAAATTAGCCACGAGTATAAGGGGTTAAGGCCTAAATAAAAATAAATCATAAATGTAGGCTAATCGTTAGATATTCATTTACTTATATAATATTATGAAATTCCATAAACCATTATGAATTAGCTCAAATTTAAAATTAAACTAGTAAAATGTCATTTGTATCAAAGGTTCAATGCAGCCATTTGTATCTCAAAATAAAATATTTTCTGGGTAACAGTTAAGTTCCTTACTGTGATTGTTTTCAATTAACATGGTCAAAAATAAACAAAAGTAGCTTCTTAGCAAAGAGCAATTTCTCAAGCAAGAATTTAGTATGGGAGTGGTCTGAGTGGGGAGGGGAAAACTGCATTGGGCCTTTAACACAAAGCAAATAAACATGTCAGGCATTCCAAAGCAAGATAAGTAACCTTACATTTAGTCTCAGTTTTCCTTGAGAAAATCAAGTAATCATTGAAGATGTTGTCTTGGTGTATTTTCCAATCACTCATAATTTTGAGGAACATTTTCAATATGAGATTATTACCTGTACCCTAGAGCCACTAATATGGCTGACGTTTTCTGGTACGAGGAACCAAGTATCCTGAGCTTCAACTGAGTTTGTTCGATTCATTGTTTCCTCAGTGCTACCATGAGAGTTAGACAAAATTAATAAAAAAATAACAACGGAGTTCTGCCATGAAAGGCATGTGCCATTTTAATTTTATTGAACCTCTATTTAACTAGGCAAGTCACTTAAGAACAAATTCTTATTTTACAATGACGGCCTACCCTGGCCAAACCCTCCCCTAACCCGGACAACGCTGGGCCATTAGTAACAGTGGCAGCTGTTACTTTTTTATATTTAAAAAAATTTCCAACCTGGAGGATAATCAAAGCCTTCCACAAAAGGAGGAGGACAGTGACAGAGAAATGAAATAAAAGTGACATGAACAGTCATACTTTTCTAATGGAACTCTTTAATCTTGAAAGGGAGACTTTCAATAGTGAATTAGTATTTTTTTTTGTATTCCTTTAATGCTTCTCAGAGAAATATATGCAAATGTCTCTGGCTAATGCTAACAGTAGTGACAAAGGAGCCAGTTCTACTCTGCTAGTCTGTGCTATCCAACCAGGGGTCCTGTATGTGGCAAGCATAATGTACTGCCTGCAGACTCTAAGGCTGCAGAGCAGGGCCCTCTGGAACCACTCATGAAGACATCTGGATGGCCTCAGCAAAGACACAACTCTATCTTCTCCTAGAAAACACTTTGGTTTAGGCTTAACTTACAGTTTCTCTTTACTCTGTTGTCATTTTAAACAGGGTAATCAATGTCTCATTATGAACTACATTGAAACGCTATAAAGTATTTCTTGTTTTCATATTTCAAAACCTGACTTTTGAGTGTGTTGCTAATGAAATTGTCACCATAGTTACACTATTTTAGTCATGGATTTAATTTAATTCAGAATTTCAGGAGCTTGACAGATCACTGGCAGTTTGAGTTGTAGAATATAGAATTTGTGGATGGGAGAGGAATCGCTGTGATTTACAATGGATTTGACCTAATAACAATTTCAACATTGAGACATGTTGATACATTTTTTAAAAGATATCAAAAAAGTTACCATGTTACAGTACTTAGATTACTATAATTTTCAAATAAAAAAAAATATCTTAAAATGAGAACTCAAATGTGTGTGTAGGAACCAGAAGTTGTGACAAATTGTTTAGACGTAAACATATGTTCTGTCTAAACAATGCAGTAATACATATTGATGACAAATAGGGACATAACTTGCATCATAACATTTAGAAGTTTCTGAGCTCAGAATCTATTCATACAAAAACCCAATAATGTAGGAATTAAACACACACCACGGGCAAAGAATGATGTTATTGTTCACTAAAGTAAAGCTATACTGGTATAATTTATAGATAGGCATGTAAAATAACACTATCGGTACTTCATCATTATTGAACAGTCAATATCAAATTCTGTGCTAATCCAAGGAGAGACTTGCATTATTACAGTATACCTGCTTCACATCGGTAATGAGACATGACTAAAACACATTGAAATAGGCATTGCAAATCCATACGTTTTTGGGTCTAGCTGGCTGGGTGTGAACGTGGTTAACTAGTAGAGGCTGAGTTAATCCTTTTATCTAGATCCCTGCTGCAGGGTGTCCCAAACGCTCCCTGATTAAAAAGGGAAATGTGGGCAACCAACAGTTTAAGAATGATGGGCTCTAAACAGATGAAGGCAGAACGTCTTGTTGCTATGGCAGTGCATATGCAATGACTTGACAGTGCCGCACTGTTCTCCCTGTCTAAAATATTCACATTATTTATGAAATATTTCATAAGTACTGTAGCATAGCAAATGCTAAATATAAAATCCCAGGGAGATGTTCCACCCTTTCTGCAGCTAGAGTCGTGGAATGGCACACAGTGCTCATGTTGTGCAACATCTCCTGTGGAAAAATGCTGGTGTTTGTTCACAAACTACACTGCTTTTCATTTCTTCATCCTCCTTCTCCTCCTCAATAAGGGAAAGCCCTCCACTCTGCCAAATAGAACCAGCGAACAAAAGAGGCGATTTGATCTGTTCATGTGGGAAATCAGATCGCCGCCTGCGTCTGAGATGTATCCAAAGCGCTCCAGGATACTGTTATGCAACGGCCACAAATGAAAATTACAGTATAATATCATATAGAAATGCAGAGAGGACGGCTTACGTATGTATATAAGGAATAGAAACATGTCAATTGTTCCTGAGATAAATCAGAACTATCCAACAGTGAGAGTGGACATAACATATACTGTAGCAACCAAGTAAAATGCATGAAAAAACGTATTACTATTCAGGATCTGTGTATTAGCGTAACTGCCTCCTGCAAAGCACACAAAGTGAGGTACAGCAGAGGAGACATCCCCCCCCCCCCCCTCCTCTCTCTATCTTGTGTGACGGGGCAGGACAACTGCATGGCCTTTTCTCCTGTCAATACTCTCCCAACATCCATTTTCACCTGACTGGCACCTTTTACTGGTCAAGGGATGAATAAATCACACTTAGTGTTCTCCCCTGGTACTTTGACAACAACAACAAAAAGAATCTCAACATGAAGAAGGACTGCAGTGTTTCCCTGTCATCACTGCCCCTGAGGTACGGTGAAAAATTACCGCCCATAAAATAACATTTTTCAAAGAGCCTTTATTGCCCTTTTAATCTATCTGCCACACTGGACGGCTTCAGGGATGCATTTCACTTCATCTGAAGACAAACAATCTTTCAAAGGGCTTAATAACAGTTACACAAATTAGCTTCATTAATTAGCTGCTAATGGAATAATAGCTCTTCCACCTTGTGCATCTCAACAACAGGAAAGGTGTTGGGCTGGAACAAAATATACACTTGTCTCTGAGCTTTATTACTGCACTAACAGAATGCTAAAGAATGCACACATCTAGAATGTAAATATGCTGATAGCATTCTCTCGGATTTTAGTTATCCATTTTATTTGTATTTGTTTTGCACATGCAGCGACACAAAAAGTATTCTACGAACAAGCAAGGCCATCACAAAAGTGATGTAAATTACGTGGTATACTAACAATATTAATTTCCTAATACAATAGTGGACTGACACTTTAAATCTTAGATGTATAAAATGGATTCCAAAAATTAACAATCCTCACACAAACAGCCCCAAAAAATAAAAAAATAAAAAAATATATAAACATATACATATTATATACATATTATCAAAGAAACTTTACCGATAAAACTGATAAGTAGAGATGGATTCAGTAGAGAAAATAGTAGTTAATGAATGATGAATTAGAGACTAGGCAAGGCATCATAAATTCTGACAACACAGTGTTGTCTAGCCGATGATAAACAGCACTCCTGGATCCGATCTGCCTGTGCCTGCATGTATCTTTCAGAAGCTCCCTGACACTTTATCTTTTCCATCCTGCTAGATTACACCTCCAGGGTTCAGGTGTGAATCCATCATTGCTATTATTACCTGAAGTCACAAGATGCATCTATCACCGCTAAGGTTACCATAACCTCAATATTAACAGAGAAAAGCCCCTCTAATAAACAGCAGAAAGGATGGCCCGGGTGGTGGGATTTCATCTTCCTTTCACTTTTAATAAGGTACTCAGAGGAATAAAGATTACAGGCCATATTTAGAATGCAGAACAAATCAGCCTTTTCTTCCCCATCCCTCCTCATTGTGGTTAGTCATTAGAATCTTAGGTTGGGGGGTTCTGGTGGAGAGAGGCATTCCCTGGTTCAACAGCTAACCAGCCTCGCTGCCTGTCTGCCTGCGTGCCTGCCGGGCTCTGTTCTGTTCCTGCTACAATATTGTATCGCCTGCAGCGTCTCTTAATAAGGCTGGATGTATGGAAACGCAGTGGTGTGGCTCATCATGCCCAGCTGGACCAGTGGCAATCACAGTGCTGTAAACTGTGAGGACCTGACTGGTTCAAGGCCTGAGGACAGTGGTGTTTTAATGATCATCCGCCTCTTTAATAATCCACCATTACACAAAGTTGGTAAAAACCAAATGCAGAGACAAGGGGGCATTAGGCTAAAATGGCTAAGCTTTCTTTGAGGATAAAGAGAATTTGGTCAAATAGGAGTCTCAGAGTGCATCAGTGCAGGAGTTGACACAAGGACATGTTTACACACAGCACCCCGTGACATGAATCATTCATTATCATTCAAATTAATATCAACAGCAAAATAAATTACCATCACTGCAGCCGGTCTCCATAATATACCTCCAATTACACTATGATCAGAGCATCAACTCTGATAATAGATTCAAAGTAATTAAGTTAGAATATATTCAAAGGACTTTTCACTTTGAAAACCAGTCTTGTTATTCCCCTGAACACCCAACAACAACACTCATTACAGTGGCTTGAAAACCAGAAGTGGAGAGACCATATAAATATTTATTCAGGAATGATTTGATGCACTAAATAAATAATCCCTTGTTAAATAAATGACACCCTAAATAAAACTTTAAAAACAGGATCTGGGGAAATGAAGATGAGATGAATCAGACGGGGAAGGATTCCGGCGAGAGGAGAAAATATCAGCTATCACTCCACCCCATTTGAATTTCTAATGGCAGACATGCAAACGCGACGTGCTAATTAAAGCACAGCGACCAATTAGATGAGCTTTAGCTGCACCTTTAGGGGGAGGTACCGTGGCAGAGCCTCAGAGGGGGATATGGATATCTGTTCAGAAGGTGGAGCAGAAGAGAGAAGCTACCAAAAACAATCCTCAGATGCCGCTACTTCTGCCTAACGGGGTAAAAGGTTAGCTGTTAACGGTTCAATGTTGGATAAACATGACCCCTTTCCACAGTGCCATCCATGTGGCAGTGTCTCACTGAGGACATGGGGCAGCAGAGGACATCCAATACATATTCAGCAGTAATTCTAGTCCACTGGCATTATAGTCTCTATATAGACAGCCAGGTTGTTGCTTCAGCGTGGAACTATTAGTCTATATCAAACTAAAGATTGGGACATGCATTACAAATAAAACATACATAGCCTAAGTCTGGGCGATGTTCTAATAAAAAAAAGAAATATAGATGTTCCTATATAATACCTGTCTGCTCTGTGTCCTAAACCTGCCCTCTACTGACAGCACAGGACATAAGGGTGGTCCTATAGGTTCACCCCACACAACACAGGAAAGAGGTAGTCCTGGGTCTGGCCTGGTCCCATTCTCCTTCCTGTCGGTCTGCCTCTCTCTGCTCTCTGGAGAGCCTTTATGCTGCCTGAGCCTGCCTTATCACACACTGTGAGACAGGAACAAGGCTTTTGTGATGGCCATGATTAGTCTTTTGTGTTCCCAGGTAGAAATAAGATGAACTTCTACAGGCAGTCATTGTGTTCCTATCTTCAGAACACTCAAAGAAAGATGTTGCGTTTTGAGGGGGTGAAATGAAGCCTGCAGGGCCTTGGCAGGCCTTGCTCTGTGGGGAAATACATGGTGAAAACACAATGGGAACAATCTTGTCCTTCAGTTTTCTTTGTACTCCATTGAACCTTAGTCAGTCCTGCCTATTTAGACATTTTGAACAGAGCAGTATTTTCTTGCTGTACGGTCTCTGCTTCTCTCTTTTTCGGTGGGTTTCTGAGAAAGACCCAAAGGCTGATGAGAGAGATGACAGCAGCCACTTTGCCAGAGTCTGCCAGACCCTCCGGGTGTATCAGCCCCATCCCTCAAAGTGTTCCATATGCAAATAAAGTTTGGGATGGCAGCTTTCAGATGTGATAATTATGTATTTATTTGTAAGCTGTCACTTCTCTTAATGCTCAGGGACATCAAAATAAGTTCAAATAGAAGCATCAGAGAGGATCACATTTGCTAGAGTACCACAGAGTCAAAGAACACGTGAAATCCATGATGCTGAAGGTCTGTCAATAACCAGTCATTTAGACAGCAATGTGCTGCTGAGACCCTCACTGCATACAGCCTGGTTTGAAATATGCCGCTAAATATATTCAGATTTTCCCAATTTTCTTAGTTATTCCAACATTTACAGTTGTATCAGCGGGTGACATATTAACAAAGACAGAGAACCCATTTCCATCCCCATCTCTCCCTCCCAAATGGACTGTCTAGTACAGTATTATTCTTATTCTGTTTGATTAACAAATACAGGAATATCTGTTTACATGTTCACATTGTGGGAAGGGCACTGTGCTTTAGTATCTAGTTGAAGCATACCTCCCTGACATCTTTTTAGAACTATCCTGTCTTTTTAGAACTATCCTGTCCCTTACATGGCTGCTAATCAGTCTCACTATAGAATAATACCATTGAATGAACAAGAGGACAAATTATTACTGACAGTACACAAAAGGTGGGAGAAGAGCAACTACTTGAGACCTGACATCACACTGGGCACACACTGGTTGAATCAACATTGTTTTCATGAAATTCCAATGAAATTACCTTACACCAGTGTGGAATAGACGTTGAATTGATGTCTTTGCCTAGTGGGAAGTGAATTTAAAAGGACAACAAAACACCTTGTAGTGATGAGAGGAGAGCTATTGTTCCATGTCGAGTGGTACTCCACAGAAATAAGTGGGAAGTAGAGAGCGAGCGACACAGAGAGAGAGAAGCACAATCACCAGATGGTGCCGCAAAGTATTGGCAAAGTATTATGGGTTGCACCTCCATCACTCAGTTGCGTCATGCCATTGTTATCAACGTGCCACAGACGCCACAGTGCTCAAGTCTGAGTCACTGGGTCCACATTAACTCAAAATAAAGTCCAGTCAGATATAACATAGTGGAAAGAAGGATTTAGGCAATAAATTGTTTGCTATCACTTTTCCTTGATATGTTCACAGCTGTGGCTGCAGGGGAGGCCAGGGCACACTGCCTACCTGAGGCCGTGTCTAGACAATACAGTTCATGCAGCTTTAGTATTCTGATCACAGAGTTCTGATCATGGAATTCTGATCATGGAATTCTGATCACAGAGTTCTGATCATAGAGTTCTGATCATGGAATTCTGATCATGGAATTCTGATCACAGTTCTGATCATAGAGTTCTGATCATAGAGTTCTGATCATGGAATTCTGATCATGGAATTCTGATCACAGAGCTCTGATCATAGAGTTCTGATCATGGAGTTCTGATCATGGAATTCCGAACGCATTATGCATCTACATTTAAATGTGTCTACCGTGTCCGGATTCCCTTTTCCCTTGCTATATTAAAATGCCAGTATGCATTCTACAAACGGCAGAGTAGGCAAAGTATTACAATAACACAACAACAACTGATGTTAACTAACCAGATAACCTCTGTAGCTAGTCAACAAGCTAGCAAGCAATGCTAAAGGGATTGCAAATGTGTTAGCATAACTTTAGCCAAAAATGTGTTTATTTTTTATATTAGCTAGGAGGCCAGCAAACACATTCCTCACATGCTAGGAACACATTTTCCCCAACGTTATAATGAAAAGGTGACTCTTGGTCCCAAAACAGGTTTTCTGGAGACTTGTGGGAGGAGTGCTGATGACGTTGCCCTCTGTATGCGCTTTCGGTAGCCTGGTTGCTTCCAGACTAAGGAGAAATCCGCACATAATGCATCCCTGACCACCTCCTGAAGTGATCAGCCAGATCTGAACTCAATCTGACCACAATGCAACTTTCGTACATCTAGACCTGTCTTTTCAATGCGATCTTCGTATTCTGATAGCAGGAGTTGTATGTAAGTGTCAAGTGTAGACACAACCTGAGAATGCCTGCCTGCCATGGCATCTCATCCCAGGCTCCCTCCCTGATGGAACTAAATGGATGTGCCTGGAGAATGATATCTCCTGCCTGCTCAATTCTCAAACATTGGCCTGTCCTCTTCCAGGAGAGTTCTCTGTCACTGTATAACTGCACATTAAGGGATAATAAAACTATGAAATCTACCCATCCATCTTGATTTGCCTGTGTTAGCGGGTGGCCAGTATTAGAACAAAATACCTGCCACTCAGTGGAAGAACACTGGAACTGTAGCTCTGCTCTGTGTGACTGCCTGGCAACAGCAGCAAGGGAACAGACTGCCTAACCAAATACCAAATGGAAGAATATTAAGTATTTTTCCTAATTTTCTTTTACATAAATATTTTGGTTATTTTGTTAGAGACTAATACAGTTACTTTTTGATGCAGACTGACACACAGTTATAATATGTAGTACACTTACCTTGCTTGTTCGTGAGTCCACCTACACAGAAGTACATATTTGGTGTTAATGTTATGAGTGTACATAATGTTACGAATGTACATTTAGAAAGTGAGTAGTTCTGAATCCATACATCTCTTTTTCAGTAACTAAATGAGTGCTGACTTATGAGACCGGGCAATACGACACTTACCTTTAGTACATGATGAGGTTCAGAAAGCAGGAAGGCACAGCACAACGCATCACAGAGAAAAACAAAGAGAGAAATAAAAACACGTTAATCATTTGGAAAATTCAAGCAAACTATTATTTCACATTGCCTTCCTAACAATCTATTTCTGTGACTGATTGAACTTATGTTAAAAAGACGCAATAGACTATGCTCTAGTAGTGGGTCTGTTTGGGACGAAGAGACAACCTGTTGCCGTGAAAAAAAGCACAACATTCAAAATGATTTGTTTTGCAGATACTTAACAGAATAGGCCTATATGCATTACTAAAACTCAGTCAAGCAGTCTTCCTCTCACTCAGACACACACACACACACACACGCGAAAGGGGAAGCTCTCACAGTAATATACCAAGGTCCTATTTTACAGTGACACTTGTGCTGCCTCAAAGCACACTCCCTCTATCTTCAGCACACAAGATAGCATCTGATGAGTAGTGCGATCTAATTGAAGTGTAGATTACTATCGCTTGTGAGCTTGCAGGATCAAAATCATTTTAAAAAAGCATAGAAGGAGAAGATAGGAATGTTAGCGGTCCACTGTGATACAGTAGCAGTCCAGACTGAAAAACAATATCTAAAAGCCTCTCTGGAAGACACCCTGGTGCTTAGAAAGAGAATGGCCCCCACCGCAGCCCAGTTGTGGGTGAGTCATGTGTGACAGACAGGTCCAGACATGTCCCTCTCTCACAGAGACACTGAGGGCTGAGTGTTGAGAGACATAAAGTGTTAGAGGACATGGACGTCACTGAGAGCTGACTGGCAGCTGTGACAGGATTGAGATGAGCCTAAGGGCTGGATGAGCCTAAGCACTTACAGTTCAAGGACATGGACACACGTTGGGACGTTGAGTCTGACAAAATCTACTGACACAAACGAACAAGTTCCTGCTCTGGTCCTGTGGATCAGAACTCAGCTAGTCGCGATGGGACATGTCTACAGTAGTATACACTAGAAATCTGCAATTATGCAATTATGCAGTCCTACAACTCTGAATGTAATTAGTCTATTCCTGCAGCATGTATACTGACCTAGTGGAACAAACCCTTGGTGAAGAAAAAATGCTAAAGCCAATCACCGGAAACAGAGAGGGAACAGAGAGGGAATCGATGAGAGAATGAGAATGAGAGAGAGAGAGAGAGAGAGAGAGAGAGAGAGAGAGAGAGAGAGAGAGAGAGAGAGAGGGAGAGAGAGAGAGAGAGAGAGAGAGAGAGAGAGAGAGAGAGAGAGAGATAGATAGATAGATAGATAGATAGAGCACAAAGATGAGGTTGACAGAGCACCAACAATGAGAAAATGATCAGGTTGACATGTCTGTCTGTCAGTGCTCTCAAGAAGAAAGGACTCATTACTGTACCTCGTGGGCACCCAGTCCAGTCAGCCTTTGAGGTACACCCTTCCATGAAACGAGCATTGCTAATCCATTTGTTAATCAAGCATTGTTAATCCACTTGTTAATCAAGTGTGTTTCTGAGCTCATATCTGAAGTGACCCTTTTCTCCTTGGGAATTTTTAACCTTTGTTTGGAGATTGTAGAGATATCAAAAAGATGGTACATTTTCTATATAGTAATGCTTGTAGCATATCCTACAGTTGTGTACACCAGCTCATAATGCAATGTCACATCATGGAATGGATAAGCCTACTGAATTAATATCATGGAAAACATTCATGTAATTGCAAAAATATCTTGCAGCTATGTTCTTCTTGATTTCGAGCTCTAAAATGTGAACAGTGCATTCAGTCCCTTACAATACAAACCACAAGATGATTAAAACACTCCATGGACTAAAACAATACACAGGAGGAGATTAAAATAAGAATCCCTTTCAGGTTTTGAAGGAGGGAGCTTATATGTGAGAGGGGCTGGGCTGGGTGGGGGCCGCCTTTTCATGGTTGTCTTCCTCGTTTTCCTGCCCGCCCCTGACAAGTGTGTTCTCTCACTCTTCTCCTCAGCAAACAGGAAACAGACAGACAGACGTGAGAATAGGACACCACCTCTCCTCTCCTCCCAGCCCTGTGGGCTGCTGTGAGGCAGTGCCATGGAGGCCTAGCGCAGTCCAGCTCCCCCGCTGCGCCTACAACTCTTCTTTTCAGTTCAATTAATGAGCCATAAATAACCCAATGAAGGTGTCAACAGAGTGCAATTTATCATGGCTTTCACCACTGCACTTCATGTGAGGAGAATGCTCATCCTGCAGCCAACCGCTCGCCCAAATAGAGACAACATTGTAATACAAATATTTATAAAGTAATGCCGAACACGCCAACCTCAAATTTATCTTGAGCAGGGTGATCTTCACAAGTGCGTCGATTTGACAAGTATGTTGGGAATCGTGGGCCTGCTCCATATCTTAGGGTATCACGGACAGACTGGCAATACATTTGGTTAAGAGCAAGAGACAACATACTCACTAGGCTTCTGTGGGGCTGCCAAGACACTTCTTTCTGTCTGTTAAAGACGCTTCTTTCTGTCTGGGTCTACTCTGAGCCTGCATTGCAGATCACAAAGGCAGCCATGGTCTCTCCAAAAAAATTGGAACGCAAGTAATGGTGAATTTCTGTTCAGGCCTATGGAGTTGGTCTAAGCAGCAGGAAGAATTGCTTTATCAGTGTGTCCCACAAATGTCACTTTGAGTCAACTACATGGCGGAAACATATACAGTACTGAATAATATACAGTAGCCTGTGAATTGAATGGCTGCTAGAAGCAAGCTGAAACCAGAGGTAGTATGGTGTAGTGCTTCAGAGAAAATAGGAAACTCGTTGAATAATATATGACAGCTTGGGTTTTTGAATCCAACATTAAAAGTGATGACGTGAGTACAAACTCTGCTTCATCTTAGACCCACAAATCAAAACCTAAGGCTTACAAGCAATGTTAAACAGCCTATCTTCACAGTGAGACCATTTCCTGGGAAAAGTAAGCAGTGGCTTCTGAATACATGTGAATACAAGCATTTTCAGCCTTGAAGCTAAGCCGGAACTTGAGTGCATACGAATCCTGCTAAACCAATTAATGGTTCCTGTTAACCCACTCATCTTAGGAGAGGATTGTTTTTCTAAATAATACAAGCAAACAGCCCACACAGACGCGTTGACAAAGACTAAGAGATTGGCACTTGAATCTGGGGGCTTTTTCTTACACATCACAAACACACTCTTCAACTCACAGATCTTGCATAGCATCACCAATACGGGAAACCTTTGTCTCAGTATCAAATGAATCCCCCAATCTGAACGCCTCTGTGCACCGAACACTTTGATGGTTTGTAATACATGATTAAGTTCAGCAGAATATAGAGTGGTTAGTGTATTCAGATTTTAAAAGCACAATAACAGAGAACTAGGCTATATCAAAGCAATTACAATATTAACAGACTATCACCAAAGGGACATTAAGTACTACTATCTTACTGAAAAACACAACATTTCTACTATTTCACAAGGCACCCCGCAATGATAGAAATTTCCACAAACCATAATCAGTCTGGGTTACAGACACGGCTAGAGAGCCGAGATAAATGACATTTTCCAAAATCACGCTGACATTTTCCCTTATCGAGCGCCAGGCACTGGCATGGCAAGAGCAGGCTTGTCAGTCAGTGGCAGACAGGCCTCACACCTTATCACAAGGGCACTCAGCATCTCTGGAGCTCGAGCTGGGGCTTGGGCTTGTGGCTGGTGCTGAAGGAAAAGGAGAAGAGGATGGGGCTGATGCTAGAGCCCCCATCACTACTCTCTCATCCCCTCCTACAAGACTGCTCCTCCAGCCAGCCAGTCTCCCTCAGAAGCTAAATGCAATACTTAAGGTTGATAATGACGCTCTTCATTAAATAGTGATTCCAAATAAGGAAGTGGGGTACATAAATAAGGAAATAGAAGAGACGTTAAAATTCAGACATTTTGAGTGGGTTTTGGGTGAGGGATAGGGATACATTTCTGGACCATGGGATCAAGACAACTAGTCACACAGACAGAGAGAGGGACTGTTTACACGCTACTACAATATGTGTCAGAAGTATAGACCAGTGTTTCCCAACCAGCTGACAAGTTGAATCAGGTATGCTTGTCCAGGGTTACAATACAAATGTTTACTGTTTGGATATTTGTGGACCAGGGTTGGGAAACACTGGTATAGACTGATGATGATGTTGAGGAGCTGAGTACAGAGCTCCAATACAAGGAGCAGTAGGGATGGGGGCAGAGGTTATTGTGGCCATTCTCACTTCAACTCTAAAGAAAGTTATTTGGTACACTGAAAATACAGTACCAGTCAAATGTTTGGACACACCTACTCATTCAAGGGTTTTTCTTTATTTTTACTATTTTCTACATTGCCAAGAGTGTGCAAAGCTGTCATCAAGGCAAAGGGTGGCTACTTTAAAGAATCTCAAATATAAAATATATTTTGATTTGTTTAACACTTTTGGTTACTATATGATTCCATATGTGTTATTTCATACATTTGATGTTTTCACTATTATTTTACAATGTAGAAAATAGTAAAAATAAAGAAAAACCCTTGAATGAGTGGGTGTGTCCAAACTTTTGACTGGTACTGTATTAGTCAGTCAACATTCTAATTTTATCATATAGATGTGTTCCTGTATATCCAGATAGTGGTGATAACCATGACAACAGACTAAGAACTCTGTTCGAGCAGCTGGCTCAGTTTCGCTATATCTGCGTTCAACACCGTAGTGCCCTCCAAGCTCACCAAGTTAAGGACCCTGGGACTGAACACCTCCCTCTGCAACTGGATTCTGGACTTCATGACAGGACACCCCCAGGTGGTAAGCATAGGCTACAACACAGGGGGGCCCTCGTGGGTGTGTATTTAGTCCCCTACTGTACTCCCTGTTCACCCACGACTGTGTGGCCAAACAAGACTCCAACACCATCATTAAGTTTTCAGACGACGGTAGTAGGCTTGAACACCAGCGACGATGAGACGGCCTATACGGAGGAGGTCAGAGACTTGGCAGTGTGGTGCCAGGACAACAACCTCTCCCTCAATGTCAACTAGACAAAAGAGCTGATTCTGGACTTCAGGAAACAGAGGGCAGAGAGCGTCACATTCCTCGGTGTCCACATCACTAAGGATCTATAATGGTCCACACACACCAAGATAGCCGTGAAGCGGGCACGACAATGTCTTTCCCCCCTCAAGAGGCTGCATGGAGTTAGCATGGGCCCTCAGATCCTCAAACAGTTCTACAGCTGCACCATCGGATGGGGCCACAGTGTCTCCTGACCCCTCCTGTCTCAGCCTCCAATATTTATGCTGCCGTAGTTTATGTGTCGGGGGGAGCTAGGGTAATTTTGTTATATCTGGAGTACTTCTCCTGTCCTTTATCTTGGCTAGGTCGCAGTTGCAAATTAGAACTTGTTCTCAACTAGCCTACCTGGTTAAATAAAGGTGAAATGAAAAAAAATAAAATATGAAAAATGTCTTATCCGGTGTCCTGTGTGAATTTAAGTATGCTCTCTCTAATTCTCTCTTTCTTTCTCTCTCTCGGAGGACCTGAGCCCTAGGACCATGCCTCAGGAGTCCTGGCATGAGTACTCCTTGCTGTCCCCAGTCCACCTGGCCGTGCTGCTGCTCCAGTTTCAACTGTTCTGCCTGCGGCTATGGAATCCTGACCTGTTCACCGGACGTGCTACCTGCAGGAGTGGTAGAGATAATCTTAATGATCGGCTATGAAAAGCCAACTGACATTTACTCCTGAGGTGCTGACTTGCTCGACAACTACTGTGATTATTATTATTTGACCGTGCTGGTCATTTATGAACATTTGAACATCTTGGCCATGTTCTGTTATAATCTCCACCCGGCAAAGCCAGAAGAGGACTGCCCACCCCTCATAGCCTGGTTCCTCTCTGGGTTTCTTCCTAGGTTTTGGCCTTTCTAGGGAGTTTTTCCTAGCTACCGTGCTTCTACACCTGCATTGCTTGCTGTTTGGGGTTTTAGGCTGGGTTTCTGTACAGCACTTTGATATATCAGCTGATGTACGAAGGGCTATATAAATCAATTTGATCTGATTTGATTTGATTGAGAGCATGTAGACTGGCTGCATCACCACTTGGTATAGCAACTGCTTGGCATCCGACCGCAAAGTACTACAAAGTGTGGTGCATACGGCCCAGTACATCACTGGGGTTGAGCTCCCTGTCATCCAGGACCTCTATACCAGGCGGTGTCAGAGGAAGGATCTAAAATGATCAAAGACACCCAGTCACCCAAGTCATATATTGTTCTCTCTGCTACCGCACGACAAGCAGTACCGATGCACCATGTCTGGAACCAACAGGACCCCGAACAGCTTCTACCCCCAAGCCATAAGACTGCTAAATAGTTTGTTAAATAGTTAGCCAAACAGCTACACAGACTCTCTGCATTGACCCTTTTTGCACTAACTTTTTGTCTCATAACATATGCTGCTGCTACTGTTTACTATCTGTCACTTTATTCCTAGTTATATGTACATATCTACCTCAATGACCTCGTACCCCTGCACATCGACTGGTACCCCCTTGTATATAGATAGACAAGTTAGTCATTGTGTATCTATTGTTACTTTTATGATTACATGGTTTACTTTTCTATAATTTCTCTATTTTCTTTCTCTCTACATTGTTGGGAAGGGCCTGTAAGTAAGCGTTTCACTACTAGTCCACACCTGTTGTTTAAGAAGCATGTGACAAATACAATTTCATTTGATTTGATATCATTAACAACTGTCTTTCAAATCTTTTTTTTTTCTTGCACTGAACAGCATGCATTCAGTTGTCGTATTCAGTTGTTGTCGTATGAAAGGAAAATACCTTCCTTTTCTTGCAGTTTTACTAAACTGTTGAATCAAATCACCATCAACCAGTGGTGTAAAGTACTTAAGTAAAAATACTTTAAAGTACTATTTAAGTAGTTTTGGGGGTATCTGTACTTTACTATTTATTATTTTAATTCACTACATTCCTAAAGACAATTATGTACTTTTTACTCCATACATTTTCCCTGACACCCAAAAGTAAAAATGTCAAATTCACACACTTATCAAGAGAGCATCCCTGGTCATCACTACTGCCTCTGATCTGACTGACTCACTAAACACAAATGCTTTGTTTGTAAATTAGTGTGTTGGAAGAGTGTTGGAGTGTTCCCCTGGCTATCAGTTAATAAAAAAGACAAGAAAATTGTTCCGTCTGATTAATATAATATAAGTAATTTGAAATGATTTATACTTTTGATACTTAAGTATATTTAGCAATTACATTTACTTTTGATACTTTAGTATATGTAAAACCAAATACTTTTAGACCTTTACTCAAGTAGTATTTTACTGGGTGACTTTCCCTTGTACTTGAGTCATTTTCTATTAAGGTATCTTTACTTTTATTCAAGTATGACAATTGGGTACTTTTCCCACCACTGCCACGAACAAGTAGCAGCGTGGGGTGATGTTTTCCAGGAGAAAAAGAAACAGGGATGGTGTGTGGGGCTCTTGGCGGACGCGTTGTGGGGGTGAGACAATGCGTGGGTGAGTACAGAAGCATTGGCAGCTCATGTTTGAGTCAGAGGACGACATCCTCCTAAGTCTCTCTGAGTCACAGCAGAGCCCATAGAGAAGAGCTTCAGACATAGCTTTCTACTGAAAGGCATCCTTTCCCACGTCAAAAGCATCAGTTCAGAAACGTTGGGTTAAAATATGCATGAAATGAACGATTAATCGAATAATTGGGTGTTTATACTAGCAGTACGTATGATTAACATTTGGTGTGATGAAGAACATCAGTTACGATGAACAATCAACTGCATTATAAGAAACTCACACTTTTAAGATACTTTTTCCACTAGCAATAGCAACACTGTCTCACACTTGTAGCTATGCTGGGTGGTGATGGATGACTTAACAAGATATAAATTATATAACAGCGGGTAAACTCAATACACTCATTAGTTTCCAATGTTTTTATTTTTCCCCAGGAGTAGCTTAGCTAATTGATGCCTCCCTCTTCCGTCGCTTTACAGCCCAACAGAAACAGTGAGATAAATTCACGCTTGACTGCCAGACTGGCACACAAAACAACACCACAGTGCTCGCCATAACAACACCGATCAAATTGAAACCTGGGTAAAATTCTAATTTCAGGATTTTATTTGATGGACATAGTAATATTTTCACGAGTCCATGCTTTTTCTGTTTAAATGAATATTTATTTTTGTGAAATCGACTGGGCAAGATACTAGTATAAAAAGCTCTCGTTTTCCTATTTATTAAAAAACTGGGTGCCATTCTTTTTAACATTAACTCAAGTATGTCAGCAATCCAGACAGTTCATACAACGTGCTGAGAGAGACACAGAACTCTACAGAGAGACAAACAGAATGGAGGAATGACTGTCAGGTCACTTCATGTAAGAGACTAGCTGAATGGATTACACAAGTGATTTCTCATGGAATGATGGAAATTCCAATGGACAGAATTTAAAAAACGACATACAATTTCACTCATAGGGTAAAAATCACACTGAACTATGACAATGTTTGCATGATACAAGTTGTGTTGTGTGTGAAACTTGCTGACGTCTAGTTACCACGATAGCATAGCTCTTTAATGTAATATCTCAAGACTGGTCAAATATTTACAGCACAGCCACAATATGAGACAACAGTCCCTCAAGCAGCAGATTTCATAGAGTATGATAACTTATTGTTTTATGTCAGTAACTATAGCTTTAGGCTCTTCTCCCCACCATTATGCTTTCCAGTGATGGGCCTCATTCCATTCCATACAATGCAGTCATCATCTGCAATGCTCCAAATGTGAATGGACAACACAACAACAGAGAGAAGCCGTTTATATCCTTCTGAGCATATGTGCTACCATTTCTCTTTACAGTCTCCATGAAACTCCAATCTAACAGTCTATTTCGGAGACACGGCTACTACAAAGCCCAGTCCAAGCAAGGGACTGGGACATCATTCCTTTTAATTTCTCTCTGAGATATGTCTGATGGAGAGGAAGTCTGCATCTCAAGCCAAACATCCAGCCTGTTCCCCGTCCACTCTATTTCCACCCTATACTGCTATTATAATGAGGAGCTGAGGAGAGGCTGTTGCCAGGGCCATAGAGTGGGAGAAAGGGAAATAAGTCATTTTACATTCATAATATTTCAAACTGCAGCTAGTGCTGTATTATGGAACTACCCAGCAAAGATCATGACAAATAAATCAATTATAAATGTTAAAGAACGACATCAAATTGCCAATATGTAGGACAAGCATAATGTCCTTGAACAATTCCTAGAAATATCCGCCACTATATTTCTAACAAGTCCTACAGGGTCACAATATTATGTCGTATAAGACATCTTACACATTGTAAAGTGGTTGTTAGCTCTTCAAACCTCAATTTCAATGAACGCATTAAATATAATTACCCTGAAGTAAATGGTGTAAAAATTATAAATCATACAAATATTTAGAGAACGTGTTGTGTGTATTGACAGACATTGCCAATTTCCTGTTTTACTATGGATAGCCCTCAGCTTTACTGAGTGTGATGATGGTCTCCTTCAAAGATTTCCCTGTGATGCGTACCATTTGACATTCATTTTTCAGATAAGACATTTGACGCCCAGTCTACCACTAGTGATCAATATCTCATCTGGGGAAATAAATTGCAGCTGTTTCTCTTTCATCTTAGAGGAAATGTATAAGCACTGTGACAACACCGTGGAAGCATTAATCAAATAATAAAACATTGATTTGGGGGAGAAAAAAAGAAGCGTAACCCGCTCTGATATTTACTGTGACCTAGTGCTGTTGACATGATGCATCTTGTATCACATCTTGTTGCTGCTGTGCAGTTAGGGAAACCTGAGCGGCGATCAGCTCTTCTCTTTGTCAGAAACCAAGGCGATGAATTGGATATCTAAGAAAAGATACAGTTCCCCTGTGTACATTGTGAATAATATGCTGTAACATGTATGGATGTCATACGCTTGTACTTTTGACCTTCCTCTATCTGACAGTAAAGAACTATTTTTCCATTTATTCTCAGCCCTTGTCTTTGCAATTACCATGTTCCAATCTCGCCTTGTCCCTACAGTCACCGATAATACCCAGAAGGATCGGCAGTCTTTCTTCTGGTGTACCAATTACCGTCCCTATCCTTTTGAAACCAAAAGTTTGGTATAAGGATATTAGAAAATGTCAAATTCAGGTTATATTTCACTTTAGTCCAAAGGTAACATGGTGCACCTGGAAAACTATCGTCACAGCTGCTGAATAATGCATGAACCCTGTGGTCCAACACTACTGGCTGGGCTAAAATACGCTGTGTGCGTTGTTTACTGTCAGTAAGGTGTTTACATGACCAAATAATGAGCTGAGATTGATGTCTATATCACAGAAAATAAATTCATGAATTATATATCCGTATGATATTTATAAGCACTAACTGAATGTATTTACAAAAGGCTGTTTGTCATGTAAAAACTACTGCTCTTTCAAGATTTGTAAAGGGAAAAAATAAGGACGCAAGGGAATTCATGACATTATCAATGGTTCTTTAATTTGACTTTTCTGTTCTATATCATGGTATTATCTTAAAGAATAACTTGTTAGGTGCTTATTAAATCTAGTCCTGCTCTCCCTGACTGATGAGCATGAACTGTGGGTTCTTATCAAGGTACTGCAGGACAGGCTAATCTACTCCCAGACATCCACCTGCATGCCTGGCATGCTTAGCTGGAGCTGATGATGAACATTCTCCTGCATGGCAAAGCACTGTCATTCATCCACTGCCTAGCTCAATTAAAAGTTAGCTCACAGCTCAGCTTAAACATAACAGTTATTAACCATGGATAATAAGATCATAAAAAATACACAGACATACACACAACTTTAATGTTGCAATAAAAGTGAAAATGAAGTTTAAAAAATCAACTTCTGTGTTTTTTACATGTCTGGTAGAATCAAATAAAATAAAATTGTATTTACACATAAATACATTTAGCAGATGTTATTGTGGGAAAGCGAAATGCTTGTGTTTCTAGCTCCAACAGCGGAGTAGTATCTACCAATTCACACACATACAAAAGTAAAAGAATGGAATAAAGAAATATATAAATAATAGGACGAGCAATGTCGGAGTGACATTGACTAAAATGCAGTAGAATAGAATACAGTATATACAGTGGGGCAAAAAAGTATTTAGTCAGCCACCAATTGTGCAAGTTCTCCCACTTAAAAAGATGAGAGAGGCCTGTAATTTTCATCATAGGTACACTTCAACTATGACAGACAAAATTAGAAAAAAAAAATCCAGAAAATCACATTGTAGGATTTTTAATTAATTCATTTGCAAATTATGGTGGAAAATAAGTATTTGGTCAATAACAAAAGTTTATCTCAATACTTTGTTATATACCCTTTGTTGGCAATGACAGAGGTCAAACGTTTTCTGTAAGTCATCACAAGGTTTTCACACACTGTTGCTGGTATTTTGGTCCATTGCTCCATGCAGATATCCTCTAGAGCAGTGATGTTTTGGGGCTGTTGCTGAGCAACACGGACTTTCAACTCCCTCCAAAGTTTTTCTATGGGGTTGAGATCTGGAGACTGGCTAGGCCACACAAGGACCTTGAAATGCTTCTTACGAAGCCACTCCTTCGTTGCCCGGGCAGTGTGTTTGGGATCATTGTCATGCTGAAAGACCCAGCCACGTTTCATCATCAATGCCCTTGCTGATGGAAGGAGGTTTTCACTCAAAATCTCACGATACGTGGCCCCATTCATTCTTTCCTTTACACGGATCAGTTGTCCTGGTCCCTTTGCAGAAAAACAGCCCCAAAGCATGATGTTTCCACCCCCATGCTTCACAGTAGGTATGGTGTTCTTTGATGCAACTCAGCATTCTTTGTCCTCCAAACACGACGAGTGGCGTTTTTAACAAAAAGTTATATTTTGGTTTCATCTGACCATATGACATTCTCCCAATCTTCTTCTGGATCATCCAAATGCTCTCTAGCAAACTTCAGACGGGCCTGGACATGTACTGGCTTAAGCAGGGGGACACGTCTGGCACTGCAGGATTTGAGTCCCTGGCGGCATAGTGTGTTACTGATGGTAGGCTTTGTTACTTTGGTCCCAGCTCTCTGCAGGTCATTCAATAGGTCCCCCGTGTGGTTCTGGGATTTTTGCTCACCGTTCTTGTGATCATTTTGACCCTACGGTGTGAGATCTTGCGTGGGGCCCCAGATCGAGGGAGATTATCAGTGGTCTTGTATGTCTTCCATTTCCTAATAATTGCTCCCACAGTTGATTTCTTCAAACCAAGCTGCTTACCTATTGCAGATTCAGTCTTCCCAGCCTGGTGCAGGTCTACAATTTTGTTTCTGGTGTCCTTTGACAGCTCTTTGGTCATGGCCATAGTGGAGTTTGGAGTGTGACTGTTTGAGGTTGTGGACAGGTGTATTTTATACTGATAACAAGTTCAAACAGGTGCCATTAATACAGGTAACGAGTGGAGGACAGAGGAGCCTCTTAAAGAAGAAGTTACAGGTCTGTGAGAGCCAGAAATCTTGCTTGTTTGTAGGTGACCAAATACTTATTTTCCACCATAATTTAAATAAATTCATAAAAAATCCTACAATGTGATTTTCTGGATTTTTTTTTTCTAATTTTGTCTGTCATAGTTGAAGTGTACCTATGATGAAAATTACAGGCCTCTCTCATCTTTTTAAGTGGGAGAACGTGCACAATTGGTGGCTGACTAAATACTTTTTTTGCCCCACTGTACATATGAGATGAGTAAAGCAGTATGTAAACATGATTAAAGTGAATAGTTTTCCATTATTAAAGTGACCAGTGATTCCAGGTCTATGTATATAGGCCAGCAGCCTCTAAGGTGCAGGGTTGAGTAGCTGGGTGGTAGCCGGCTAGTGATGACCTTGTCTTCTGGATGACAGCGGAGTGAACAGGCCGTGACTTGGGGGGTTGATGTTCTTGATGATCTTTTGGCCTTCCTGTGACATCGGGTGCTGTAGGTGTCCTGGAGGGCAGGCAGTGTGCCCCCGATGATGCGTTTGGCAGACCGTACCACCCTCTTGAGGGCCCTATGGTTGCGGGCGGTGCAGTTGCCGTAACAGGCGGTGATACAGCCTGACAGGACGCTCTCAAGTGTGCATCTGTAAAAGTTTCTGGGGGTCGTAAGGGCCAAGTACAATTTGGAGGTTGAAGAGGCGCTGTTGCGCCTTCTTCACCACACTGTCTGTGTGGCTAGATCGCCAGTGATGTGTACGCCAAGGAACTTGAAGCTTTCCACCTTCTCTACTGCGGTCCCGTCAATGTGGATAGGGGTGTGCTCTTTCTGTTGTTTCCTGAAGTCCACGGTCAGCTCCTTCATTTTGTTGACGTTGAGGGAGAGGTTATTTTGCTGGCACCACTCCGCCAAGGCCCTCACCTCCTCCCTGTAGGCTGTCTCGTCATTGTTGGTAATCAGCCCTACTACTGTTGTGTTGTCTGCAAACTTGATGATTGAGTTGGAGGCATGTGTGGCCACGCAGTCATGGGTGAACAGGGAGTACAGGAAGGGGCTGAACACGCACCCTTGTGGGGTCCCTGTGTTGAGGATCAACAAAGTGGAGATGTTGTTCCTACCTTCACCACTTGGGGGCGGCCCATCAGGAAGTCCAGCACCCAGTTGCACAGAGCGGGGTTCAGACCCAGGGCCCCAAGCTTAATTATGAGCTTGGAGGCTGAGCTATAGTCAATGAACAGCATTCTGACGTAGGTATTCCTCTTGTCCAGATGGGATAGGGCAGTGTGCAGTGCAATGCCGATTGCATCGTCTGTGGATCTATTGGGGCGGTAAGCAAATTGAAGTGGGTCTAGTGTGTCAGGTAAGTTGGAGGTAATATGATCCTTAACTAGCCTCTCAAAGCACTTCATGATGACAGAAGTGAGTGCTACGGGGCGATAGTCATTTAGTTCAGTTACCTTTGCTTTCTTGGGTGCATCTGGTATATCTATGTTTTGAACCATAGTGTAGCCTAGTAAATTGCTCTCAATCTTAAGCCAACAGAACAAT
The DNA here is from genome assembly GCF_013265735.2 of Oncorhynchus mykiss. Taxonomy (NCBI): domain Eukaryota; kingdom Metazoa; phylum Chordata; class Actinopteri; order Salmoniformes; family Salmonidae; genus Oncorhynchus; species Oncorhynchus mykiss. The sequence continues at coordinate 30,899,763 of NC_048565.1, forward strand.
TAGCTTTCCAGTACCATATTCATTGGAATAAATACACCAGCAATGGGGAACCAAAAGCAGCACCAGTCTGCGTGCTGACCCTTGACAACCAGTGTAGTTTCATTCGTCCAAGTCTCTGTGGCCAAATGGAAATTTCTGGTGATGATGTAACAGCCTCTGAGTCTTAACATTCCGCTAACCGTTTCCCGGTGATTCCAACCTTTTCTATTTTTCCTCCACATTTCAACGCAGTGATTATAAATACTGACAAAGCAGAGTGTCACAGATGACTTTGGTCATGTGTCATGTTTCTAAAAATAGATATTTTCCAAGACTCGCACTTCTATGCAACGTCTCGTTTAAAATGAAAAGCCTTGTTGATGAGATCACCTCTCGTGGTGAAACCTAAACCAGCTTGGAGGGGCACTGTTATTGTTGTCATATGAAAGGAAAAGAGCTGTCTTACAAAGAGAACTTTAAGTCAGTGAGTGGAAATGGAGATCCGAAATCTGAATTCTACTAGTTTGCCTACTTACTGTTTGTTCAGACTAGACCAGTACAGTTCAAGAAAGCAGGAGTTGCTATAGAAACAAAACAGGATGGACTGCAGTATTGTTGCTAGTCCAGGGTCCGGGTCTGGAAATAATATACTTCCATTGTAATATTGTAGTTGGGGATTTAAGCTGCACTCACTCAGACCCAATATCCTGTTTTGGCTGCGACATAGTTTATTTAACCTTTAACCCCCCCCATGTAATTTGTCAAGAAAAAAGTGAACAATATCCCAACAGCCAACTACCAAAGCAGCTAACCTGGACAACATGGATTAACTTGAAAGGGAATGTGAACTAAGCTATAGAGGGGGTCTACACCACATAAGTTTACTCCAAAGTCAAGGTGGACAGATGGTGGTGGGGGTGTATTAGCGTCTTCATTTCTCCAGTGAAATAATGCAAACAAAACAACTGTCCTTATTACTAATCCCACTTTCTTTAAAGGAATGCTCAGAACACAATCCCAAACCGATTTCCAAATTGCATTAGGTGAACGAGCTGCGGTGAGGTTCATTACATTGACAATACACATTGTCATTTTCAATTCAGTGATGCCATCACATTGCACCATAGAACAAAGACTTCCTATTACCTGACCTCTCCCTACAGGGAGCCACTCTGTAACATCACAGCTTGCACAATCAATTAGTTGGGGTAGAAAATGTCTTAAAGGCTTTCAGGGTGAAGAGACTCAAACATGACAGGAGAATTAAGCTTGTTACAGACGGATTTCAACTTTACTTAATTCTGCCTCACATTACCTCCATCCCTCCACCTCACTGACTGTGTGTCGTCGTCCCCCCCCCCCCCAACACAGAGGCAGGATTTACATATTGCAGGTAAACTGGGGAATATAGAATGCAGATCCAATTAAACCTCTAGGGAGCTAATTAGTTACAATTAAGTTTCTGCTTCACTTGTTGTGCAGTATTATTTAGTAAACACCAACAGAATGTATCAAACTTGGCCTTTTCCCTGAACTTACAAAACACACCACCTTGTTCTCATTGTAAAATTGCCTGGTGTTTATTTTATAATATTAGTTCATATTTTAGGGTCCTGTTCTGTAGTGTGTTATTGACATAAAAAAATAATGAAACCCCACTAAAGGAACATCTGTGCAACCCCATTGTATTTAAATGCCATAACACTGTGATGGATGACAAATGAATGGTGCAACCCTCCAGTGTTGAGACATACATGGTCTTGTGTGGTTATTAGAGAAGGGTGGCTTCCTGGTGAGTTAACTGCATGTTGACTTCATTAACCTTGATCCTCAGTATTAAGATCCTCCTACTTCTCCTCTCCCTCATTATCCCCTCTTATTTGAAAGGAAAACAAGGTAAACAAATTATACAGTCGACAAATATAAGTAAACACAGACAAGGACAATGTTCAGCATTAGGCTTTGTTGTTCACAGAATGCTGGACCATTAGTAACCAACGAAAGAGACACATAATATAAGACCAGCATGTATCACAGGTGTGTCCAATGGCTTCACCTAATCCCAGGTGTGTCCACTGGCTTCACCCAATCCCAGCTGTGTCCACTGGCTTCACCCAATCCCAGGTGTGTCCACTGGCTTCACCCAATCTCAGGTGTGTCCACTGACTTCACCTAATCCCAGGTGTGTCCACTGGCTTCACCCAATCCCAGGTGTGTCCACTGGCTTCACCCAATCCCAGGTGTGTCCACTGGCTTCACCCAATCCCAGGTGTGTCCACTGGCTTCACCTAATCCCAGGTGTGTCCACTGGCTTCACCCAATCCCAGGTGTGTCCACTGGCTTCACCTAATCCCAGGTGTGTCCACTGGCTTCACCCAATCCCAGGTGTGTCCACCGGCTTCACCCAATCCCAGGTGTGTCCACTGGCTTCACCCAATCCCAGGTGTGTCCACTGGCTTCACCTAATCCCAGGTGTGTCCACTGGCTTCACCTAATCCCAGGTGTGTCCACTGGCTTCACTCTGCCATCACACATCAGAATGAATGTGTGTGCTGTTATCCTCTTGAAGCTAGGGGGCACTATTTTTATGTTTGGAAAAATAACGTTCCCATTTCTCAGGACCAAATGCTAGAATATGCATATAATTGACAGATTAGGATGACAAAACTGTCAACATTTTGTCTGTGAGTTAAACAGAACTGATATTGCAGGCTAAAACCTGAGGAAAATCCAATCAGGAAGTGCCCCTGTTTTTGAAACCTCTCTGTTGTTATGCATCCCTATTGCCCATTTAAAGGGATATCAACCAATCTTTTTCTATGGCTTCCCTAAGGTGTCAACAGCCTTTAGACATGAGTTGTGCGCAAAAGAGAAAGGTGGCCATTGTTATTCCCGGGCCTAGTGAAAAGCCAACTGTCCCGGTTGATATATTATCAAATAGATATTTGAAAAACACCCTGAGGATTGATTATAAAAAACGTTTGACATTTTTCTATGGACATTATGGATATAATTTAGAATTTTTGTCTGCGTTGTCGTGACTCTTTCCGGTGGATTCTTGGGCATAACGCACCAAACTAACGGAGGTATTTGGATACAAAAAATATCTTTATGGAAAAAAAGGAACATTTGTTGTCTAACTGGGAGTCTCGTGAGTGAAAACATCCGAAGATCATCAAAGGTAAATTATTAATTTGATTGCTTTTCTGATTTTCGTGACCAAGTTACTTGATGCTAAGTGTACTTATTGTTTTGTCGAGCGATCGATATACTTACACAAACGCTTGTATTGCTTTCGCTGTAAAGCATAATTTTAAAATCTGAGATGACAGGTGGATTAACAAAAGGCTAAACTGTGTTTTGCAATATTGCACTTGTGATTTGATGAATATGAACATTTTCTAGTAATATTATTTGACTGTGGCGCTATGCTATTCAGCGTTGCTGATGACAATTATACCGGATCCGGGATGGGTGGTTCAGAGAGGTTATGCAGTCCTACACAACGTGTCACTTCCTGTTACACTGCACCCAGAGTGACAAGCATAGAGCTTTAGCTGTCCTGGCACTGACTGAACAATGCACACACACCACATGCACAAAAAAACACAGAGAGGAAGCAAGATGGATATACAGCACTATACACAAACATATGCAAAGGAAATGTGAATTGACGTCTGTGCCCAGTGGGTTTGTTCATACTCCATGCATTACAGTATATGGGCCGTGTGCCTGGTTTGACATTGAACAAAGCAAACCACTTGACTTTCTTGTAATAAAAGTGCTTAAATCTCATGATGGAGATAGATATGGCAGCTGCTGGGCAAGTTTACATTGTAATGTAGCGTATTACTTCTCTCCACTCACAGTACAGAACAGGCCGCCCATCAAAGTGAGATCTGAGAGGTAGAGAGGAGAAGATCAGGACTCTTTTCACACCTTGTCAGATTGAGTAGCCTCGCCCTGTACTGAACAAGTTTGAGGGTTTTTCCTGTAAAGTGATAGCACTATTGAGCTGTTCGTTTGCTGGAAAAGGTGAACAGCTGACATGTGCTTATTACAGTAAGAAAACTGTCATCTTAAATCAGTGCGGGGTCATTGAAAAGGAATAAACATTTGAAGAGCTGCCATATACAGTAAGTATGAAGGAATTGGCCACAGACACAGTCAGGATTAACACCAGAATCCCCAATACTTTCAAATCATTCATGTGTTAGCTGCAAATACATCTGAGTCCGTCTCTGAAGCCAGTGACAAATAATTAAGTCATTGTTTATTACTATACAAGTTTCTTTGAGCATTACAGTGCACTCACAGCGTAATACTTTACAATCTACATAAGTCAACAGACTGGTTCTCTCTCTCTTTCTTTCTCGCTGTGTGTGTGTGTGTGTGTGTGTGTGTGTGTGTGTGTGTGTGTAATACTAGCGTGTGCCTACACACCGCATAGAATTTACAATAAAAATACATATTCTAAATTGTATGTATGCATATTAACAAGAGTGCTGAAAACAAAGATGTCCACAGGGAGAGTCTCATAATAAACTGTTCACTCTGCTACGGTGTCTGTGTCTACACAATACCTCTGCATACGCTCTGTTGAAAACAGAAATATGCACTCCAATGGAAAATGGAATAAATCTAAAAGCCAAGCACAATACCAAATCAATTATAATTGTCCTCCAGATTTAAATGTCTAATATCATTTAAAGTATATTATGCATACTGTCTGGTGAATTTTTTTCTTTATTGTCATACAAAGCTACTTTCAAAGTTGCATTGATACATCGAAGAAATGATGTGGCACTAACTCTAATGAAAGGTTGAAAAGGTTTAGAAAATGATTTTGAACAAATCCAAAGCTACAGTAAAACTGATCACATGAAAGGAAAGATTGCAACTTGCAAGCCTATTGCAAAAAGGTTTCATCATCCACACAAACTGAAATAAACTGTTCATAGTAAGAGACTTTCCCCCACTTGAATAGATCCACACAATGCCCTGTCTGACACTAAGCACCTATTCAGTATCACACCACATCCATTCTCCAGCAGGCTACAGTTGGGGTGTAGTACTGTATGTAGCATGATTCTATAAGTGATATATGATCTTTGAGGTCATATGTAACATAGACGGAAGAACACACGCATATATATGCACACGCACGCGTAGAGAGACACTTGTAGAATACTTGATTCATGTTATTGTGACTACAAAATGTTAATCTGTCCGTTTATGGACAGTATCATTGCTAGAGTAAAATACAATTTTTTTGCTAGGATATGGTAGCACAGGTAAAGCGACTAAGAGACAGCATGAAAGATGCTGAGGTGTTGACCACAACATCTGGCCATCCAGAATAGCTGTAAGGATTGAGCTTAACAAGGCTTATTTTAATTCTGTGTTAGAAGCCATTCTCCATATGAAGAACCTGTTTTGTAAGGCAGTCAGGTTTGTAAATAGTTTTCACCTCAGGAAGGAACACAACACATTCTGATGTTTCTCTAACTTCAGTTTGAGTGTGGAGAGGAAAAACTGAGGTGAATCTCTAAAACTTTATTTCCTATGGTTTGCAAATACTGTTGTTGGTTAGAATTTTTTGCAACCTTTAAAATAAAATAAAATACATTTTAAAATAAAATATAATTTTAAAAACTTAAAAGCAATTAAGGAAATAATCGAGGAATAAATAATTATAAGAAAGGGCTTGTGTTACTGTAACAGTTTATTACATTGACTTAAATATTGCATTTACTCGCAATTGATTCACTTAATCGACGTAAATGCACTGTATAGGATGTGGATACTTTGGCATTCTTTGTCATTGTGATTTGGACATATAGTAGAGCTTACATGTAAGCAATGCCGTGATTATGAGTGATACATCAAATTCTGCCACTAGAGAAAACCACACTTTAAATATCCTCCAATACAACTAGATTACCAGTAAATCTGAGGACCTCCTGCCGTTAAGAGACCTAAAATATGTCACAGGAAACAACTCTGCCAGATGCCCAAGATGCTTATTTGCTATGAGGCAGTGCCAGGACAGACTCAGGCAGACTGACAGACAGATAAACAATTGTGAAGACAAAAATCAAGAGAGCGAGAAAAATTTTAGAAACTTTCATTGTCCTACACCTTCCCTCCGCACAGATGCGCAGCTGAGCCAGTGCAGCTGGTTGGCTGACAAATGGGAAAAAATAGTCCAATTTGAGCTGGTCGTTAGCAGTCGGAGAGCCGCATTCCAGATAAATGAGCGGCTGCCTCAGGTATGGCAGCAGGTCTTCCTGAAGCATTCCTGGGAGACCGGTCCATACCACAGCAGCCCATTCGCCATGCCTTCGATCCGACAGCCCTGGCCGACAATACAGCAGAGGTGACCTTGCAGCTCCGCTCCTGCAGGCCACCTTATTTTTACACTCACAACGCCCTTTTCCCTTGGTCTCAATTTCTCTTTTTGTAATCCCCACTTAAAGAGACAGTTTGCTGGTTCTTATATCATTAACTTCCTCTTTCTACTACTTTTTAGATACAAAGGGAGGGAGGAAGGAAGGGAGGGAGGAAGAGGAAGGGAGAGGGAGGAAGAGGAAGAAAATAAAGAGGGGTGGCACACACTAAACTCCATCTGGTCTCATTCTTGGGTGAAGGGTGGAGAGCACACTCCATTAAAAGTGTCTATGAGGGGTTGAGCTGAGTCAAACACTTACTCAGACGTTTTGACTCCTCTGACACTCCCCTTGTTGATGCTATAAAAAGTATGTGTAAGGCTGTGTATGTGTGTGTGTGTGTGTGTGTGTGTGTGTGTGTGTGTCTGTGTGCGTCTCAGTTGCCAAAGTAAGGCAGCTTTCTTTTCTGTATACACACTGGTCTGTGGGACATCTGAAGAGGCTGCTAAATTATATATATATATATATTTTTTTTTAAATCATGTAACGAGTGGACAAAACAAACAGACCTGTTTGATCCCACTTGTTTTACCCTCTATTTCAGGCCACTGTGTTGGTTGGTGAAACCCTGTGTTAAAGGCAATATTTAGACTTCACCAAATACTGTATAGGAGATATCTAGGAAACCGATTTAGACAGGGTTCCGTGTTCATTTTGGCACTCGTTTTTACATTTAGTCTAAAATATCATTAAGTCTTATTCACATTTTTGTCATTTGAATAATGATTTAGTCTAGTTGTTGTCAAAATGACGAAAACAGTGGGCCATTTTAGTCTACTAAATGCCCTTTCATTTTAGTCACATTTAAACGCATCACATGTATTGCCTCATTAACATATAGTAAACATAAATTCCTGACATCTATGTGCACATACATAGGCCTACATAGCATTGTCCTACCAACATATTTTTCTGCATTACATCCTATTATCTTCCCAACAGCAGAAACATGACAAACATACACTCACCGGACAGTTTATTAAGTACATCACCCGTTCACAAAAAAATGGGTTGCTCCTACAGACAGTAAGGCACGTTGCCATGGCTTGCTATATAAAGCAGGCAGACAGGCATCAAGACATTCAGTTAGTGTTCGGTTGAACGTTAGGATGGGCGAAAAGATTGACCTTAGCAACTATGAGTGTGGTATGATCATCGGTGCCAGGCGTGCAGGACAAAGAATTTCAGAAAATACACCCTGCTGTGCTTTTCACACATGACAGTGTCTAGGGTTTACCTAGTACTAGATGGATGTACCTAATAAACTGGTAGGTGAGTGTATATAAGAATAATATTATATTATATAAGAATTATCTGTAAATTCCAAATTCAGGCCTACATAGATATTGCACATTACATACAAAACAAATGGGCACCTACAAGTGCAGAGAGAGAGAGAGAGAGAGATAGAGAGAGAGAGAAACACACACAGAGAGAGGAGGGAGACAAACACCAAGAGAGAGAGAGAGAGAGAGAGAGAGAGAGAGAGAGAGAGAGAGAGAGAGAGAGAGTAGCACAATCACCAGATGGTGCCTCAAAGTATTATGGGTTGCACCTCCATCACTCAGTTGCGTCATGCCATTGTTATCAACATGCCACAGACGCCACAGTGCTCAAGTCTGAGTCACTGGGTCCACATTAACTCAAAATAAAGTTCATTGCCCAGTCAGATATAACAAAGTGGAAAGAGTAACTTGCTATCCCTTTTCCTTTCTTTCTGTGCCACCAACTGTTTGCATATATGCTGCTGGTAATGTTACCAGGGCCAATTTCAGTGGAAAAACATTATTAAACGTTGCCGATAGAAATTCCATGAATAGAGCTAATGGCTAGAATCAAGCCATTTTCTCAGTGAAAAAGAGGTAGACTTAGCTACGTTGGCTACAGAGCATGTACATGAAATGCAGTGGGAGAAGTGGGAGTTTTGAGTGAGACTACAAATTCAAAGACAGCCTACTTTTCCAGAGCAGTGGAGGCTGCTGAGGGAGGACCGCTCATAATAAATGGCTGGAATGCAGTAAATGGAATGTCATCAAACACATGGAAACCACATATTTGATGTATTTGATACCATTCCACTAATTCTGCTCCAGCCATTACCACAAGCCCGTCCTTCCCAATTTAAGGTTCCACCAACCTCCTGTGTTCTATAGCCTACTCAAGAGAGATTAAAACATAGCTAGGCTGTTGTTTTACTATTAAACTCAATGCTGTTATTGTTTTTAATTTATTAAATATTGTGTTTCTTAACCAGGCAAAGGGTAGCTAACGAGAAGGCTGGTGGTGACTGATTAGCTAAGGTGAAGCAAGAGAGTCACCTGCACGATATTTATAATCGGACGCAGAGCCATCTGCGTGTCTACCCACAATCGCTTGCTCCCATGCAGCTCACCAGCTGATGTAGGCTGTTTGCCGGGTGTGACACGTTCTTCCCACTGCTGAACAGAACTGCGCTGATCATCTGTGCTGCTAATATTAATTGTGCTTATCACTGAAAAGCTCTCAACCTCTCCAAAAACTATTGTCAGTCCACTTAGTCAGATTTTAGTCACACAGAAAATGCTGTCTCATCTCATCAACTGAATTGAAAAATCATTTTTGTTTAGTTACAGTTTTTTCTGGATCTGTTTAGTCAGTTATAGTCTTGTCAATTCATGGCTCTACAGTGCGACCATTTTACTCGCATATGCACCTAATTATTTTGCTGAGACTTTTATTTAGGAACACCAGCGCGCCTCGAAAAATTAAGGATTCTAGCTTAAATAGCTCAAATATTTGTTATCATCCTACATTTCCTATTGTACGCCTAATGTTTTTCAACCTAGGCAGAAGTGCTTCTTGCTAAAAAAAAATCAGCTAAGAAACCTTGCGATTGACACTGAAAAATAGGTATCTGATGAATATTTTGAGTCATTATTTTTGTTGAAGAAATTAACAATGGTTCAAATGCCCTCGATGAACATCCATATGAACATCCTAATGTGAACAAGCTGTAACATATTACTAAATACATTAGAGTTCATGGTCTACAACGAGCTGTTCATTTCAGATGAGGTTTTGGTTCATCCATTACCTTCTCATGGCTCCTGGTTAGAATAACTGTGCTCCATCTCATTAGACACTAATAAAAGCAGGAGAATGACATGATTGTCAAAAGCTTTTTCAACACTTCACAGAGCTACTTCCAAGCCACTACATTCTCTCAACTTCATAAATCATGATGGTTGATTTACATATGCATAGCTGTCTACATACGCCTATTTCTAGTTGTGTTTGTTAAATGCAAAGCTCATTTAGCAAGGGCCCTTTCATGTGAGTAATTGTGTCTCCTTGCAGCAACCCTTATACACCCTGCATATAAAATGGAGAATTCCATGTTGACTAAGAAATAAATGAATTGTGATGGAGTGCATTGAATCAATTATTGCCTTAAGGTCAGAACCTATTAAAAGTGTTTTCCCTCAGTTACCATTGATTATCTGTTCCCCTGTACGTGATCTCATTTGGTGTAGTAAAACATGCTGCAAAACACCCAAGGAATTGTTAATATTCTATATATATATATATATATATATATATATATATATATATATTCATAGTTCTTTCCTTCCCTCAACTAATACTCTCCCTCGCAGCAGCAGTCCTATGCACACATGTATGTATGCATGAATGCATGATACAGAGCGAATTTGTACAGAATGTACTAAAGTACAGTACGTTCAATTAAACATGCTTTGCAGCGCCGTATAAAGTGTCCCCATGGTGAGGCCCCTTCATCTTTGATAGCTTTTAGAATTTGGAATATTCTCAAACATTTTATGTAAACTAAAGAATCAAGAATAACAGAGACAGTGAGTCTTGCAAAAGAGGGGGAGTGAAGTTACTGTATATACATGTGGAAAAAGTCAAAACAAGCCCCACTTGCTTACTAACCAGTATGCCCAGAACCTTCTCCACTTTCCATTTTCAATCAAACTGTTAATATATCTATTTTTTAGTTGGGGGTCTTCTTACACCTTCTCTTAGGCCACGTCGTCTCTCCCTACAGAGTAAATAGAGGAGTGCTGCTCTGAGCGAGAAGGGGGTAGCAGTAGGGCTGGGGTTCTGAAAGAGAGGACGGTAGCAGGGGTAGGAGTGGGATCCACCTGTCACAGTTGGGAGAGGGGGATCCTCTGGGAGCTGCTCAGTCACCTCAACACCACAATAAGCATGTAGAACCTGTCAGATATGGATAGCTAGGCCTCCCCGGCCATCCCAACCAGTCCCTCCACTATCCTACAAATGAGCTGGTACTCTGTCCAACAGGCCTGCACAATAAATGAGGACAGCCCTTCATAGGGGAAATGAAGGCAGCGCACCACACGTTAAGAAATACCACGATTCTCTCTCACCCTCTCTCCCTCGATTTTTCTTTAAGTGGAAAGCAGAGGAGAAGCAGTGCTAGCGGAGGGTGAAAGCATCTGGATCATGACCTTTCCTCAGGCGTGCTGAGACAAATTAAAAGCAGACATCTGAAGAAACAGAGGAGTCCTTCCAACCCACTCTGAGCACCGCTCCAGAGTTCTCCACTCATTTGAACTCACAGCACAGGGGACAGGCTTCTATAACCAAACCCTAATTATTGATTATATCAGTTAACTAAATCAACAGAAACCATAGGTTTACTATTTCTATCTATTCTACAGTATTATGCCTACAACTAAGCAGACTCTTGCCATGGACAGCTGATTCCTCAATAAACCCTCTGTCCTCCATGATTTCATTAGTACAACATTAGAGGGGCATTAAACACGTACCGAAAATAGTAGTGGTCCATAAAAACAAATCTTTAGTCTGTCAGCACACTTCCAGTAATATTAAAATCCCCTTTGGATTGCATGATTAGTTTTGGGTCCAAGACGTTTTAAGGAGCAACAACAGATTATCTAAGCTGCTAGACTAATTGTTTCCATTTCAAAGCCAATTAGACGTCCTGAGGAAACTCTGACAGTTGGACACCACAGGACCATACATCCTCCACGAGCCCTGGAACTTAGCCTTCATCCGGAATCTGATACTAGGATCTGTTTCTGTTCCACTGTCTGTTATTTAGATTCAGTTACCATCCTGGTTCATCTCTGTCGTTACAACAGGAGCGTGATAGTAAGGATTTGCTTGACCAGATTGAGCTTTGATTTCAACAAACTAGACTCTTAAATAAGTCCTCTTTCACAGTGTGTAATTTCTGAGGAGGACCAAGAGAACTGCTTCGATTACAAACAAGTGCTCAGTTTGGCTTGACTCAAGTATAATTAACAGTGATTTCAGAGGAGGTGAAAGGACTTCATGTTTTTAGTCTGTAATAGAGGGTGCAGATTTAGATGTAATATGCAATTCCATTGGAATTAAACTGAAGTAATTGAGTTAAGTCCAAATGAGTTAGCTTTATGTAATGTCTTCAATAACATTTGGATGCTTATTGTACAGCTGTAGACATGCTCTCTTTAAGGCCTGGAGAATATCTCTGGTAGTTCAGGCTTCATTTTGTCTGCTCACAACTAACACTGAATCAGTATAGTGTGCCATTGCATTTGTACTATGTACACCACATGGACAATGATTTAGTGTCTGAATGTTGTAGCTACTTCACATTGCACCATTCATGCTGTAGTCTATGTTCGCCAAAATATTTTCCTTACCTGGAGTCATGTAAACAACAGAGAGGCCACAGGCAGCAGGACATGGGGAGAAAAGAGAAGGGGAAAAAGTGATGATTAGACGTGGGTTCAGAGAAAGACAACTTGACATGAAAATAATTTGTGACTAGCCACAGATGTTACTGAAGATATAGAAGAGATGCATTACAAGTGTTGTTGTCTGTACACCTGAGTGGTCTACACACCTTCCTAATTGGAGACGCATTGTGGTTTTGGCCTAACAAGTGGGGAGGAGGTAAGAATAGGGGGGAGTAGATAAAGTGTCGAGAGAAGAGGCCTAGGCACGATACTACTGAGGCGAGTAATCTACTGAGGCGAGTTCAATCTCAAAATGCCACAATCTATAACCCCTTTACACTTGAATGGTTGCTATCCCAACACATTGCCTGCTTTCCCTAAAACCTCTCAATTTAAATATAATGGAGAAGTGCACATTTTGCACTTTGCATTCATGTGGACGCAGTTTACTTCTGCCATTGCAAAGCTAAAAGCAAACTGAATGGAAACAGTGTGTGAAATTAAAAACAGTTTTGGCAGTGCCTTCTTCTTATACCCATGCCTGGGCAGACAATCACCACTGCACACCACCACTTAAGACAACATCCATTTTGGGTAACATAAAGGGAACAATACCACTGCTAAAAGTCCAGTTTATTGTACATAGGTTATTGTAAGGTTTGTTAAAACTTAATGGGGATCTACACACAGCACAACCAGGCCAGTCTCCCTCCCTATGTATGAGAGCCAGCTCATACCCATAGCTGAATACTGATGTGTCTGACTGATTGCCATGTCAGTGGGATCTAATTTGAAAGGTGGACAGTGATGAATGTCTTTCCTCCACTTACTGGCCGTCTGATGTATAATGCATCCCCATTTGATCAGAGAGGTTGATGAGGCGCTCTGCAGAGGGGGGCGTCCATGTCCAACGCACCCTGACATTGGTTATATAAATGACTGCACCTCCCCGCTCTCATTTTCCACCACACAGGTCATGGGACCGGTTAATAGGGCCATCGGTAATAGGGGATGAATGACCTCAGCTGGGGCCGCCCTGCATTATGGTGGTCTGTGAATATGACAAAGTCTCTTTTCATAGTGGCTGAACTATCCTCCCTGTCAAGACACCAGCCTAATTGTCATAGACACACCGTCAGCGACAGCCAACGGCTAGTGCTATCGACTGCCCAACAGCCACTGTGATCATCTGTCTGTGTGCATATTACTTCCTCAGAGAAAACAAGTTGTGTTCACTTCAGTTGCCTCATAGACAGAAGCCTGAGAAAATTACCCTTATCATTATTACCTGTCAGAGACAAAAACCCAGGATTTAAGACTATTGCTTTGATCTGCGGCTACTGGGCAGACATGGTGTTTTGTGACATCATGTTGCCAGCCGTAAAGCTGAAGGACTGAAACCCTGCTATTAGCCTGTAGAAAAGAGAGAAGCCTAGCTGGCTGGTGCTGGGCTGTGTTTTGTTCTCTCCCCAGGAAAACAGCATGGCCAATCGTGGCTCTGCTGAGGGAGCACCCTCAGCTCCTTCTTTGTTTAAGTGTCTAACAGGAGAGCCCTCTCTGACACATCCAGGGCTCCTGAGCCCTATCAACCACACATTTGAATGTGCTGAAGCAATATTGACTGAGCCAGAGAAATAAAAGATCCATGCCCCCAGCTGGCTCCACGTGGGCCCTAACAAGGTTATGGTCGTCCTAATTTAGCCATTTTCACATCAGCGCCTGTTTTGTCAGATCAGGAACTGCTCTCAGCTCAGCTGTGATTTGTTTCTCTCAGTCAGCTCAGCTCACTGTAGCTGGTAACAACGCCATACACCAGAAGGTCAATGACAGACCCATTCACAGAAAGGCCAGATACTGACATACACCCTGGGTAGCATTCAGACCACAATGAATCTCCTGGAAATACAAAACCTCTTGCTGATAAGACAAAACACAAGTGCAAAAGATGACAGCGATTAAGAGCTGCTTTGTGATATACCAACTTTGACATCTGCTTATGATTTCATATACACTGTTTTGAATATCTTTCACTTTTAACCAGGCATTATCTGAAGTCTGCATTAAGCATGGCGCTTATTTGTATAAATCTGCATGTAAATGATGTAGCAGGCAGGCAGCCGTGTTTACCAGGCAAGGAGGGAGAAGGGAGCCATCTTTAATTCATTAGAAAAACACACTTTGCAAAAATACTTTCAGTGGAGGGTTAATATGAACCAGGCTGGCTTAATAAGCCCTCAGTACAGGCAGAGAAGGTCTTTATTAAACCAGTGGGTAATAGGTGAAAAAGGCTTTAGTGAAACGCAGGCCCTTTTCCAATGAGCCATTCATGAGTGGTGAAGGAGGTGAATGGCGTGTTCAAAAGCTAAGGATTCTTTATTAATCATCCGAATAGGACTGCAAACTCGTCTTAGAGACACACAATTATCCCTCCTAAACCGTCCACTGCACCACACACCACACCGCCCGCCCCGCACAGTGGACCCTGCCTGGCTGGCTGCCGGGTGTCAGGGTGTCATTGTCAGCGAACCAGAGCGGATCTACATGACGAGCAGTACAGACTTAAGTTCAGGCCATGCTAACATGGTGTCAGTGTCACCACTCACAGGCCATCAGTCATCTTTTTCACAGCACTGCTCTGTGTCTTATAACCTAGCTAGCTGGCTATCCTTCTATTGGGCCATATCAGAGTGGTGTAATTAGAATGAAGGATGTGAATAGATTTCAGGAGAAGACTGTATGTGATCTAATTAGCATTGCATCAAAGCATTATATCAAAGTTTTAGCAAATTTGCTTTTGTTTCTTATTTATTTCATCTTCGGAGGGTTTGTTGTAAGAATTGTTCATGTCATTAACCTCACATGTAAACATTAAATTAACCAGAATTGTAAGCACTTGACTGACAGGATGACAGGATGAAAGGATGCTGTGCATGTTGGAGTTTTTGGTGGTCGTTGGTGGGATTGTGAAATGTAGAACATCAAAGGGGCATTGTTGCTGTTAAATGGGCCAACCACTGCTGTTGTTCATACTTAATGGAAATATTGTCCAACACCTGACAAATAAACCAAGAATTGGGGAAAATCTGTTTGAAATGTAGATCACTTGGTCCATAACTATTAAACCAGTCACTCTTCGTTGACAGTACTGTGTTGTGGTGATCATTTTGTAGTTAATCTACCTCTTTTATTTACAGGACAGTATTTTCAGACAACCAATTTAGGAAAAAACACAAAAAACACTTCCATAACAAGTTTAAGTTACTCTAGCTTTGTACAGTGAATGTACAGGTAACTGACTGGAATCTAAGAATGGAATAGAAACCGTTTTCCTTAGATGGCTTTGTTATCGGCTTTTCCATACAACCTGTAACATACAACAGATGTGTTCTTTCAACATAACCAATATTCAGCAAAAACGAAATTGCAAAAACTACAGCAAAATGATGTTTGAGGAAAGCAGGCCTTGATGGCAAACTTCAGAGCGCTAGTCTGTGACAGGTGTGGCACGAGCAAAGACAAGACCAGCGAGGTATAAAACAGAAAGAAGAAGAGCATTCTATTGGGAAAGAGACAGGCTGCTCTGAGCTCAGTCTATTATTTCATGCTCATGCAAACATGAATACACACACACACACACACACACACAAACACACACATCACAAACGCACACACATATGCATTGCACACATACCACACACCAACTCCACTGTTAGCCCCTCATCTTTTTCCTTATTTATGTATAGTCTTCCTGTCGTAATACACTGATAAGTGGGAACAAGAGCAAAAGGAAGAAAGTAAGAAAACAACAGACATATAGTCATTTACAGGCAGTCTATTTTCAGTCAGGGACAGCTCCTTTCCCTGTTACTGAATTAATCAAATCCAAAGGACATCATCTTCAAACTCAACATCCCCCTAAAGGCGAGCATCTCATTCCGTATGCAGCCGAGGAAACTTCACAACATCCTAAAAATACTGGCGCTCCTGGAAGAGAGGTGCTCTACCAGTCTGAAGGGAAGCATGAGTAACTAGCAAGCTCATGGGAATAGACATTGTGATTAGATGCAAAAGCTCAGCTTTCATAAGCAGCATTAGTTCTTGTTAGACATCCCACCCCTCCTACAGATCCAAGGCCTCTCTGTTTTGCCAAGCAAGGAAGGAAGGCAGTGTGTGTGTGTTTTTTTCTCACAGGCTCTCTCTTTCTCTCTCTCTCTCTCTCTCTCTCTCTCTCTCTCTCTCCTCCTATGTTAAACACAACTGGGCACATGGTGTTCCTGTCAAGTAGGTGTTTGTACTGAGTGGACAGTCCATGTTTGCCGACTGGTTGCTGTCTTTGGTAACAAGGTGCGAATGCAGCTCTGTGACCAGAGACAAGGATTCACCCTGTTACCAACATCACATCAGCTGTGAGCTAATCAGGTTTGCTCCTGGATATAAAGCTCTCCTGTGGTCACATACTGGAAGTCCAATAAAAAGGGAAAATGCTTATTGAAGATTCATCCTGAAATGTGCGGTTTGGGAATCAGTTGATTAGCCTTTGATATTATGAATGTTCGCTCAATATGTTAGCTTGAAATGAAATATACTTTGAATAATATTTAGACATTTAAAGAGGGTGTCTCCAAGGACTTTAATGGCCTACTTATGGGGCAGTTTTCCAGAACATACTCTTAGACTGAAAAACCCTTCCCAGCTACGAGGAGAGTATTCTTCCTTTGTTTTCTGTCCACCCGATGGCGAGTGAGGGCTGGAGTTGCCATGGATACAAACAATATGACACAACCTGTATTTCAATTTCAAAAGGTAATGGGAGCAGGCATTTAGCACCCTATCACTCACTGTCAGTGCCAGTTATCAACACATCTGTCTTACTGTCAGTTAGTCACACTCTGGCTTATTACTCTGTCGCTCCAATTCAAGAAAACAACCCATTTGAAAAACAAAAAGACATTCTCTGCATTTTTATTAGCCTATAAGGAAGTGTTGAGAGTGTGCTGTGTCATGATTACAGTATACCTAACAGATGAACACAACACCACAGAAAGTTGGACTACACAATGTATAGATCGTATCTATTGTGTATCTACAGTTTCTCAGGTAAAAGTATTTTGTATCAACATTGTATATTGCGGTATTGGAACAAACAGTTTGGTTAGGCCACTTAGGCAAGTTAACCTTCCAGGGATGTAACACTGCTTAGAGATGCTCTGTTGTCAGTTATCTTGTGACAAGGGCAGGTGAAAAACAAATGAACTACCTGTTGAAGATCCATGTCTCCTGTACTAAATTGGATTGCCAGTGTTTTTAGTTAGCTAAGTTAATAAACAAAACAAGTGCCCTGCAAAACAACAATATAAACATGGGCTTGACCATTCTTAAATACTGCACTGTATCACCACACTGCTTCCATTTACATTTAGTCTTATCATAAAGCAAATGCTTGCCTTCCATTGGATAGCATCCTGCAACTCTCACACCAATATGCATGGAGACATTTTGTGTGCAGAGCTTTAGTAAAATGAAGTGTACAATATATCAACTAATAAAATGCAAGGTCTACTCCCCGCACCATGAATGAGTCTGTCCTACCATGGGGAGCCGGTGACATGATTGTGATTGGACAAGACATTGAGAATTCAGATCAAAGCAATCTCTAGTGTTTTGGCCCCTAGTGCAGTGTAGAGCAGGCCCACACGCACGCACAGACGCGCACAGACGCACACACACACACACACACACACACACACACACACACACACACACACACACACACACACACACACACACACACACACACACACAGCCTCTTCCCCTCTCAAACACATTGGATCTGGCGTTTGAGCTGAATGGGAGCATGAGGTCCTTGTAGTGCCTTCTATCTGACCTTGCCTGTGATAGAGCAGTGCCATGGCTGGGGTAGTAGCTGTGGCTGTGGCTTTGACTGTGACTGTGTGTGAAGGAACAGACAGCCCCCGGACAGGCCCATATCATTAGAGAGGGCTGAAAGCTGAGCAGAACATGGTTGCAAGAACTTCGTCCTTATTTCATACTTTCTAGCGGTATAAGACAAATTTACATTTGCATTCCCGCCATCCCGTCAAATTGCAGCCTCCGTTTAATTGCTTTCATATGGCTAATCCAAATTAACCATGCCCACAAAATAAGATATTCAATTTCATTTGGATGGCTGGTGATTCCACCAAATCTTTCCCTTTCCTTCAAAGTGTGTTTGCAATACCAATACATCTGAATGGCTAACTTTAATGTACCGAAAAATACTGCATTTTTAGTGAAGTTCTTTGCACAAGACAATATCATATTTGCCGAGGCACGAGTGCTGATTTTGAATGTGGTATTTTGAAGTTGTTTCGTGGCTTAGAGAAAAGTTGGAAAAAGTTCAATTAAACCAGATGCTCCATTGTGTAACTAACAGCAGCATTCTTACTCAAAGCCAACAGAGCAGAAATGACTGTGTAATATCAAAACAATGACAGAATAATCTTAATGCCATAATTCATGCAGTTCTCTTTACGTGTAAAGATTTATCTCAGCAGTAGTTGGTTTACATTTCCATAATCATAATCATGTGATGAAGGAGGAATTAGAGCATTCTTCATTAAAATATGTGCTTTCTCTCCTCTAGTGTCCCGAGTGGCGCAGCAGTCTAAGGTACTGTGTCTCAGTGCTAGAGGCATCACTACAGACCCTCGATTCCAGACTGTATCACAACCGGCCGTGACTGAGAGTCCCAGTGGGCGGCACACAATTGGCCCAGCATTGCCTGGGTTAAGGTTTGGCTGTGGTAGGCCTGTCATTGTAAATAAGAATATGTTCTTAACTGACTTGCCTAGTTAAATAAAGGTTAAATAAAAAAAATAAAAAGTCCTTCTGTACTCTAAAGCTGAAATGCAATTCGGATGTCTGTGTCTAGTACTGCATGTTAAAATAAATTACAAATTATATTTTACTCTAGCTTTGTACAGTGAATGTACAGGTAACTTCTTAAATAAAGGAAACAGCAACATAAGGTGTCTTAATAGGTTTTGGGCCACCGCAAGCCCCCAGAACAGCTTCAATGCACCATGGCATAGATTCTGTCTGGTGTCTGTAACTCTATTGGATGGATGCGACACCATTATTTCACGAGAAATTTCTGTTTTGTTGATGGTGGTGGAAAAAATGTCTCAGGCACAGCTAGGGGTGTGGGGGTCATGAAGTTTTATTAGCCGGTGATTGTCAAGCAAATAACTGTCAGTCACATGGTAATTGACTGTTTATTAATATAAACACATTTAGCATTTCCTGGCTTCCACGCATAGCATACAAGCTAGTGATGCAGACCTTTGGAACATCTACATTGAAAAACATCTAATAAATCCATGTAGTATAGCCTACACCATCACAATAAATTCATTATTTATTTTAGACACGTCTAAAGAAACATAATATGAAGAAAATGTTGTCTATTTCAGAAAAACAGAATAGCATACTCTGAGTTGTTCTTATGTTAGGCCCTGATTTGGCTATGTTATATGGCTGTGGGCTACTCTAGTTAATTTAGCAGACAATATTTTTAGGATATTTTCTCCAAACGATTTGAAGGAGTGCACACATGCTGTGATGAGTTAACAAAGACACAGGTACTCCTATATGCTTAATTTAGAGTTATTTATGTAACTAGTTGTGATACAAATGTTGGGCTATATGTTGTTATGTTAATACATTCTAAGGCTGCATGATGCGACTGTAATGATGATGTGAAAAAAGTTGCATGAAAGGCATGAGCTCTGCTTTGTTTTTTTGCGCAGGCTGTACACACTTCATCAGTCTCTCATTCACAATTTGACAAGCATTTGATAATGCCTCAAATTTCCCGGCTGCATCCCCTTTGTGTGGTCGTAATAACCCCTAAAATCTCCAGTTTCCCTTACTGTGTTCAATTGAGTTGAGATCTAGTGACTGAGACACACACACATACACACCCTTTAAACCACCTATGCTCATTTGAGTCACTGAGATCCCTTCTTCTAGCTATAGTTGCCAAAATAATGGGCTGCTAGGCATTTTCATTCATGACCCTAGCAGGTTGGGATGTTAACTGTTTAATTAACTCAGGAACCACACCTGTGTGGAAGCACCTCTTTTCAATAAACTTTGTATCCCTCATTTACTCAAGTGTTTCCTTTATTTTGGCAGTTACCTGTACATTGTAATTATGGAATGTAGATTTGTAGATTTGTCATGAATACATTTTCAGCATATTCTTATCTAATTTAACAGTAAATGCCATGTTTTAAGATCACTGACCACTAAAACCTGGAACTGTGTGTATGTTGAGGAATACGAGGCGAGAGTGTTTTCAGCCGTGCTTTTCAGACCATGGGCTGTACTGTAGCGATAGTGGGGGTCCTTTCTTCTCCTCATAGAGGGCTGGTGCTGTCACAGAGGGAGTGCTACTACTCCTCAAAAATGGACAGGGCCTTCAAGTCTGAAATTACCTCCTTTCTCCCACTCTTCTTTCTCTCTCTAAGTCTTATGTGTGATTCCCACCGGCTGCTGTCGATTTATGTGCTACAATATGTTGGTGGGGTTCATGCAAGCCTCATTTCACTGTACCAAAGTCTGTGCTGCCTTTTCAACCTGTACCACTTCCTGATGGAATTCCCTGGTGTTGGAACCCTGTGCATACTCAATGATAACACTCAATAGGATGGTATCCGTCATATTAGCCTGCGTCATTGTGACAGATAAAACCACCTCCAAATAATAATCAAACATTTTATATTGACTCTACTCTAAGATTCAAAGTGTGAAAGAGATAACAGAGAGAGCAAGGTGATCAGCAGAGTCATATCAGTGTCTCTTGGGTCGGTACTCGTTGGGCTCAATGCAGAAAGTGAGTGAGTGAGTGAGTGAGTGAGGAACTTATGAACTTCTATCTTCATCGTGACATGACTGGGACACCCCCCCCCACACACCCCCATGACCTGACCTGGAAGTGGTAAGGTCTGTTCGGGTAGAGGAAGAGGAGGATGACCCACCAATGGGCCGGGGGTGCCAGGCTGAGGTGTGCCTAGTTCTGAGAGTGTGACTCAGTTTGTCATTTTGGGTTCAAGTCAGTACATGCTCTCCAGCAGCTGGCTCTACAGGAGCTGTTGCGCAACAGCAGGGAAAGTAGAAAGAGGGCCCAAGCTCCTGTCCAATCGTCTCAGTCAAATACATGGCTGAAGATCAGTTCACCATGGACCAGACTTATTAGAACATCTCACGGGGCCAATGAACAGGTCCTACCGCTGTAGATGGAAATTTGGGAGAGTAAGGTTCTCAAACTTCCCAAATTCTAATCCCTTGAAACAGCAGAAAAATCACACAGGAAATAACCAAGAAGGAGGCGTTTTAATAGCTTGCCTTCGTAGGCAGAATATCTCATGTACAGTATGTTGACATTTAATGGACAGTTAACACTGATATCTTTAACTACCCAACATTAACTCACCATATTTCATAGATGATACTGGTCTCAGCCAAAAAGGCTTATCTAGTGAGTTGGTACATTCGAGTAGCAGCAGCTGAAACCCATCTGCTCTAGCCAGCGAAAGATCGGGCTGCCTTAATAAGTAGGCAAACTGTCATTGAGGATTAATGCTCTACCTTAAACCTGAGTTCATAATAAATGGTCTGTTTACTTGTTCAAGGAGAGGCCATAGATAACAGCCCTCAAAACCCCTCCTCTAAGTGCTAAAAAGATACATTCTGGTTAAGTGGGGACCTGTCTGCTTTGTGGCCTCCTGTTCCCCAATCATTACTAACAAAACAATAGTTTTTATCCCATTTACTAATAGGAAAAGGTCAGATTACATTCAAATATGCACTGCTATGGACATGATGCTCCGACATGCTGGACAATGTCCCATCGGTGAACCTCAAGACAGGTTCAGAATCTAAATGGCGCATTGTTTGTAACTTATTTAATACATAATATTTCTGTTACCTTCTCTTATGACCGAAAAGAGCTTCTGAATAATAGAACAGCGAGAATTCAACCCGCCTCGACCATCCGTCCTATAAGCCAACGTACAATCGCTGGACAATAAGCTGGGTGAGCTCCGATTGATAATTATCCTACAAACAGGACATTAAAAACTGTAATACCTTATGTTCCACCGAGTCGTGGCTGAACGACGACATGGATAATATACAGTTGGCTGGGTTATCAATGCATCGGCAAGACAGAACAGCTACCTCCGGTGAGACGAGGGGTGGTGGTCTGTGTTTATTTGTCAATGGCAGCTGGAGCACGATCTCTAATATTAAGGAAGTCTCAAGGTTTTGCTCGCCTGAGGTAGAGAACCTCACGATAAGCTGTAGACCACACTATCTACAAAGAGAGTTTTCATCTATATTTGTGACCTGTTTCAGGAAACTAGGCGTATGTCGCAGGTCACTACTTCACAGGAGAGACGTTTGAATGTACACTTATTTTTTTATATCAAAATGCGTTTTTTTGGCAGAAATGCCATCTCGAACATGTGAACTTTCATGTGCCTTAATAACAAATGTGTATGTCATCTGAAAAATATGAATACAATTGTTAAATTACGAGCCTCGTTGCTTTAGCCACAGAAAAAGCGAGGAACCTTCCCGCTAGCCATGATTGGCTGAGATAATGAGTGGGCTGGACATGCCAAGAGATTAATTTGGATTGGTCTGCCATATAGCATGTTTCTGTCTATTGGAGCTGGTCAGTATGTCTAGGTAATCCTGTCAAACACAGCTTTTTTTGTATCGCATAGTAAAACTGCATAAGTGCTGCTCTCCACTTTGAGTTTTGAAATCAGTGGAATTCGAGTATGATAGCTAAGGAGATGGATAAAACACCCGTCTCCGGATTACATCTTCAAACTAAGGGCATCCAACAGGAGAAGTGTCCATCCATGATGTATACGGGTAAGATAGTCTAGCTAGCTTTCAATAGAATGTCACTGCAACAACTGTTGATAGACGTACTAGCTGGTAAATTCGCTCTGGCTATGTACTCCGACCACGGGTAGGATAGTCGAGCTAGCTTTCAATAGAATGTCACTGCAACAACTGTTAATAGATGTAACGTAAACTCACCCCATTCCGTAGAAATATGCGTAACCGCGACATTCAAACAAGGCTACAAAGAAAACTGGGACTGTAGCTACTGTGTTGACTTCAAAATCGGGGGTGTGAACTAGGTTTCTATTCAAGCGTTGATCGACATGGTAATGGCTCTATAGTATTGGAGAAAAGTTGAAAAAACGGACCCTCCGTTACATCGTGGCGTGTCATGTCGTAACGTACAGCACGCATAAAGCAACTATTTCTGTCTTACAATCTCTCTCCACCAGATGTAGCACTTCTCTCATCATTTAAAAACAAGAAATGGACAGTGACGGGGGTAAAGGGGGGATACCTAGTCATTTTTTTGCGTCATCATTGCATGCGATCATCATTCTCAAAGCCTCCGTTTCACTTCTAAGATCACTTTATCACCGCCCTAAAAACCCGATTCAAATTCGACACAAGCCTTCAAATAGGTATGTAATGACACATTTTATAAATTCTTTATAGAGTTTTATTTACATTTTAGAGGCGATACGGTGATAAGTTGGACAGATCGAGTGAAAAAAAGCAGTTTTCCCAAACGACATCTCTCCTCCTCACTATCACGCATTAGTTTCGCTTCCCCACCCGCCATTTTTAAAAAGACCCGACGGGGCTCATTGCCTACCTGAATTATGCAGAAACGGGCAGCGTTTAGGTCATGTAATTTATTTTGTTGGAAAGGGGAGAAATGGTGCTTTACAATGGTATTGACATTACAGTTGATCTGGAAGTATTACGTTTTTGGGGCGCAAAAATAAGGGCAATTGTACAGACCAAGGTGATGTACGAGTTTACGTTACTAGCTGGTAAATTCGCTCTGGCTATGTACTCCGACCACGGGTAAGATAGTCTAGCTAGCTCTCAATAGAATGTCACTGCAACAACTGTTGATAGACGTACCAGCTGGTAAATTCGCTCTGGCTATGTACTCCGACCATGGGTAAGATAGTCTAGCTAGCTACATTTTAAAATATGTACTGCTAGTTAGGTAACGTTAGCTATCTGGCTCGCTAGCTAACATTACGTGTATAACCTTATTATTCGTATCTCAGAGTTGTTGCTTGGCTAGTTATAGCCTAATGTTAGCTAGCTAACATTGAACATGGTTGGTTAGCTACCTGCAGATTCATGCAAGGTAGCAATGTCATGAGTTTTGTATTACAGTTCATTGTTTAGCTAGCTAGCTAAACAATGAACCAAATATTCTACTATGCAAGTAACCATTTCGGGTGCGTTCATAAATTCAGTCTGGCCATCTACTCCGATGAGCACTCTTGTCTGAGTGTGTCAGAGAGCAGAATAAGTGATGAATTTACGAACGCTCCACACCCGTTGAATATGGCCGGTGTCAGTAAATGTTGGCAAAAAAGCATAATTCAATTGTTGCCAGCAGTACAGTTACAGTCACCAACATTCTGGGTAACATGAAATCAGCCTAACCAGCTCTGCTAGGGCAGATGGGATGTTCTCTCATTTGTGTCTGGAAGTAGCTAGCAAGCTAACCAATGTTAGCCGTTGTGAGGTCAGAAAATTTGGATCAACCCTACTCACTGGCCAGAGCCTCCAGTGTGTGCTCTGAACGCTCCGAGAGCGAAAGGCTCTGAATTAACGAACTGGCAATCTAACAGCACAGCTGCAGTCATCAAAGCTCTGGATACAATAATAGCCTAACCAGCTCTGCTAGAGCGACTAATGTTCAGTGAGCTATTCACTCATTTGTGTCTGGAAGTAGCTAAAAAGTTAGCTTGGATGCTTGGCTGCTGTTGTTAGTAGTGAAAGCTCGGATCAACCCTTAAAGCTAAAAACGTAATAGTGTGTGAACGATTCTGGATGGGTGTAGATAAAGAAGGGCTCTCCAGTCGTAGTACCAAAAAATATTCAAAGGCCATTTTCTCAAAAGTGAGTTTAACAGTTTATCAACTTTCAAAGCAGAATTACTTTCCCATTGTTCATCAACTGTAGTGTATGATATACCATTTTGTAGCTCTGAGTTTCTACTTTTATCCAATGTAAAAAACACAGGCAACATCCGCACCGAGCTAAATGCTTTCAAGGATAGGGACACTAATCCAGACCCTTATAAGAAATCCCGATGTGCCCTCAGACGAACCATCAAACAGGTAAAGCGTCAATACAGGACTAAGATTGAATCCTACTAAACCAGCTCTGAAGCTCGTTGGATGTAGTAGGGATGGCAAACTAATATGGACTACAAAGTGAAACCCAGCCGCGAGCTGCCCAGTGACGCAAGCCTACCAGATGAGCAAAATGCCTTTTATGGTCGCTTTGACCAACACTGAAGCATGCATGAGAGCACCAGCTGTTCCGGGCGACTGTGTGATCATGCCCTCTGTATCCGATGTAAGTAAGACCTTTAATAAACAGGTCAGCATTCACAAGGAAACAGGGCCAGACAAATTACCAGGACATGTACTCAGAGCATGCGCGGAGCAACTGGCAAGTGTCTTCACTAATATTTTCAACCTCCCCCTGACCGAGTCTGTAATACCTACATGTTTTAAGCAGACCACCATAGTTCCTGTGCCAAAGAACACCAAGGTAACCTGCCTAAATGAATACAGCCCTGTGGCACTCACGTCTGTAGCCATGAAGTGCTTGAAAGGCATACCGTGGCCAAGCACGAGTCCAACACCATCATTAAGTTTGCTGATTACACAACAGTGGTTGACCTGATCACCGACAACAATGAGACAGCCTATAGGGAGGAGGTCAGAGACCTGGCAGTGTGGTGCCAGGACAACAATCTCTCCCTCAATGTGAGCAAGACAAAGGAGCTGATCATGGACTACAGGAAAAGGAGGGCCGGACACACCCCCATTAACATCAACAGGGCTGCAGTGGAGCGGGCCGAGAGCTTCAAGTTCCTTGGTGTCCACATCACCAACAAACTATCATGGTCCAAACATCCAAAGACAGTAGTGAAGAGGGCACGACAATGCCTTTTCTCCCTCAGGATACTGAAAATATGTGGCATGGGTCCCCAGATCCTCAAAAGGTTATACAGCTGCACCTTCGAGAGCATGCTGACTGGTTGCATCACCGCCTGGTATGGCAACTGCTCGGCATCCAACCTCAAGGCGCGACAGAGGGTAATGCGTACGGCCCGGTATATCACTGGGGCCAAGCTTCCTGCCATCCAGAACGTCTATACTAGGCTTGTCAGAGGAAGGCCCAAAAAAATGTCAAAGATTCCAGCCACCCAGACTGTTCTCTCTGCTACCGCACAGCAAGTGGTACCGAAGCGCTAAGTCTAGGTCCAAAAGACTCCTTAACAGCTTTACCTACAAGCCATAAGACTGCTGAACAATTAATCAAATGGCCACCGGACTATTTGCATTGACCACCCCCCTTTTTTTATTTTACACTGCTGCTACTCACTGTTTATTATCTGTGCATAGTCACTTTAGCCCTACCTACATGTACATATTACTTCAATTACCTCGACTAACCTGTACCCCCGCACATTGACTCGGTACAAATTGTACTCCCACATATTGACCCATTGACTCATTATTGATATTTTATTGTGTTACATTTTTTTTACTTTAGTTTATTTAGTCAATAATTTCCTAACTCCTAAAATTGCATTGGTTAATGCATTGGTTAAGGGCTTGTAAGTAAGAATTTCACAATAAGGTTGTATTCCTGTTGTATTCGGCGCAAATACAATTTGATTTGAAGATGATAAAGACATCAAGATGAAAAAAATAATACTCTAGTTTGTAGTTGTCTATTGGCGCATTTCCATACAGAATTTACCCCAGTGTTTTTCCCAAAAGGCTCAGACTTTTCTGTCCATCTACGTAGGCCAGCACCCATGTCTCACTGGGCCATGGATCCGGCGGACCTACTCTCACCTGGGGCTAAAGCCATACCACTGGTACTGGAACTTTAACACCTTCTCACAAAGCAAGTGTTTTTGATTATGCAGAGCTTGTTGATTCTTCTGTTCATAAATTCTCACTGTCAGCCCTTGCTATGGAAACAGAGTTTTCCTAGCATAACACAAGGGTGCATACACTATACACTAGCTACAGTCGAAAAGCAGCATGTGTCCATCCATTCTAACATCAAACTGAAAATCTAAAACATATGTGTAACATACTCTACCATACTACAGTGGGGAGAACAGGTATTTGATACACTGCCAATTTTTGCAGGTTTTCCTACTTACAAAGCACGTAGAGGTCTGTAATTTTTATCATAGGTACACTTCAACTGTGAGAGACGGAATCTAAAACAAAAATCCAGAAAATCACATTGTATGATTTTTAAGTAATTAATTTGCATTTTATGGCATGACATAAGTATTTGATCACCTACCAACCAGTAAGAATTCCGGCTCTCACAGACCTGTTAGTTTTTCTTTAAGAAGCCCCCCTGTTCTCCACTCATTACCTGTATTAACTGCACCTGTTTGAACTCCTGTATATTTATATGTAGGTTACCTGTATAAAAGACACCTGTCCACACACTCAATCAAACAGACTCCAACCTCTCCACAATGGCCAAGACCAGAGAGCTGTGTAAGGACATCAGGAATAAAATTCTAGACCTGCACAAGGCAGGAATGGGCTACAGGACAATAGGCAAGCAGCTTGGTGAGAAGGCAACAACTGTTGGCACAATTATTAGAAAATGGAAGAAGTTCAAGATGACGGTCAATCACCCTCGGTCTGGGGCTCCATGCAAGTTTCAGCTCGAGGGACATCAATGATCATGAGGAAGGTGAGGGATCAGCCCAGAACTACACGGCAGGACCTGGTCAATGACCTGAAGAGAGCTGGGATCACAGTCTCAAAGAAAACCATTAGTAACACACTACGCCGTCATGGATTAAAATCCTGCAGCGCACGCAAGGTCCCCCTGCTCAAGCCAGCGCATGTCCAGGCCCGTCTGAAGTTTGCCAATGACCATCTGGATGATCCAGAGGAGGAATGGGAGAAGGTCATGTGGTCTGATGAGACAAAAATAGAGCTTTTTGGTCTGAACTCCACTCGCCGTGTTTGGAGGATGAAGAAGGATGAGTACAGCCCCAAGAACACCATCCCAACCGTGAAGCATGGAGGTGGAGACATCATTCTTTGGGGATGCTTTTCTGCAAAGGGGACAGGACAACTGCGCCATATTGAGGGGAGGATGGATGGGGCCATGTATCCCGAGATCTTGGCCAACAACCTCCCTTCCTCAGTAAGAGCATTGAAGATGGGTCGTGGCTGGGTCTTCCAGCATGACAACGACCTGAAACACACAGCCAGGGCAACTAAGGAGTGGCTCCGTGAGAAGCATCTCAAGGTCCTGGAGTGGCCTAGCCAGTCTCCAGACCTGAAGCCAATAGAAAATCTTTGGAGGGAGCTGAAAGTCCGTATTGCCCGGTGACAGTCTGTATGGAGGAGTGGGCCAAAATCCTTGCAGCAGTGTGTGAAAACCTGGTCAAGACCTACAGGAAACGTATGATCTCTGTAATTGCAAACAAAGGTTTCTGTACCACATATTAAGTTCTGCTTTTCTGATGTATCAAATACTTATGTCATGCAATAAAATGTAAATTAATTACTTAAAAATTATACAATGTGATTTTCTGGATTTTTGTTTTAGATTCCGTCTCTCACAGTTGAAGTGTACCTATGATAAAAAATTACAGACCTCTACATGCTTTGTAAGTATGAAAACCTGCAAAATCGGCAGTGTATCAAATACTTGTTCTCCCCACTGTATATCTGATCCAGTGCCCTGTTGACGCCTTTTAAGAAAATCACACCAAAGGTTTGCGCAGAAACCCGAAGACGGCTTCAATACTGGCGACATGCATGCCCTCTCAGCTGCTGATGCATGCAAGAAAATGTCGGAAAGAAACCCCTGAGAAGGAGTCAAAGAAATGTCTTACTCTACCCCCTTTCTCTGCGGTGCTCCTGGAGGGCTGCATTAGCCCACGGTGGGGATTTAACTAATGAGCCTCTCTCCACTGGGGGCATCCCAAGACAGGCTTTCTCCTACAATTGGTTCCAAAGGGCTTAAACAATTGGTCGCAGCACAGCTCTTATCTGATTATAGTGTGATAGAATCAATAGGTATTGTATAGGTTCTAAAATATTTGTATTATCCAATACCTATATATGATCTACCCTCTTGTTTGATTCGGGTAACAACAGCAACAACAACAAAATCATATCTGATGGTTTAATATTTGAGCTAAACAATAGCTCAGTGTTCTTTACTAAATAAAACAGTCAATAAAAAAAGAGCAAAAAGAATGTAAAAAAAAATGTTTTTATTGTAGAGGTGATTGCTCTTAAATGGCACTGAAATATTTCGCTAACATGCCTAACTAACATTCCAGACTAGCATTTATTTTGTAGCAAAATGGGCTCCAATTCTTCAGGATACTTACTGTAGCTTCTCTACGCAGGTCCAAATATGCATACAAAACCTGCTGTAATCCTTCCAATGTGTAGGCATAGGATTCTCCTCGCTGTTCTTGTAACACGTACAGCTGACAAAGAGTTTATCACCTTGGATTACTGCCCGGCTTTAAAGGTGTTTTTCCACATGAAAATGGTATTTATGATACAGCATCAAAGAGCAGGGTGTGGTATCTTACAAATCTCTCTCTCTTCCTAAATCTCCCTCGTTGTTATACCGTGACATGACTGAGTGGTTTTCATCAGCAGAGCTTGGATTACTGTAGTACTGACTGGCTACACTTAGAAAAAAGGTGCTATCTAGAACTTAGAAGGGTTCTTCATAGGAGAACACTGAATAACCCTTTCTGGTTCCATGTTGAACCCGTTTGGTTCCAAGTAGAACCATTTTGGCTTCCATGTAAAACCCTTTCCCTAGAACGTTTGTACATGAAGCACAAAAGGGTTCTACCTGGAACCAAAAATGGTTTTACCTTGAACCAAAAAGGGTTCTCCTATGAGGTTAGCCGAAGAACCTTTTAGGAGTGCATAGAGTTCATGTCAATACTCCATACCACCCATCCACGCCGTATGTTGAAAGAACATACGTATCATCATCTACCTTACATCTACCGAACACATTTATTACGTAATCAAGTGGGAATCCACTAATATGCATTCAATCTGTGATGCAAAAAAATGTGAATTCATCTGAGACAGCGAGCTTGTCATCATTGAGCAATTACTGTACAAGTCGGCCAAGTCTCTAAAAGTTACATGGGTGTGTACCTCGACAAAGACGTCCGATTCAATAGCAACTGGCTGTGTTTTCCTGACAACCATTCATAAATAAACCACTTGAACACAGAGTCACTCATACAGGACGTAGACTGGAGCTGTGGACCTACTCCATTAAAAAGGTGCGGTACTGTACCATTCAGGCAAGAAGAGCAAGTAGTTAGAGTCAGACTCCTTGAGCAGAGTGAGTCTAGCTTCAGTCAAAAGGCACTGAGAACTGTCTCCTCAACAAACTCCTATTCCTGGACAAACTTTTCTCAAAAATATTATAATTTCTCCTCATCTGTTCTGAGAATTTCTTATTCTTGGAAATGCGCCCATGGGTTGTCCATTAGCAATGCTGAGAGGAAAATATCACCCTGAGCTGCTAATTCTCAGAGGTTTATCTGCTGGCATAAATCATTAAGACAGATGCTCCTCTGAGATGGTCAGAAGGTGCTCATATACATCTCGCGCCAAAATGCATTTGATTTCACTTGCTCTCTGCTCCATCTTTATCAACATGCATAATTCGCTGGGTTATGCTAAAACTTAACCCCTTGTTGTGATGAATTGCATCGTTCTCGGCTGGATCTACAATGTGGTGCACTCAGTGATGGCTGATGTCTGATGAAATAGGACATTGTTTATTCAAATATGCACCATTAATCCTGAGATTGTTAAACAAACCAAGTTAATTCTGTCTAGTTCATGTGGTTAGGTGAGCTTTACATCTGAGGCAGACTGAGTGATGCATGGAGTATCCATTTTGAGGGAGCCATTGTTCTCATGTTAATCCAGGCTCAGCTCTGTAACCAACAAGCACACAGTAGATTTCAATGCACCAAGAGAACCAGCTCGTTCCCTTCTTTACTTTTTTCAACCAAATATCATCAACAGGCAGAGAAAGTAGGTCTGCGATTGAAATATGAGCTGTGTCTGAAGAAATGCATTGTGACTAGCCAATTAAATGTGGTATTTTCCCTCCTCCTTTCGGCACGCTCTCGTCTGCTGCCAGGAGGCATGCGGAGGCAACGCTGTGACTCTAGTGTCGTAGAGTACATCAAAGACAGGGGGCCTGTGAGAGGCCTGCTCTACCTTTGAACATGGAATGGGATTGGAGGAAGCGCATGCTCTCTGCAGGCAAGGCTCAGGCTGATCAGAGGCTACCCAGCGCTGCTACTGCAGCAGGCACAGGCACAAACACTCATACTACAGCCACTTTCAAAAGCCCTGTCTACCCACCACTGTTAGCCTGCACACTGAGAGAGCACACACTCCATGACAGAGGGAAACTGATTCTGCAAGTTGAAGAACAGTCCTGCAGAGATAGGGTAACTCTCACAATGGAATAAAGCTCCTGCTTCCACAGATAGTCTCCATAGCATCCTAAGTAATGTGTGTCCCTCAATGGCATGCCAATGTGTGGAAATATGTCCAGTAGACCATCACTCAGACAAAGGTACTGCAATAGTGGTGTCAGTCAAA
Source organism: Oncorhynchus mykiss (assembly GCF_013265735.2). NCBI lineage: Eukaryota > Metazoa > Chordata > Actinopteri > Salmoniformes > Salmonidae > Oncorhynchus > Oncorhynchus mykiss. The sequence goes on from NC_048565.1 coordinate 30,931,725, forward strand.
TTAGAGAAGTAACATGTCGTGAGCTTTATATCCAGTAGACGCCTCATGCACACCTGTGTGGCTGCATTGGTGTGCAGAGATAAAGCCAGCTAGCTCTGACCTGTGGCCCAAAGCTTCATTCAATTAAAACTAGCTTTGTTTTTTTTGTTCATTCTTTCTTCCACACAAAATATGAATTACATTATTTATAGTTCACAGTCTCCCAGTGAATTGTTCAGCAGTGGAGGATTTGACAGGCAGGGGCCCAGCTGAAGCCTGGGAGATGAACACAGGATTGGTGTGTGTGTGTGTTGGGGGGGGGGGTCTAATGTGTTTGTACTGTCACTGTACTGTGAAGCCCAGATGGGACCCCCATGCGTTGCCTGCTCTGCATTGCACTGAGCACCACCTTCCCCTTTGTCCACCTCATACTGTGTCATCCTACCCCAGCAACCCTCCACATTGTTTTCTTATAGCATATGACCAACTTTTCCTCTCTTTGTGGAATACAGGAATCTTTTATTTAATCTTCAAGTAAATGTACACTCACTGGCCAGTGTATTAGGTACACCCATGTAGTATCAGGTCAGACCCCCCTTTGCCTCCAGAACAGCCTGAATTCATCAGGGCATGGATACAAGGAGTCAGAAACGTTCCACAGGGATGTTGGTCCATGCTGACACAATGGTATCACACAGTTGCTGCAGATTGGACGGCGTACATTCATGCTGCGAACAGCTCGTTCTATCACATCCCAAAGATGCTCTATTGGGTTGGGGTCTGGAGAATGCGCAGGCCACTCAAGTAAACTGAACTCGCTATCATATTCCAGGCAATGTTTTCCCACTCTTCAATTGTCCATTGTTGGTGATCGCGTTTCCACTGGAATCACTTCTTCTTGTTTTTAGCTGAAAAGAATGAAACCCGGTGTGGTCGTGTGCTGCAATAGCCCAAGACTGATGGTTTGTGCATTCTAAGATGCAGTTCTGCACACCGCTGTTGTACTCTGCCATTATTTGTCTGTTTGTGGCCCGCCTGTTAGCTTGCACGATTCTTGCCATTCTCCATCGACCTCTCTCATCAACTAGCTATTTTCGCCCACAGGACTGCCACTGTCTGGATGTTTTTTGTTTGTCGCGCCATTCTCTGTAAACCCGAGACACTGCCGTGCGTGAAAATCCCTGGAGGGTTGCCGTTTTTGAGATACTGGATGCTTCGCGCCAGCAACCGACGATTACACCATGCTCAAAGTCACTTAAGTCACTCGTTTTGCCCATTCTAACGTTAATTCGAACAGTAACTGAATGCCTTGATGCCTGTCTGCCTGCTTTATATAGCAAGCCATGGCAACATGACTCACTGCCTGTAGGAGCAATCCATTTTCGTGAATGCGGTGGTCTAATAAACTGTCCATTGAGTGTATATTTCAATGATCAGTTTGGTTGGATGGTGTTTCCACACTAATTTACAATTATAAACTTGTTTCACCATGTTTTATAGCCAGTGGCAAAGAAGAATATCAAATTATTATTGGGTAATTTTCATCTAGAAAATTATCTGACAAAAAAGTATGTGGGTGAGACAGTTTGCTACCACAGATGATCAGGTTAACCAGAGAGAAAAAACACGAGCTGGCAATTTGCTAGCTTCGTAATCTCTCAACTCCCTACATCTGTGTAACAAATGCAGTGTGGAATCCCCATCTTAAAATAAAAGGACCATATTCTGTCTGCATCCCTCCATTATGTTAATGTGCCTTTACTAAATCAGTGAGGGGCAGCAGCAGCAAGGGGCCCTACGGGGTAGCTAGGTCTACCGCCACACACGCACATACACACACACACACACACACACACACACAATCTACTACCACACACACACCATCTACTACCACACACACACACACAAACACATTCTACTACCACACACACACCATCTACTACCACACACACACACACACACACACACACACACACACACACACACACACATTATTGGAAACAAGAAACATATAAGCATAATGACAGTCAACACCAGGAGGTAGTGAGAGGCCTCTGTCGACTACGCTCATGATTACAATATGTCACTAAACAGGTGGGACTCTGCCCTACGCAGTAGTACGCACTGTATCACTCCTTGATGAGGCTGTTTTTTTTCTATGTGTAGAGCAATGTATGATTTTGTTAAAGTTGGTTCACTGCTTTGTTTATAACTAAATAACACAATTTAATGTGTGGCAGAAGGTTTCAAAACACAACATTATTACAATTGATCACAGATAAAGGCAGTCTCATTAGTATTGACTGCTATAGTTCCTAAGAAGGCCTGCCAGAGTGAGGAAACCGAGAAGGATTCCAAGCCCTTCAATGTGCAAGCCACTAAAAAATGCTAATGCCAGAGACAAAGCAGCTCGCTGACAGGATTTCGATATGGGGGTTGTTAAAAGTCAGAGAGGGAAAGCCGGATGCATCACTGCTCTAATCCCACCTGCCTATCTCATGCACTGGGGGAGAGGAGAGCCAGGCTGGCCCTCAGGAAGTTCAATATCTGCATCTGCTTGACCACATCTTGGCCCCCTACATGAGCAGCGGAGCCTCTGTGGCAGCCAGGCTGGCAGCAATGTGCCGGTGCCGGGGCCAGGGGAGAGCATTATTAAACCAGCCTCTCCAGGCAGGCTTCACACACAGAAGCACTCCACTGAAAGATTCTTAAGGCATGGAGACTGGCCCCAGCCTCTGATCCACGTGCAGGCCATCCAACTGAGACAGAACCCCCATCTGCTCTCTGAACAGGGGTGTCTGTGACGAGACCTCTCCCCCTGACTGCCAGGGGCACTGGGGCAATGGAGTCTTGGCTGGTCTACTTCTAGGGGGTTGAAGGTAGGTGGCCATGCTGAGGTCTTGGAGGGGGATTGTGGAGGTGAAGGCAGCCAGGCAGGCAGGGTTTCCTTTGACATGCAGTGTTTATTTCTCAGTGGCGAACAGAGGGCTGCTTGTGCCTCCGGAAAAGTAATCATGGGGCTGATGTGTGTATTGGAGAACAGTTGGGCCAGACCACATTGCAGCAGTACAGCAGTGGACAAGTGGTACAGTACAGTAGGCATCGGGCAATTCCACAATAAAGGAATAATGTGGAGATTCACTTTAAAATAGATGCCAAACAAAAAACATTGATTTCAACATTGAACAAACCATACTACTCCATGCACAATGACTAGTTTGAACAATTTACACAGTTAAAAAACTACATTTACTGGAAAAACTTGGCAGATGCAAAGTTTGGTAAGAGAATTACAGTAAAATCTCCCTCCGCTTTATTCTGTAACCAAAAGTTGTATCTGCACAGTTCTTCCTGTAAATGTGTTTTTGTAAATTGTTAAAAGTAGTCCTTTTTGGGTGGTATGCATTTTAAAGTGATAAATCAGTCTCAGCATAATTCCGTTACCATGGAATTGCCCCTACTGCTAATGTTGGAAATATTTTGGGTTGAACAAAGAAGGATGTTTTGATAGCTAGGGTGCCCATGTGCCATGTTGATAACACAAAGTTCAAAAACTTTACTTGGCAGCAACACTAATCAGTAGTGAATTATCCATACACAACACAACCTTTTCCATTCTGTTTTCTGAGCCCTCTGCAATTGTTTTCCACTGCTATCCCTCCATGACATAGGTAGTGTGAATTTCATTTTCATTTCACTTTCATTTCACACCTAATACCATCTGGGTTCTCATTGATTCTAATTAGCATGATTTACCTGCACATGTGAATAAACATGCCAGACTTGTGCAATTATGGCATGACTCATAGACTAGAGAAAACTACTGAAATCCCCTCCCCCTTCAAAGCAGCGTTGACTTTGTGTCTACCATACAGTATTTCTGCTGGGTCTCCTTTCCGTTCGGCTGCAATAGCGTCATCATCCTATTAAGGGGAAACAGCATTCCTCCTCGCAGTGAAGACATGTCTGAGCTCAGCCATAAACACCTCTAAGAGAGGACAACAACGATGTAACATTTCTATCCGGAGGTTAAACGTAGGGAGAGATACACATTCATATTATGCCTAACTCAATAGTGTTTGCAAAGGCAAATCGTTTTTGCATTTGTATGTGCCATTCTTTGTTAAGAGTGTGTGGCTTGTATTCCTGTGTAACTAAGTGTCTGCACAGTTCTTACACATCTGCACAGACTGACAGGCAGACTGATTCACTGTCTGGCCAGAGGCTACTGCAGCGCCTCCGAGAAGAGGAGTGAGGCAGAGGCCAGGCCAGGGAGGGTGAGGTGAGACATGGCCACAGCCTCTCCAATACCTTTGAACCACTGCTCTCCTTTAAGAACCCAGTACTGCACAGACAGAGCAGGGCTCTGTTAATGTGAGCACTTCCAGAGGCAATCCATCTAAGACACCAATTACTCAGAGTTTTAAAGTCTCTAATTAAGGCCCTTCAGTCTGAATATGTTATTGCCACTTTGGATTCCGAAATGAAGACAGCATGCTCCAGCGTTTCCCCTAGGATTTTTTTCAGCAGAAGAGGTAAGGGAAGTGTGGTGGCAACAGTGGGCCGCCACTGCTAAATGAATACAGGGGAAACACTGTTTCAGAAGCAGTGCAGCAATGTTGCTTGCTCTGAGTGGTGTTAATAGCAGGATTGGCTGTAGTGCCTCTCAGGCTTTGGTTGGAAGAGAGTCCTCTTTCTAGACCACCTCTTCCTGGAGTGATAATCCTGCTTTTGTTACAGTGACTTATTACAATGCTAGTGGTAAACTTTGCATTTAACCACAGGCCCTGCTTGATGGGAGAAAAAAAGTCTCCCCCAGGAAATTGCCTATAATTTGTTGAGAATTATCACTATTTAGTTAAGCTGAAAAATACACATGGACAAGCATGTAAAATAAATATTAATGTGCAGTATGTGCATTACTGATTGAGTAGTTTTACATTTCCACTACTTCGTAATCTGATATTTACTTCAGGGAATGTCATTTCAAATTTTAAAAATAAACTTTTGCTCTTTTTACATTTCACATTTTTGGAAGGTGAAAGACTGTGTTTAATATTCTATCTAGCTACATGCCTTGCGTTCGTTGACATGTAGGATAGCCAATATATAACTAAAATCAGAAAGTGAAGATGAGATGGAAGGTTGACTAGGAGAGATACATCAGAATGATTCAAGATTCTTGAAAATCAGAGCACTGATGAATTTCGTGGGACTTGAATTTCAATGCATGTCTAGAGCAGACTGAGATGAGTCCATGAGATCTCTAGTGCTCTGGTGTGGGTCACACTGAGATTTCCACAGCTCCACATCCAAAAACAGCCACTAGACTCTCATTAGGCTCCCCATGTTGGAGAACATGAATAATGCAGTATACTCAGAACACTGGCCAGCGTCTGTACATTCACCACTGTGTTTGATCTTGTCAAGTTTATCTCACATTTTTGCATTTATTCTGTGGCGTTTAACTAAGCAAGTTCCCCCGAATGCACACAAGGGTGTCGCAGGCAGTCACTACTATTTGATGGGTATAAATATTGGAGCTTTTGAAGACTAACCCAGAAGACTAATGCGGGCTGTAACTCTTGCAATGGGTACATCAGCTAATGAGAAGCCAGCCCCGGTCTTTGGCCTCATAAACATTTTACCAAATATATTCCAAAGCCCCCTGGAAAAGTGTCCTGAGATTTCATCTCCTTATGTACTGTACTTCGTCTCATTACTAGAAGGCGTCAAAAACATCATCACTGTGTGTACTGAACCTTGTGCCAAAGAGGTGATGTATTGTTGTCTCTACCTTCTTGCCCTTTGTGCTGTTGTCTGTGCCCAATAATGTTTGTACCCTGTTTTGTGCTGCTACCATGTTGTGCTGCTGCCATGTTATTCTGCTACCATGCTATGTTACCATCTTAGGTCTCTCTTTATGTAGTGTTGTGTTGTCTCTCTTGTCATGATGTGTGTTTTGTCCTATATTTTTATTTAATTTATTTTTATTCTTAAGCCCCCAACCCCACAGAAGGCCTTTTGCCTTTTGGTAGGCCGCCATTGTAAATAAGATTTTGTTCTTAACTGACTTGCCTAGTTAAATAAAGGTTTAAAAAAAAAAAATCTAAAGAAAGTTGGTATCAGTAATATCCCTCCTCAAAAGAGTCTGAATACTAGGGCATTACAAAGACATGCAGGTATTTACACAGTATGTGCACTACAGGTGGTGTGAATAAATGAGGTGGAAATGAACAAATATAGGATACAGTGCTGTTACGGATACAGGTGTGTGTGTGTGTATGTATCCTGTGTTCTTTTCTCTCCTTCTCCCCTTGCAGGTGAAAATCATCACCAATCAATCATCAATCAGAAGACACACCTCCTCCTGTTTCCTACCCAATCACAGTTCCTTTCCCTTGGTTTAAAAACCCTGTCAGTTGTTTGCTCTAGAGCTCAATCTCTCTGTAAATGCCATATGTCTGTAGATTGCGCTTTTTCACCCGCTCCTGCTATGTGTCTATCTCTCTTTATGTATTGAGCTATCTTTTGTTTGAGCACCTCCATATCACTCTGTCCTCACCTGTGAGTATTGTTTTTGGTTATGGTGTTTGTTTGCTGGTGGGAAAAGGGGGTCACCAAGACAAGTCGTCCATGGGCATACACTACCCGTAGGTAAACTTTGCTAAATACACTAGTTAGAACTGGGCGGACCACCCACTGTATTTTTGGTTAGTTAGCTGTTGTTAAAATAGGCTAGTCTAGCTTAGGGGTGTTTTGTATGCTTATTGTTTCTTTCCTTGGGTCCAGCTCAGCCCCTTTTCCAGCTTCCCCCCCATTACCGTGTGTTTTCTAATAAACGATGTGTTTGGCGGTAATTTAGTTGTCTGTGGTTATTTTGTTCTCTCTCTTTTTCACTATTATAATTCGCATGAGTTATGTTACGGGTCTCGTTACCATCTCCCCTAGACTGTCGGGCCAAAAGGGATTCGTAACAAGTGCACAGGTAGAGTGCTTAACCTATCCTGTGACACACTATACTGAAGGCTTTCTGTGGCATGCTGGACCAATAAAGTATGAATCTAGGGGCCAGTGATGACAGCTACTGATCAGCACTTCCTATCACGCCCAGTAAGCTTAGAAATGCCCTCAGCATGTGGCCAACTGGACATCAACAATAATGTCCTGTCCAACAATCAAGTTAAACAAATAACCAAACAGCCAAACTGTATCACGATGCATGCCTGATGGCAAACTGCAAATCTTGGCAGCAAAGACACAATCCCTCTCAGACCCAGATAGCACGTTGGCTCACTTAGGGAAAGAGACTAGTGATTTTAAATGTTTTATTTTAATATATTCTCAAAAGAAAATCCCTCCCTGAAAAACTATGTATGGATTTTATCCCAAAATATTTGTTGCATTGGAGGTTTATCATTGAGTTGACCAGCTTATCTAATATGTGGTAGTGCTCTTTGAGCACTAAGATACTTCACATCAAAACCCCTGGATGGCAGTAGAAAGTTTTCTTCAGAATGGCCTGAAACTGATCACAGAGGACAGCAGTTAATACCGAACCATCACGTTACGACCCAATTGATTTGAAAAGACTTGCGCAAAAAGGGGGAAATACAGGCATGTCAAGCTGAGCTTCATTGAAGGTCAGGATAGCCTATTTGCAGTGTGGGAAATCTTCCCCTTAAGTCATTTAGCTTTCATTTCCACATCTGATATCAGAAAAAGTGGTCCCTGTAAGACGGATAAGCTTAGTATTGGCCGGAGCTAAAAATAATAAGCCTTAGATGTTAAGAGACCAGGGTTTGTTCTCCCAAGTCATTAGCTGTGATACCCGTTACTGACTTGTATTCCCTGAGAGGAGTAGTAGAGGAATGGTGCAACGGTTGTTCTTGCCATCAAAGTCATTCCAAAGAGTTTGGTTTTCACACCGAAATGGCACAATTCAAGGGACATTTTTTTTACAGACACCCCCATAGTGTTCCACTTCCATTACATTCAATGCTTTTCTACAATTCAGTTTACAAATGAACTCCTATTTCAATGCAATATTAAGAGTCTTGAATGTAGTGTTAAGATTGGTCTATCAATTACACACAAAAAAAACTTATCCAAAGGGACTTTGGTGACGAGCTGCATCAGCTTTGCGTAGATAAGGCAATCTTCAGTACACGCCAGGGAGATTCTGATGTTATCATTGCCCCTGCGAGAGCAACTCTGATGATCTCAACTTGTATTAATAAACACTCATCCAATAACTAATTTACAGTAAACAAGAATAATTAACATTTGTTGCCAGCAGATAATCAAAGTAGATTAAGCTGATAAAAGCACTCAGTGCCCCCTGATACTGAGGTATAGAGTGCCACTGAAGGAATCAACTAATACTCTATGCCTAGTTTGATGCCTTCACTCTACAGTGGGCTACTTGATAAACTACTCAGTGCCCCCTGATACTGAGGTATAGAGTGCCACTGAAGGAATCAACTAATACTCTATGCCTAGTTTGATGCCTTCACTCTACAGTGGGCTACTTGATAAACAACCACTCAGCCTGCTCCATTGATGGCAATGAAGTTAAAAAAGTTAGAGGCTATAAAAGTGATGCATGTGACAGAGCCATTTCATCATCTTGTACCAGCTCCCGGATACTGTAGCGAGTGTTAGCCTGGGACCCGGAGGAGCTTCTGTATCTCCATGATAAACTAATCTGGCATGATTTATTAACTAGTGGATCACACCGCTCTGTTCTCACTTCCCCAACACACACTTAGACTGTCTGGTACAGAAGGAGCCTTTCCACAGGGACACTCAAAGTCATTAGCAGCACATCCAAACTTTCTACACATACTGTACTTTCAACATTGTCCATACAAACTTTCTACACTGTCTATACAAACGTTCTACAGTGTCTACACAAACTTTCTACACGGTCTATACAAACGTTCTTCACTGTTTATACAAACTTTCTATACTTTCTACACAAACTTTCTACACAAACGTTCTACACTGTCTACACAAACGTCCTACACTGTCTATACAAATGTTCTACACTGTCTACACAAACTTTCTACACTGTCTATACAAACGTTCTACAGTGTCTACACAAACTTTCTACACTGTCTATACAAACATTCTACACTGTCTACACAAACATTCTACACTGTCTATACAAACTTTCTATACTATCTACACAAACTTTCTACACTGTCTATACAAACATTCTACACTGTCTAGACAAACGTCCTACACTGTCTATACAAACGTTCTACACTGTCTACACAAACTACCTACACTATCTATACAAACGTTCTACACAAACTTTCTACACTGTCTACACAAACTTCCTACACTATCTATACAAACGTTCTACACAAACTTTCTACACTGTCTATACAAACGTTCTACAGTGTCTACACAAACTTTCTACACTGTCTATACAAACGTTCTACACTGTCTAGACAAACGTCCTACACTGTCTACAAAAACTTTCTATACTATCTACAAAAACTTTCTACACTGTCTATACAAACATTCTACACTGTCTAAACAAACGTCCTACACTGTCTATACAAAAGTTCTACACTGTCTACACAAACTTCCTACACTATCTATACAAACGTTCTACACAAACTTTCTACACTGTCTATACAAACTTTCTACACTGTCTATACAAACTTTCTACACTGTCTACACAGTCATTTAAAACATTGTTTCGATTCTAAAGTCAAAACATATGCTTGGAAAAGTTTCAGACAATACCATTATGTTCTAATCTTTAGTCGTCTTCAGCAGCAAATGGCACATAACATTTCATGATAATAATATAAGCCATAACTAACGGGGGGAAAAAAACTATTTCTCCACATACTGCTACCGAAGCATAATCTCAATAACTGATGTTTTCCTTCGTCATTATTTCCTCCTTAGTTTCATAATACAGGTATATCTTTTCTCATCAGTTTGATGGTCCAGTCTCCTGGTCTTCCCCAAAGTGACCTTGCAGTGTGTTGGTGAGGCTATAGAGTAAAACAGCTGTCTTCTCACATCGCTCCTGTCCTGGTCTCTCGTGGTCCACAGCAGAGTGCAGAGCTGGCACTGGACTGCACAAAGAATGCTGGCATCATTTCATTCTTTGAACCTCCATCTGCCACCACTCTGACCAAGGGGCTACTTCTAATTTTAGACCATCTATTCACATCCTCATCACTGTGTCTGTGTCCGCTAGCCTCCCAGACCCCCACCGCCCTAACACCCCTGTCCCACTTACCCCCCAGTCCCCTCCCCCCTCCCATCCACTCTTCAAATGCAAACTTTGCTTCCCATGGCGAGGCTGCACTCTACCAAGTAGACTAGAAGCAGCAGAGTGTCCTTCCTCAAACTTTTCCAGGTGAAGAATGGCTGCTTTGCTCAGTCTAATGGACAGGGCAGCTTTGTTCTTGAGCACTCTCTCACACATCAATTTAGAGGAAATCCCTGGCAGCTAGTAAAAGAGAAACACTCAATCACACAGATCACATTGTAATGTGCCGCAGGGTGAAATATAGCAATTATGTAATAATCTTAATAGCCCAAAAACTCTTGCAACTCCAATATCTCCATCACGACTTGCCTGTTGGAGCGCACAGTATGACTGCTGCGGATAATTCATCAAACATTGTCACGCTGTTGCTGCACAGACTAACTGTCTTTTAGATGTTTGTGCTCAATGTAAAAGTTATGTAGATCTATGTTGACTATATTTAAAAAAAAATCAATGTAAGGCACATTTTTTTGTTCTGTATACACACTATAGCACACTCTATAGCGGCCAGCAGTAACACACACGCACACACAGAGACGCACACACAGAGACGCACACACAGAGACGCACACCGCTCCGTAATGGCTGTGGCTTTGTTTAAAAATGCATCACACTTTTATTACTAGGCCTGGTGTAGCAGCTTGACAGGCCAGGCTGAGACCACAACATTATATAATGATGGATGGCTTTCATGTTAAAGATATCTGTGCAACCCCAAAAGAAATACAGTCTAAGTGACATCTATGTATTATCAAGGGAACGGTGGATCATAATTGAGTGCATATGTAGCCTGGCTGAGATCTGGCGAGCAGCTGACAGCTCTGCACAGGCCGTGTCATTTTACATCAGATATAAAGAATGTGGCTCTATAGGATGAAAACCACAGAAAATATCAAAATATCTGGGCTACAACATGCTACACAGTAGCAGATATTTTATGTGGTGCCTATTGCGTTACATAACATAACATACATATTTTGTTCCACAGTTTCTTTTTGATGATCTCCTGGTGATTTTGACTAAGGTTTATGTTTGTACATTCAGCGTTAGCAATTAATTAAGCTCTTTTTAAAGATAGGGCACGGGCTGTTGCATTTATACGGTAGGAAAGAAAACCGCTTCCTGTGAATTCATAAAGAGAGCTAAAAGAGGTGATGACGAGCTGACAGCTTCTGGAGGATGTGCTTCAAAATTGTTGCTTTTTTAACCATATTGTTGGCTTCAGTGGTAAGTGTAGCCACAGAGCCAAATCCGGCAGTGAAAGATTGCCAAAGAAATGTCTGGCATACAGAAAAATTCTCTCCTGCTAGATGATCTGTACGGTGGAGAGAGAAGTCCACCTCAGGCCATTGCTGTACCAGAGCTGTTGAGTTTGACTTTTCACTGGTTCTACTCTCACAGGTTGGAATGACTTCACTGTAACCCTGCCCTCACTGTATCATTAGTCCATCTATTAAGGTATTTTAGAGCTGATACTTTGAGAGTGCACTACTTTGTGCCGTATGCCTAATCAAATCATCCTCATCATCTAGGGAGAGTAAACTTGCCTGTGCCTCATACCAGTGACCCTCTCATCTTGAACCATTGGCTTCCACACTTCTGTTCCCCCTGTGTCCCCCAGCTGCACGGTACTGTTATATTGTCCTCACTTTCCAGCAGTTATACCGAAGACAAAAAAGTGTTGCCTCTGAATTGTTCTGTGCATTGAGATTACTCCCCAGAGTGAGGGCTGTAACCCCAGATGGTTATGTTGGAATTTAAAGGAGTGCAGATTAATAAATCATAATCCCCCAACCCAGAACTCAGTCACCTTCTTTGTTGTATCTAACACCCGTATTCCCCGCGGGTCAGGCACAGTGAGGCATTTAAGATCTCCGCTGCTGAGGAGAAGGAAAACAAACAGGTGGCGTAAACCTCAACGGGCTGGTTGTCTCGCGCTACGCTCCACGCCGAGCCTCCCTGACTCGGTCCTATCAAAGCGGGTTGTGAGGCCTCGCTGCGCTGCTCCACTAGTCCCATAGCGGCCTCTGGGACCAACGCTCCAGGTGCTCATTGAATTGCATGAAGGCTGAGTTCATTTCTCACGCTACTGAATGCACAAGACTCATGAGCTGCTTATTGATTTGTTGCCGGTGATCTCGTGTTTCTCATCCACAAAGAAGATTAGATCATAATTAATTGAATGAAAATAAGTATCCTTCATTGGTCATTAATTTAATAGTTTTGCCTAAGGATTGGCCAATACATTTTGTAAATATAGAAAAGCTATAGATTAAGCACTCAACGGATGTGAGAAAGTGAATAGGTGTGAGAGTATATGGTTAGTGTGTAGAGAATGTGGACTGCCTTTACCCACGAGAGCTGTACAGCAACGCTTGCAGGTGCCGGCTGGACATCAGTGAGATCCCGTCTGGTTTCAAGGACACTGAAGATCCCAAGGTACTTGTTGAAGAGGAGGAATATTATTAACCCCAGTGGCATGGCCGTCCATTTCTTCCTATTTCACAGCCACAACCGTCAAAACCATTATATTGGAACATTTCTTTGAACGGTGAAAGCTAATTTGACTTGGGAGAAACTATTCCAAGTAAGGTCAAAACAATGCCACAACAATGGCGGAAATAGGGCATTGTAAAAATAACTACATGGGGAGAAACTTTTGCAACACAAACCGTTCTTTGTTTCTAGGGCAGTGTACACCAGCATGACTAGACACTTGTCTTTTTGAAAAAGGGAGGTAGATCACTTTACTTCTAAGAATACCGAGATGAAAGTTCATATTGAGATGCAAAACTTGTTTTTAGATTTTAGCTTTGACATTCATATTATTTTGGGTAACTTTGAAAATGTAGACAGAAATTTCACCCTTTTCTTTAACTTATTAAATCTATGATATTACATCACATTGGACAAGTTGGAGCCCTGGGATGAAACCGTGTAGTACTCCATGTTAGGGGATATAGAGTTGATTGTTGTAGAGTGACTCTGTTCAAACTCAGGACAAGTAGAGGAGTGTGCCTTTCCTCTTGTCTTTGCTGTATAGGACATGGCAGTATGACAATATTCTGACTGCCATCCTCAAGACTCCTGAGCTCCACTATAATTAACCCTGGCCAGGCTCCAGGCCAGGTAGTGGAGACACTAGGCAGGCTAGAGTAGCGGAGCAGGGCAGGTGGCTGCCGGCGTGCCTGCCAGACGGCATCCATTCCCAGAGCCTGGAGTTGATCCTGCACGGGAGACGCTTTGACTCTCTCTACCGCATGCCTACACAGTGGACTCAGCAGAGCGCTCCAGCCAACAAACCCATCTGTGGAAGTCATTATTAGATCATCACTAAATGACTCAAGCAGGGCCCTCGATATGACTCTCTGCAACTCATTCTCTGCACAATTCACCAAAATGCAGCCTATCCTTCCTACACTATAATCACTTCATGCTGAGAATTCACTCTTTTTATATTCATACTTACTGACATAATGGATGTCATCATAACTTAATGTACAGTAGCCTACCACAGGCTCACTCAGTAGCCTACCACAAGCTCAAACCAGTGTAGTGTAGTCAGTATAGAGTGCAGTGATGTGTCCTATAAGGAGCATTGGTGGCAAATCTGATTGAGTCTATGGTAGGCTACTGATTGAGCCTGTGGGAGGCTACCTCCCACAGGCTCAATCAGTAGCCTACCATAGACTCAATCAGATTTGCCACCAATGCTCCTTATAGGACACATCACTGCACTCTATACTCTTCTGTAAACTGGTCATCTCTGTATACCCGTCGCAAGACCCAATGGTTGATGCCTATTTATAAAACCCTTGTAGGCCTCACTCCCCCCTATCTGAGATATGTACTGCAGCCCTCAGACAACACCTGTTTTGCCAGTCACTTTCTGTTAAAGGTCCCCAAAGCACTCACATCCATGGGTCGCTCATCTTTTATTTATTTATCTGTTATTTTACCAGGTAAGTTGACTGAGAACACATTCTAATTTACAGCAATGACCTGGGGAATAGTTACAGGGGAGAGGAGGGGGATGACTGAGCCAATTATAAACAGGGGATTATTAGGTGACAGTATGAGGGCCAGATTGGGAATTTAGCCAAAACACCAGGATTAACACCCCTACTCTTAGGATAAGTGCCATGGGATCTTTAATGACCTCAGATAATCACCTAGCATCCCAACCGAAAGACAGCACCCTACACAGGGCAGTGTCCCCAATTACTGCCTTGAGGTATTGGGATTATTTTATTTTTTAGACCAGAGGAAATAGTGCCTCCTACTGGCCCTCCAACACCACTTCCAGCAGCATCTGGTCTCCCATCCAGGGACTGACCAGGACCAGACCTGCTTAGCTTCAGAAGAAAGCCAGCAGTGGTATGCAGGGTGGTATGCTGCTGGCAGTTTGAAAAAGCTAACAACTGGAACGAGCTGTAACAAACACTCAATCTGGACAGTTTTATCACAATCTCTTCATTCAAAGGCTCAATCATGGACACTCTTACTGACAGTTGTGGCTACTTTGCGGGATGTATTGTTGTCTCTACCTTCTTGCCCTTTGTGCTGTTGTCTGTGCTCAATAATGTGTGTACCCTGTTTTATGCTGCTACCATGTTGTACTGCTGCCATGTTGTGTTGCTACCATGTTGTTGTCATGTTGTGTTGCTACCATGCTGTGTTAACATGGCAGCAACACATGACATGTAGTTGTCTTAGGTCTCTCTTTATGTAGTGTTGTGTTGTCTCTCTCATTGTGATGTGTGTTTTGTCCTATATTTTCCTTTTTCTTTTTAATCCCAGCCCCCGTCCCAGCAGGAGGCCGTTTGAGTTTTGGTAGGCTGTCATTGTAAGTAAGAATTTGTTCTTAACTGACTAGTTAAATGAAGGTTAAATAATATACAGTTGAAGTCGGAAGTTTACATACACTTAGGTTGGAGTCATTAAAACTTGCTTTTTAACCACTCCACAAATTTCTTGTTAACAAACTATAGTTTTGGCAAGTCGGTTAGGACATCTACTTTGTGCAAGACACAAGTATTTTTTTCAACAAATGTTTACCAACAGATTGTTTAACTTATAATTCACTGTATCACAAGATTACATACACTAAGTTGACTGTGCCTTGAAACAGCTTGGAAAATTCCAGAATATGATGTCATGGCTTTAGAAGCTTCTGATAGGCTAATTGACATCATTTGAGTAAATTGGAAGTGTACCTGTGGATATACTTCAAGGCCTACCTTCAAACTCAGCGCCTCTTTGCTTGACATCATGGGAAAATCTAAAGAAATCTGCCAAGACCTCAGAAAGAAAATTGTAGACCTCCACAAGTCTGGTTCATCCTTGGGAGCAATTTCCAAATGCCTGAAGGCCCATGTTCATCTGTACAAACAATAGTAAGCAAGAATAAACGCTATAGGACCACGCAGCCGTCATACTGCTCAGGAAAGAGATGCGTTCTGTCTCCTAGAGATGAACATTTTTTGGTGCGAAAAGTGAAAATCAATCCCAGAGCAGTAGCAAAGGACCTTGTGAACTGTTTGTGTGCCGAAGAACACCATCCCAACCGTGATGCACGGGGTGGCAGCATCATGCTGTGGGGGTGCTTTGCTGCAGGAGGGCCTGATGCACTTCACAAAATAGATGGCATCATGAGGGAGTAAATGTATGTGGATATTTTGGAAGCAACATCTCAAGACATCAGTCAGGAGGTTAAAACTTGGTCGCAAATGGGTCTTCCAAATGGACAATGACACCACGCATACCTCCAAATTTGTGGCAAAGTGGCTTAAGGTCAACAAAGTCAAAGTGGCTATCACAAAGCCTTGACCTGTTTATTTATTTTTTATTTTATTTCACCTTTATTTAACCATGTAGGCTAGTTGAGAACAAGTTCTCATTTGCAACTGCGACCTGGCCAATATAGAGCAAAGCAGTTCGACACATACAACAACAAAGAATTACACATGGAATAAACAAACATACAATCAATAATACAGTAGGAAAATATATATACAGCATGTGCAAATGAGGTACGATAAGAGAGGTAAGGCAATAAATAGGCCATGATGGCAAAGTAATTACAATATAGCAATTAAACACTGGAATGGTAGGATGTGCAGAGGATGAATGTGCAAGTTGAGATACTGGGGTGCAAAGGAGCAAGATAAATAAATAAATACAGTATGGGGATGAGGTAGACTGGATGGGCTATTTACAGATGAGCTATGTACATGTGCAGTGATCTGTGAGCTGCTCTGACAGCTGGTGCTTAAAGCTAGTGAGGGAGGTAAGAGTCTCCAGCTTCAGAGAATTATGCAGTTTGTTCCAGTCATTGGCAGCAGAGAACTGGAAGGAGAGGCAGCCGAAGGAGGAATTGGCATTGGGAGTGACCAGTGAGATATACCTGCTGGACCGCATGCTACGGGTGGGTGCTGCTATGGTGACCAGTGAGCTAAGGCGGGGCTTTACCTAGCAGAGACTTGTAGATGTGTGGGTTTGGCGATGAGTAAGAAGTGAGGGCCAGCCAACGAGAGCATACAGGTCGCAGTGGTTGGTAGTATATGGGGCTTTGATGACAAAACGGATAACTGTGATAGACTGCATCAAATTTGTTGAGTAGAGTGTTGGTAAATGACATCGCCGAAGTCGAGGATCGGTAGGATGCTCAGTTTTACGAAGGTATGTTTGGCAGCATGAGTGAAGGATGCTTTGTTGCGAAATAGGAAGCCGATTCTAGATTTAATTTTGGATTGGAGATGTTTAAGGTGAGTCTGGAAGGAGAGTTTACAGTCTAACCAGACACCTAGGTATTTGTAGTTGTCCACATATTCTAAGTCAGAACCGTCCAGAGTAGTGATGCTGGACGGGCGGGCAGGTGTGGGCAGCGATCGGTTGAAGAGCATGCATTTAGTTTTACTTGCACTTATTAAGAGCAGTTGGAGGCCACGGAAGGAGTGTTGTATGGCATTGAAGCTCATCTGGAGGTTAGTTAACACAGTGTCCAACAAAGGGCCAGAGGTATACAGAATGGTGGCGTCTGTGTAGAGGTGGATCAAAGAATCACCAGCAGCGAGAGCGACATCATTGATGTATACAGAGAAGAGAGTCGGCCCGAGAATTGAAACCTGTGGCACCCCCATACTGCAAGAGGTCCGGACAACAGGCCCTCCGATTTGACATATTGAACTCCGTCTGAGAAGTAGCTGGTGAACCAAGCAAGGCAATCATTTGAGAAACCAAGGCTGTTGAGTCTACCAATAAGAATGTTGTGATTGACAGGGTCGAAAGCCGTAGCCAGGTCGATGAATATGGCTGCACAGTAATGTCTCTTATCGATGGCGGTTATGATATCGTTTAGGACCTTGAGCGTGGCTGAGGTGCACCCATGACCAGCTCTGAAACCAGATTGCATAGGGGAGAAGGTAGGGTGAGATTCGAAATGGTTGGTAATCTGTTTGTTAACTTGGCTTTCAAAGACCTTAGAAAGGCAGGGTAGAATAGTTATAGGTCTGTAGCAGTTTGGGTCTAGAGTGTCTCGCGGCAGCTTTCCAATCTATGGGAATCTCAGGCGATACAAAAGAGAGGTTGAACAGGCTAGTAATAGGGGTTGCAACAATTTCGGCAGATCATTTTAGAAAGAGAGGGTCCAGATTGTCAAGCCTGGCTGATTTGTAGGGGTCCAGATATTGCAGCTCTTTTAGAACATTAGCTATCTGGATTTGGGTGAAGGAGATGTGGGGAAGGTTTGGGTGAGTTGCTGTGGGGAGTGCAGGGCTGTTAACCGGGGTAGGGGTAGCCAGTTGGAAAGCATGGCCAGCCAGGTCTGGAGTTAACCAAGGGCTATATCTATTCCTGGTTCTACATTTTTTGAATGGAGCATGCTTATTTAAGATGGTGAGGAAGGCACTTTTAAAGAATAACAAGGCATCCTGTACTGACGGGATGAGGTCAATGTCATTCCAGGATACGATTAGAAAGGCCTGTTCACTGAAGTGTTTAGGGAGCGTTTGACAGTGATGAGGGGTGGTCGTTTGACCGCAGACCCATTACAGATGCAGGCAATGAGGCAGTGATCGCTGAGATCTTGGTTGAAAACAGGTGTATTTGGAGGGCGAGTTAGTTAGGATGATATCGATGAGGGTGCCATTGTTTACGGATTTGGGGTTGTACCTGGTAGGTTCATTGATAATTTGTGTGAGATTGAGGGCATCAAGCTTAGATTGTAGGATGCCCGGGGTGTTAGGCATGTCCCAGTTTAGGTCACCTAGCAGCATCAGTTCTGAAGATAGATGGGCGGCAATCAATTCACATATTGTGACCAGAGCACAGCTGGGGGCAGAGGGTGGTCTATAGCAAGTGGCAACGGTGAGAGACTTGTTTCTGGAAAGGTGAGTTTTTAGAAGTAGAAGCTCAAATTGTTTTGGTACAGACATGGATAGTAAGATAGTAATACAGAACTCTGCAGTAGATTGCAACACCACCCCCTTTGGCAGTTCTATCTTGGCTGAAAATTTTATAGTTAGGGATGGAAATTTCAGGGTTTTTGGTGGTCTTCCTAAGTCAGGATTCAGACACGGCTAAGACATCCGGGTTGGCAGAATGTGCTAGAGCAGTGAATAAAGCAAACTCCTCTTGTAACTACCCATCCCGGATCCGGGAGCGTTGTCATCAACTGACACTAATTACTAGAAAATATTCATATTCATTAAATCACAAGTGAAATATATTGAAACACAGCTTAGCCTTTTGTTAATCACCCTGTCATCTCAGATTTTGAAAATATGCTTTACAGCCAAAGCAAGACAAGCATTTGTGTAAGTTTATCAATAGCCTAGCATAGCATTATGCCTAGCTAGCAGCAGGCTACCTGGTCAAGAAAATTAGAAAAGCAATCAAATTAAATCGTTTACCTTTGATGAGCTTTGGATGTTTTCACTCACAAGACTCCCAGTTAGATAGCAAATGTTCCTTTTTTCCAAAAATATTATTTTTGTAGCCGAAATAACGCCATTAGTTCTTCACGTTCGGCTGAGAATTAGACCGGAAATTGCGGTCACGACAACGGCGAAAAATATTCCAAATTAGCTCCATAATATCGACAGAAACATGGCAAACGTTGTTTATAATCAAATCTCAAGGTGTTTTTCAAATATCTATTCAATAATATATCAACCGGGACAGGTGGCTTCTTAGTAGGAAAAAGAGAAACAATGGCCGCATTTGTCTCTTATGCACAAAACACTCTGAGAGACCACTGACGCGATGTTGACGTTCAGGCTCATTTTTCAAAATAAAAACCTGAAACTATGTATTGTGACACTAGACACATTAGGGAAGCCATAGAAAAAGGAATCTGGTTGATATCTCATTCACTGCTCAATAGGGACGCATAGGAACGCAGAGCTTTCTAAATAAGTGTCCCTTCCTGATTGGATTTTTCTCAGGCTTACGCCTGCAATATCAATTCTGTTATACTAACAGACAATATTTTTACAGTTTTGGAAACTTTAGAGTGTTTTCTATCCTAAGCTGTCAATTATATGCATATTCTAGCATCTTGTCCTGACAAAATAGCCCGTTTACTTTGGGAATGTTATTTTTCCAAAAATGAAAATAGTGCCCCCTAGATTGAACAGGTTAAGGACTAGGCTGCATGAAACCAAGGCTTTTACGGTTACCGAAGAGAGCACCTGGGGAGTAGGAGTGACGCTAGGCACTGCAGGTCCTGGATTAATCTCTACATCACCAGAGGAACAGAGGAGAAGTAGCATAAGGGTACGGCTAAAGGCGATAAGAACTGGCCGTCTAGCATGTTCGGAACAGAGAGTAAAGGGAGCAGGTTTCTGAGCACGATAGCATAGATTCTAGGCATAATGTACAGACAAAGGTATGGTAGGAAGAGAGCTCATTGGAGGTAAACCTAGGCATTGAGTAATGATGAGAGATATAGTTTCTAGAGATGTTTAAACCAGGTGATGTCATCGCATATGTGGGAGGTGGAACAACATGTTTGGTTAGGCATATTGAGCAGGGCATATTGAGCAGGCTCTACAATGAAATAAGACAGTAATCACTAACCAGGACAGTAATGGACAAGGCATATTGATATTAGGGAGAGACATGCGTAGCCAAGTGATCGTATGGGTCCAGTGAGTGGTTGAGCTGGCTGGGGACATGGCAATTCAGACAGTTAGCAGGCTGGAGCTAACAAGCTAGCAGGCTGGGGCTAGCAAGCTAGCATAAGGGCCTTAGATGGCCTTAATGCGGTGACGTTGATAGAACAGTCGTGGAATTAGTAGGGTTCCAAGTAGCAGAGGGGTCCAAGTCCAATTGGCAAAATTGGTATAGTGGTCCAAGAAACTGGCCGATGGATCAGCTTACAGTCCAATATGTTCTAGATAGCTAGCAGGCCGTGGTTAGCAGAATGGGCCTTCAGGGGACGTTGCGCCTGAGGGGCCTGTTGGGATCCTCGGGCAGATTATGTCGGTATTCCAGTCGTGAAGGATCTTCGGGGTTCTGTGCCCCGTACCGGCAGTAGAAGGGGTCCGGATATTGTAGCCGAAGAGCTAGCTCCGGGACGGAAACATAGTGGGGAGTAGTCAAGCCGGGTTGCGGTCAGCTAGCTGCGATGATCCAGGTGAAAAGGTTCAGAGTTTGCGGTAGGAATCCGGGCTTATGGAAAGAAAAATAGGTCTGGATTGCTCTGGTTTGAAACGTGTTGTACGAACTGGCGAGAGCTTTCCAAGATAAAGATTAGCTGATGACCACTAGCAGGGGTTAGCTGACTGGTAGCTGATAGCTGGTAGCTAGTTAGCTACTAGCTAGGTTCAGTTGAGGTATTCCAGTTTGGAGGTAAACAGAAATACTTTAGAACAAAAACAGATCCACACCACATTGGGTGAGGCGGGTTGCAGGAGAGTATTTTGAAGTTGAGGATTAGGAAAAATATTAAAAAGAATGCGAAGAAAAATATATACGAGACAAGACAAAGACAAAGACATCTGACTGCTATTGGATAGATAGATAAGACCTCAATCCTATAGAAAATTTGTGGGCAGAACTGAAAAAGCGTATGCGAGCAAGGAGGCCTACAAACCTGACTAAGTTACACCAGCTCTGTCAGGAGGAATTGGCCAAAATTCACCCAACTTACTGTGGGAAGCATGTGGAAGAAACGTTTGAGACAATTTAAAGGCAATGCTACCAAATACTAATTGAGTGTATGTAAACTTCTGACCCACTGGAAAAGTGATGAAAGAAATAAAAGCTGAAATAAATAATTCTCTCAACTATTATTCTGACATTTCACATTCTTAAAATAAAGTGGTGATCCAAACTGACCTAAAACAGGGATTTTTTACAAGGATTAAATGTCAGGAAATGTGAAAAACTGAGTTTAAATGTATTTGGCCAAGGTGTATGTAAACTTCCAACTTCAACTGTATATATTTTTTTAAGTACAGTGCCTTGCGAAAGTATTCGGCCCTCTTGAACTTTGCGACCTTTGCCACATTTCAGGCTTCAAACATAAAGATATAAAACTGTATTTTTTTGTGAAGAATCAACAACAAGTGGGACACAATCATGAAGTGGAACGACATTTATTGGATATTTCAATTTTTTTTAACAATTTCAAAAACTGAAAAATTGGGCGTGCAAAATTATTCAGCCCCTTTACTTTCAGTGCAGCAAACTCTCTCCAGAAGTTCATTCTCCAGAATGATCCAATGTTGACCTAAATGACTAATGATGATAAATACAATCCACCTGTGTGTAATCAAGTCTCCGTATAAATGCACCTGCACTGTGATAGTCTCAGAGGTCCGTTAAAAGCGCAGAGAGCATCATGAAGAACAAGGAACACACCAGGCAGGTCCGAGATACTTTTGTGAAGAAGTTTAAAGCCGGATTTGGATACAAAAAGATTTCCCAAGCTTTAAACATCCCAAGGAGCACTGTGCAAGCGATAATATTGAAATGGAAGGAGTATCAGACCACTGCAAATCTACCAAGACCTGGCCGTCCCTCTAAACTTTCAGCTCATACAAGGAGAAGACTGATCAGAGATGCAGCCAAGTGGCCCATGATCACTCTGGATGAACTGCAGAGATCTACAGCTGAGGTGGGAGACTCTGTCCATAGGACAACAATCAGTCGTAAAGTGCACAAATCTGGCCTTTATGGAAGAGTGGCAAGAAGAAAGACATTTCTTAAAGATATCCATAAAAAGTGTTGTTTAAAGTTTGCCACAAGCCACCTGGGAGACACACCAAACATGTGGAAGAAGGTGCTCTGGTCAGATGAAACCAAAATTGAACTTTTTGGCAACAATGCAAAACGTTATGTTTGGTGTAAAAGCAACACTGGAACGACGTTCGTCTGTAGAAGGAGAAGCGGACCAAAAAGCAGCGTGGTGGTTACTCATGTTCTTTAATGGAAAACTGAACGATGCATGAAATAACTTAAATCTACAAAACAACAAACGGAACGTGAAAACCTATACAGCCTATCCTGTGACAACAAACACAGAGACAGGAACAATCACCCACAAACACACAGTGAAACCCAGGCTACCTAAGTATGATTCTCAATCAGAGACAACTAATGACACCTGCCTCTGATTGAGAACCATACTAGGCCGAAAACATAGAAATGCCCCAAAACATAGAAAAACAAACATAGACTGCCCACCCAACTCACGCCCTGACCATACCAAATAAATACAAAACAACGGAAATCAAGGTCAGAACGTGACAGTACCCCCCCACAAAGGTGCGGACTCCGGCCGCAAAACCTTGACCTATAGGGGAGGGTCTGGGTGGGCGTCTGTCCGCGGTGGTGGCTCTGGTGCGGGACGCGGACTCCACCTCATCATTGTCTTAGTCCGCCTTATTGTCCGCCTCCGTGGCTTTCTCACCATGGCCACCCCTCTCAATGACCCCACTGGACAGAGGGGCTGCTTGGGACAGAGGGGCAGCTCGGGACAGAGGTGAAGCAGCTGCTCGGGACAGAGGGACAACTGCTCGGGACAGAGGGGCGGCAGCAGCTAGGGACAGAGGGGCGATAGCTGCTCGGGACAGAGGGGCGGCAGCTGCTCGGGACAGAGGGGCAGCTGCTCGGGACAGAGGGGCGGCAGCTGCTCGGGACAGAGGGGCAGCTGCTCGGGACAGAGGGGCGGCAGCAGCTCGGGACAGAGGGGCGATAGCAGCTCGGGACAAAGGGCCGGCAGCAGCTCTGGACAGAGGGGCAGCTGCTCGGGCGGCCCCTGGCTGACTGGCGGCACTGGCGGCCCCTGGCTGACTGGTGGCCCCTGGCTGACTGGCGACACTGGCGGCCCCTGGCTGACTGGCGGCACTGGCGGCCCCTGGCTGACTGGCGGCACTGGCGGCCCCTGGCTGACTGGCGGCACTGGCGGCCCCTGGGTGACTGGCGGCACTGGCGGCCCCTGGTTGACTGGCGGCACTGGCGGCCCCTGGCTGACTGGCGGCACTGGCGGCCCCTTGCAGACGGGCGGCACTGGCGGCCCCTGGCAGACGGGCGGCACTGGCGGCTCCTGGCAGACGGGCGGCACTGGCGGCTCCTGGCAGACAGGCGGCACTGGCGGCGCTGGGCAGACGGGCGGCACTGGCGGCGCTGGGCAGATGGGCGGCACTGGCGGCGCTGGGCAGACGGGCGGCACTGGCGGCGCTGGAGAGGAGGAAGGCTCTGGTAGCGCCGGAGAGGCGGGAGACTCCGGCAGCGCTGGAGAGGAGGGAGCCCCTGTAAGGATGGGCCGGAGAGACAGCCTGGTACGGGGGGCTGCCACCGGAGGGCTGGTGCGTGGAGGTGGTGACGGATAGACCGGGCCGTGCAGGCGCACTGGAGCTCTTGAGCACCGATCCTGCCCAACCTTACCCGGTTGAATGGTCCCGGTCGCCCTGCCATGCGGCGAGGTGGAATAGCCCGCACTGGGCTATGCAGGCGAACCGGGGACACCGTGCGCAAGGCTGGTGCCATGTAAGCCGGCCCAAGGAGACGCACTGGAGCCCAGATGCGTAGAGCCGGCTTCATGGCACTTGGCTCGATGCCCACTCTAGCCCAGCCGATACGCGGAGCTGGAATGTACCGCACCGGGCTGTGCACCCGCACTGGGGACACCATGCGCTCCACAGCATAACACGGTGCCTGCCCGGTCTCTCTAGCCCCCCGGTAACCACAGGAAGTTGGCTCAGGTCTCCTACCTGGCGTAGCCATACTCCCTGTTAGCCCCCCCCCCCAAGAAATTTTTGGGGCTGACTCCCGGGCTTCCTTGCCAACCGTGTTCCCTCATATCGCCGGCTCCTCTCTCCGGCTGCCTCTGCTCTCCTCGCTGCCTCCACCTGTTCCCATGGAAGGCGATCCTTTCCCGCCAGGATCTCCTCCCATGTGTAGCAACCCTTGCCGTCCAACACATCGTCCCAAGTCCATTCCTCCTTGTGCCGCTGTTGCCCGTTACCACGCCGCTTGGTCCTGTTGTGGTGGGTGATTCTGTAACGACGTTCGTCTGTAGAAGGAGAAGCGGACCAAAAAGCAGCGTGGTGGTTACTCATGTTCTTTAATGGAAAACTGAGCGATGCATGAAATAACTTAAATCTACAAAACAACAAACGGAACGTGAAAACCTATACAGCCTATCCTGTGACAACAAACACAGAGACAGGAACAATCACCCACAAACACACAGTGAAACCCAGGCTACCTAAGTATGATTCTCAATCAGAGACAACTAATGACACCTGCCTCTGATTGAGAACCATACTAGGCCGAAAACATAGAAATGCCCCAAAACATAGAAAAACAAACATAGACTGCCCACCCAACCCCCGCCTTGACCATACCAAATAAATACAAAACAACGGAAATCAAGGTCAGAACGTGACAAACATAGCTCATCACCCTGAACACACCATCCCCACTGTCAAACATGGTGGTGGCAGCATCATGGTTTGGGCCTGCTTTTCTTCAGCAGGGACAGGGAAGATGGTTAAAATTGATGGGAAGATGGATGGAGCCAAATACAGGACCATTCTGGAAGAAAACCTGATGGAGTCTGCAAAAGACCTGAGACTGGGACAGAGATTTGTCTTCCAACAATGATCCAAAACATAAAGCAAAATCTACAATGGAATGGTTCAAAAATAAACATATCCAGGTGTTAGAATGGCCAAGTCAAAGTCCAGACCTGAATCCAATCGAGAATCTGTGGAAAGAACTGAAAACTGCTGTTCACAAATGCTCTCCATCCAACCTCACTGAGCTCGAGCTGTTTTGCAAGGAGGAATGGGAAAAAATGTCAGTCTCTCGATGTGCAAAACTGATAGAGACATACCCCAAGCGACTTACAGCTGTAATCGCAGCAAAAGGTGGCGCTACAAAGTATTAACTTAAGGGGGCTGAATAATTTTGCACACCCAATTTTTCAGTTTTTGATTTGTTAAAAAAGTTTGAAATATCCAATAAATGTCGTTCCACTTCATGATTGTGTCCCACTTGTTGTTGATTCTTCACAAAAAAAATACAGTTTTATATCTTTATGTTTGAAGCCTGAAATGTGGCAAAAGGTCGCAAAGTTCAAGGGGGCCGAATACTTTCGCAAGGCACTGTATCCAACCACAGGCTCAATCTTAGTGGCATATGTCCCCTGTCCAAAGGTAAGAATATAGGCAACAATAGCTAAACCATTAGGTTGGAAATTAAAGAAGAAACCATGATTACGGATTGTTTGATTTGAAAATAACTAATGAAGTCCATAATGTTGTTATTATAAGACAGAGGAAATCCATTCACTGTGTCAAAAATGCTGAGCTTAGTTTTGCCTGGGCTTTCTTAAAAGGGCCCCTAAGACTTCTAACATTCTAGATATCATCTCAGTCATCCTGGGATAAAGAGAATCCATAAGCCCCTCATTGTCTTCAGTTTGACCAGGTGCTTGGCACATACAGTAGAACCCGCACTGGCTCTGCCAAGAACTGCTGGCTCGCACACAACACCACAAATACATCCTTTCTCTCTATGCTGTGAAATGATTTAGAGAGGAGAGGACTCACTCTTGATGGCAGAAAGCAACCCAAGAATACCATGATGTTTTATCTATAGATATAGGATAAAGCAGAACATTGTTGGGATTAGGCCTATGTTAAGAAAACGGAATCCTAACACTTATTCTATGCTACTGCATATGGCAGTTACAATCTCTTAAGAATTTCCATTCTTCCAGCACATAAATTAAATTTATCATGCATTCAGTACCACTCAGGTACCTAAGTAACCATAATTTAGCAGACAGCTCCATATTGTCTTTTGTATTTCAGAGCGACCATGATTTAGTAGTGAACTTCATGGATAACCTGTTCATCATGGAATGCGAGGCAGCAGTCGCTTAATATTTAATTTGTCTGCAAGGAAACATGAGGCTTTAAGAATTTTACTGCAAGTTTTGAAGAGATGAACTTGCTGTTTCTGTTTCATAGGTCAACTTTAAACAAACACTCCTCTTTGATTTTTGCTTCCCTTTTAAAATGATCGATTCATGAGTGGATGTCTGCACAAACCTGGGGTGTAATGAACTATTTATTTAATGTGGCTAACACAATCTAAACAACATGATCACACTGTTTTGCTCAGGTTTTATTTTACTAA
Source organism: Oncorhynchus mykiss (assembly GCF_013265735.2). NCBI lineage: Eukaryota > Metazoa > Chordata > Actinopteri > Salmoniformes > Salmonidae > Oncorhynchus > Oncorhynchus mykiss. The sequence continues at coordinate 30,958,663 of NC_048565.1, forward strand.
ACCCTTTAGAGCACAATAGATAAGGGCTTTGCGATTCAATTAGGTGGTAGAAAACAAGATAATAATACAAATCCTAGAAAACCCACAACAGTTTACTTTATTACTCAGCTACGCTGCTGTACTTCTCTTGATTATTAGCATTACAATTGCTGAATTTAAATATGCTGACAAGCTGACCGACCTGCTGCAGATTTCTCACTTGCTTTATCCCTCCTTAAAGGCCCAATTCAGGTATTTGTATATCAGTATCAAATCATTTCTCGGTAAGTACCTTAGTGTGACTGTTTCAATAAAAATTGCTTAAAAAAAGAAACAAAAATAGCTTCTTAGCAAAGATACATTTCTCAAGCAAGAATATTTCTGGAACCGTCTAGGAGTGGTCTGAGTGGGGAGGTGAAAACTGAAAACTAGCTGTTATTGGCAGAGAGGTTTGGAACTCTCTTTCTTATTGGTCTATTAACTAATTTACCGCCTGGTGATGTCACCAAGTAGGTCAAAACTCCATCCCAGCAAAACAGGATGAATTTTCAGGTGGTCTTTTCAAACAACTCATTTTCACAATTTCACAATATTATTCCAACTTCAGAGTGTGGAAATATATATAAAACAGAGGAACATAACTTTTTTGACTGTCCTGGGCATTTAAGTGGCACAGCGTTCTAAGGCACTGCATCTCAGTGCTTGAGGCATCACTACAAACACTCTGGTTCAAATCCAGGCTGTATCACAACTGGCTGTGATTGAGAGTCTCATAGGGTGGCGCACGTCCGGGTTTGTCCGTTCTAGGCCGTCATTGTAAATAAGAATTTGTTCTTAACTGACTTGCCTAGTTAAATAAAGGTATTAAAATGTAATGACAATTGCAGACAAACAATCAGAATCACTTAATCATCTTGTGACTTCTTTAATGGCAAACAATTTAGCTGGTGATTTGATTTCCGTGTTTGCTCTTAAAGATTCAAATTACAACAAAGCAATCTCAAGTTAGCGTATTTGTATTTTGACAATGCATTTTCTGTTCCTCCTTATCATAGGGATGCATTACATATTCAAGATGTCTATAAAAGCAAAAAAGATTAAAATAAATAAATGTAATTAGCATGAGAATAACCCTGACAGCCCCCTCTCGTCTTATCTCCACATTTGAATTCCAAGGACTTTCTTTCTGACGAACCTACAAGCAGCTACAAAGAGCATAAGAGGATTTTAATTACTGGGAAGAAAAATGTTCAGCTATACTGTTCAATCTATACCGACCTTTGACCGTCATGGCAATTTAAAGTTCCATTTTACATTCCTTTTCCTTAAGCTTCTGTTAGGTAATGTTCAAAGAAACAAGAAATAAATACAAGATGAGATCTTAGAGGCAATACTGGATCTTGTTTAAGGGGAAACAGCAATGCAAAGCATACAGCCAGATTTCTACAGGTCCAGGGTATGGACCTCATGGGTCCAGTTTCTGTTCCAGACTCTCCTGTCAAACCTTCTCTACATCTCATTGCCAGTGTTACCTGTTCAGTTCCTGACTTTCATCTTCAACACTTCTATGCCAACTTCGGAAACCTAAGCTCAGGCTCCATGTCTAGATCTTGACTCACTTTTATTTAGTGGCTATGTCGTATTTTGAGCCAGCATTTCAGGTGATACTGACCCTGCTTTTACTCACCTCTCCTGATTTTCCTTCCATAAATCATTAAAAAAAGAACACATCATTGAAACAAGTGTCGTTAAGGGTCAAACGGAATACATGTATTACAAGAGGTTGAAACTACCCAGCACTCTCAGAGTCAGCTGGGCACAAAATACCCTTCTGTTCTCACTGTCACCTCCTGGTACCTTCACGCTATGTGGATAGATCTGGGAGGGATGGGGAGGAGGGGGTGTGGAGGGGGGGGAGAGTTGAATTCCAGGGGGTGAGGCCGAGGAGGATGGATAAATTAGCCAAACCACTTAGGTGATTTCAACTAAAATTAGCAGTGCTGCCTGTGGGCTCCATCAATTTTCCAACTTACTCAAACTCTGACAAGCATGGAGGAACTTTCTCCCTCTGGCCCCTCCAGTATCTACGTGCCCCTTCTCCCTCTTCACTCCCCTATCCTCTACACACCCACTTCACTCCTCTATACTGTACTCCAATCAGGCCTCTGCTCAGCAATCCCAGTATAGGCACGGTGGGCTAATTTGGAAGTATATAAGGAAGACACCCTAAGAGTAAGATTCTCTCTGGTTCCTCTTCTTGGAATGCCATCATGGTCATCTTCCACTGTACTTGAGCAACAGTTAAATGAATAATTTTATTGATAACTGAGAAGTTTTAATTTACTGCTTGATTAAATTACACAATTAAATGTAGTCAGAACTTTTATTCAGGCCTCAAACAGAGCTTTGTGTTCTCTTTTTCACAGGTGTTCATGGTTTCTGTTGACACACAGTAATCTGGTAGCAGAGAGACCACATCATTTCAATACGCTGAATTACATTGGATATGAATTTCAATACGCTCCCTTTAAAGTAAGTCTTAAACAAATATTGCTCAGCATAGCAACTTGTTTCTATGTATATACTGTATGTGTGATACTGGTGAAAACAGGTCATATAAAGAGAAGGAACATTGCTCCAACAATGAAATTGATTAAATGGAAAGGTTTGTCCAGCCTGTACAGGATGAATACCCAATTTCCTTCTTAATCAGATGACATATGGGGCACAATTTATCTACACCTGGTCCTCCCTGGCACCTTTTCTCTCTCCTTACCGAATGTCCAAATTTCCTACACCGACAGACAGGTGGCCCACCTGCCCTAGAATATCTAATTCACATTTTATGGTTAGTAAGTGTCAACTCTTTCTCTCCGGACAGCATTTACTACGGTGCAGCCTCCCATATGGTGTGTCTGGTAAACCAATTAACAAAAAATCTGATAAAATGATGCATTTAGTTTACGTGAAAAAAATCTGCCTGTCAAACACACTCAGTAGAAGGAAACTATGATTAAAACTAGTACATATTGAAATATGACAAAGACGTTCAATCTCCTGGACCTACCATTACCAACACTACATTGTTGTCAACAAGCTTGAAGCCATACTACAAAAATGTTATGTTACAACATTATGTTATAGGATCTGTTTTCCATTTCAGCAAACATGTCTCCATATGTGTTTGTGAAAGAATATAAAACACATTTCTAGATAAAAAAATAAATAAAATCATGCTTAATTGCTCACAGTAGTAGACGCTGCAGGCAGAACACTGCATTTTGTTGTTAATCAGACAGCAGCTCATCAGCACAGACGGCAAACAGACTGAAACTGAGCACACAGAGTGTGAACAAACGCACACACACACGTACACGTACACACACAGCAAGAGCAAAAGCAAAGCAACCCTTAAAAAGATACTGCCCTGACTCACTCTGACATGTACAGTAATCAGACAAAAAAAGTGACTGCTCATATTGGCTACCTAACTGACCAACCAGACCCACAGATCCTGAACAGATGAAAATGAAGCCATTTCATACAGACTGCTCAGACCAGCCAAGCACACTAAATTGACCTATTCCTTAATCACTTATAATGAAGACAATGTGAGCCTTGAGTGGTGCAGAGACCTCGAGCACAAGAACAGCCCTCACACATCCTCTGACTGGCTGCCACACAAATTAAACAAAGCTGTTGGTGAATTCTAAATCGAAACGGTGAATTCCAAATCACCTCCCTGAGAGACTACCTGTCCCCCAACAGGCACCCTCTAATTTGTCCAATTAATGGGAATAGTGTTCCAATTAAAATGTCATATCCAAATTAATTTTATTTGAGATGAAAATCTGCCTGGCGAGGCTGCCTGGTGAGAGACCTTTAACAATACGAAAAACTAAAAAATGCACTTATATTCATTTATCCAACTAATAGCTTTTCATCTTTCTATGCACCTGAAGATCATGCTCAGAATTTAAAATAGCCATTGTTCAATCTGAAATACAAACTGCCATCGGACATGAAGGCAAGGTTAATTGTGCACTGACAATATGTACAGTGCAGTGCACGTTAGTGGTGGGGGGGAAATCGATACAGTTACATATTGCAATATTATTCGTGGAGGATATTCATCTATACATAAAGAATTGTGAGAGCCATGAGAAACGCAATACATATCGTGATAACATATTGTGAGGTCCATGGCAATTCCCAGCCCTAGTGAACATTTGACTGTTTCTGCTCCTTTGCACTACCACATTTTAAAAAGCTTTTTAAAAAAAATGATATACTTGTTAACACACTTTGTTAAATTTAAGCCCTGATTACCATTGTCATATGTGAAATATAAAGTATTGTCAAATAATCTCAGCTCATCTTTTCATTTCTTGGATATGACTGCTAACATTCTGCAATACATTATACATGTTCCTATGGTACAGTGTATGTTCGTATGGGACTAGTATATTCAGGGCCAATTTGCTCTTCTATTTCTTCATCCAGCAGACCTGCACAATGATGGGGGCCTGTGTTTTGTCAGCTCCAGCCGAGAGGCAGCCTTGGGATACCACTGAGACAGAGGGGTCAGCTTAAATTAAAACCTTTTGATCACATCACTGTACAACATCACAGCCGGCCGCCTCTTTCTTGGCTATTATGCAACCACTAACATCTGTTACTCCTTCCCAATCTTTATGTTTGGCCTAAGAGCTGCAATGCAATAGGTTATAGCAAGAGCTTAGATCAACATCAAAACAAAACTGAGCAGCACACAGCAATGACCAGCCAGGCCAGGCTGAGATAGACAGGCAGCACTGTATAGGAATCTAGTCAGCCATTTAATAACCAAATAAAGGAATACAAGGATAAGTGGTCTAACATGCAAATAGGGGAACTTTTTCTCTCCCCAGGTGAAATACATTTATTTTGTTTCAACCTCCATTTTCTTTTAGCCGGAACCGGTGAAAATGTATGCAGACAAAAGTTCTCATGTCTTCGGGACATTTCTCAGGGAATTGGCCAACGTTCTTTATGCTGCATAATATTTCCAGCAGCAAGCCTATGCCAATTGTTTGGAGCTGAAAAGGTGCTCCACGGAAGCCGATCAGCTCTTATATCAAATTCGCCATTATGACCTCCTCCCTAGAAGGAAAAAAATGTGAGAGTGAAAGAGAGAGAGGGGGTGAAGACAAGAGAAGTTAGAGAGAGGAGACTTCCAAGGACATGTCCAACTTCCTAATGGAATCTCCAGAATGAAGGAAGCGGAGCTGGTGATGGTAACGAGGAGGGCAGGAAGAACAGGGTCTATCCCTGGAGGCAGAGGCCCTCCCACCACTCTGAGTTATACAGTACAGAGGGGACAGGGGTCAAGAGCACTACTCATTTCTTGACAGGCTGGATAAATGTATTGAAAATGAAGCTAATTGAAAATAGGAATCAACTTACTTGGTGAATTTTGGTTTTGTGACCAGATTTGTATTTTTGTGTGTGTGTGTGTGTGGGGGGGGGGGGTAGTGCAAAGGAGCAGAAACAGTCAAATGTTCACTATATGATATTATGACGATATGTATTGCGTTTCTCATGGCTCTCACAATTCTATATCCCCATTTTACTTAGCTGTTCATATTACACTCTTAGAATTTGGTATCAGGGTTCTACCTGGTACCAAAAATAATTATGCTATGGGGACAGCAGAGGAACCCTTTTCGAATCCCTTTTTCGAAGAGTGTAGCATAAAAAAATGTCAACAAAATTTGGTAAAGGAACTGGGTAGTGCACAAGTAGATAGAGAGATTGTTTTTTGCATGGGACATTATTTTATTATTGGGCAACTGAATTTCAGGGGATAAATAAACTTAGTAGTGAATAAATATATTCTTCTTAATTCACAATCTGTTATTTTGTCCTCCCTGAATTACTGTAGAAAGTAATGATATTGTGACAAAGCATTTTCCATATGCCTACAGCCATCATCAAAATACTATTTATATCTTTATTGGTAAATCATCAACTTTTATTTGAAAGTGAAACAAATGGCAGACGTGAGGGCCCCTTGGGGGACCATTGAGTGGGCAGAGCAGCAAAGATAGGCGGCCTGACGAATGCTCAGCCAAGCCAAGCTGGAGGGAAGTAAAAGACACTCCTCCTCAAACAACCCCATCGGCTTTCGAAGTAACCGCCATTATTCAGTCCTCATCAAGCGGGACCAGGGGCTCGTTCCCCCACCGGGCTGAGGAGAGCGGCTGGCCACAATGAGGAGGAGGACTACCGAGATGAGCCTTGCCTAGACCCAGTGGTGTCTCAGCGAAGAGACGCCACATGGCCCAGGCTCGTTCAATTCCCAGCTGTCACTGCTGGCACAGGGCTCAGGCCCTTCAAGCATATCATCTGTGCTCGTATGGCTGTTAACCACTATACCCCCCAGCCCTGAACATATCCTCTGGCATAGCATTGTTGTCTTTCTGGGCCGTTGTCCTCTCTGTCATCAGACTATACAAGGATACACAGAGACAATGTTATATCTTTATCCATAACAAGACAACCTGTGAACAACAGCCATGTCTCTATATCTGAAGTGATAAAGATAAATATTTAGAAATGCTGTACTGGTCAAAATGCATTAATCATTTTTGGAGATGGCACTGATTCATACACACTCTATCAGTATCTACATAGGAGAGTAAGATGACCTGAAACATTCTGCACAGTATGATGTTGGTTGTGCTCTGTACAGAGGAGGATGTACTGTATGTAGTGTGAGTGAGCTGAATGAGACTCCAGTGAGGCGGAGGATCACTGCATTAATCTCATTGAACACTGAGGGTTCTGCTGTGCTGCTGCAGCCTAGAGACTCCCACTGAAGCCAATCTCTCCCGATGACAGAGCAATAATGTCACATGAGTCCAGGTGAGCGAAAAATGGCAGCCTGGTTGATGCCCAGCCGGCTCCTTTAATTGGGTAAAACAAAGTAATTTGAGAGCAGCGTGGGGGGCATGAGGGGATAAATGACGGGACAGAAGGTCACTGCTTCTCTTTTACTCTGTCGTACACGATCCACCAACACTCCCAGCATGCTCTACAGTTAATATTGAGATCCATTATACGGCAGCCTTTCACCATCTGCTTCAAACACTAAGGACTCGTGCTACACTACTTGTTTTTCCAGAAAATGACTTATTTCATATATTTTTCTTTGTTCTGAACAATATAAAACATGACATTACTAGGCATACTGCTCAGTCATAGCAGGCATTGTTTGTCTGTGTTGTGGTATAATAAAAAATACATCATTATGACTAACCACAGGTACAGATACATTTTCCATTGTAATCATCTCAATAGCCTCCATGATAATAGTGCATGTCTGTTCCTGTATTTACATAGACGGTGGGTATAGATAAGCAAGGCTTATACATCCAATTGCATCCTATACACACCGTACAGATGTAGGATCCTAATTTGATCACTCTTTTGTTGCTGGGAATGTTCCTGTTTAAAAAGGCTTCTAAAGTTTGTAATTTCCACTTTAAAATGTATCAACTCTACAAAAAAAATCACAAATTACTGTATAATCAACATAATAATGAATATTTCCTGTTGCTGAAGGATTATCTACCTGCAGTAGCAAATTGGCTCCAAATAAGATCCTGCATCTGTATACCTTAGGACCTCAATCCTACGGCTATATCAATTTGAGAGGTGCGCTAAAGTTATTCCACAATGATTACTTCTCTACAACCTGCTTGGTCTATCACTAATAAATAATTCAGGAGATATTTTCAGCTTTATAGGTGAAATAGCAGTTGAGTGGTTTTCAAAGGCTCCTTCCAAGAATCATGTCAGGGTCAAAACAAGATGCCATTGTAGATCTTTTGAGCAGGCAGGGCAGGATGGTGCAGCATCAAACTGTGAAGATAACAGTGCGGTGAGATAATCACAGTGGTGCCTCAGGTGTACTGTACTGTACTGTACACACACAGAGGCCTCAGCATTGACCGGCCGCTTACACATTCCCAGTCAGGTTTCATATGACAAATACTATGGTCAAACTACTGTACACATAGCTCAATTCCTGTAATTGTATGATAGCTGAAAGATACTGTATAGGTGGAACTGTATAGAACCTTGACTACTTTTGATAATATTTACAAACAGGCATGTGTGTGCATTTGGTATCTTTTTGTGTGTCTGTGTGTGGTAGTGCATGATGTACAGTGGGGCAAAAAAGTATTTAGTCAGCCACCAATGTGCAAGTTCTCCCACTTAAAAAGATGAGAGAGGCCTGTAAATTTCATCATAGGTAGACTTCAACTATGACAGACAAAATGAGAAAAAAAAATCTAGAAAATCCCATGAATTTATTTGCAAATTATGGTGGAAAATAAGTATTTGGTCACCTACAAACAAGCAACATTTCTGGCTCTCACAGACCTGTAACTTCTTCTTTAAGAGGCTCCTCTGTCCTCCACTCGTTACCTGTATTAATGGCACCTGTTTGAACTTGTTATCAGTATAAAAGACACCTGTCCACAACCTCAAACAGTCACACTCCAAACTCCACTATGGCCAAGACCAAAGAGCTGTCAAAGGACACCAGAAACAAAATTGTAGACCTGCACCAGGCTGGGAAGATTGAATCTGCAATAGGTAAGCAGCTTGGTTTGAAGAAATCAACGGTGGGAGCAATTATTAGGAAATGGAAGACATACAAGACCACTGATAATCTCCCTCGATCTGGGGCTCCACGCAAGATCTCACCCCGTGGGGTCAAAATGATCACAAGAACTGTGAGCAAAAACCCCAGAACCACATGGGGGGGGCCTAGTCAATGACCTGCAGAGAGCTGGGACCAAAGTAACAAAGCCTACCATCAGTAACACACTACGCCGCCAGGGACTTAAATCCTGCAGTGTCAGACGTGTCCCCCTGCTTAAGCCAGTACATGTCCAGGCCCGTCTGAAGTTTGCTGGAGAGCATTTGGATGATCCAGAAGAAGATTGGGAGAATGTCATATGGACAGATGAAACCAAAATGTAACTTTTTGGTAAAAACTCAACTCGTCGTGTTTGGAGGACAAAGAATGCTGAGCTGCATCCAAAGAACACCATACCTACTGTGAAGCATGGGGGTGGAAACATCATGCTTTGGGGCTGTTTTTCTGCAAAGGGACCAGGACGACTGATCCGCGTAAAGGAAAGAATGAATGGGGCCATGTATCGTGAGATTTTGAGTGAAAACCTCCTTCCATCAGCAAGGGCATTGAGTATGAAACATGGCTGGGTCTTTCAGCATGACAATGATCCCAAACACACCGCCCGGGTAACGAAGGAGTGGCTTCGTACGAAGCATTTCAAGGTCCTGGAGTGGCCTAGCCAGTCTCCAGATCTCAAACCCATAGCACATCTTTGGATGGAGTTGAAAGTCTGTGTTGCCCAGCAACAGCCCCAAAACATCACTGCTCTAGAGGAGATCTGCATGGAAGAATGGGCCAAAATACCAGCAACAGTGTGTGAAAAACCTTGTGAAGACTTACAGAAAACATTTGACCTCTGTCATTGCCAACAAAGGGTATATAACAAAGTATTGAGATAAACTTTTGTTATTGACCAAATACTTATTTTCCACCATAATTTGCAAATAAATTCATTAAAAATCCTACAATTTCTTCTAATTTTGTCTGTCATAGTTGAAGTGTACCTATGATGAAAATTACAGGCCTCTCTCATCTTTTTAAGTGGGAGAACTTGCACAATTGCTGGCTGACTAAATACTTTTTTGCCCCACTGTACTTCTGTGAATGGGCTCTATTGCTTGTGTGGGTTTTGTCCCAGGTGCAGCTGATGCATGGATCATGAGGTGCGAAGTGCTCAGGGCTTTGTTGGCACAAGCATCCTGGGATCATCTCTGAATGTGTCCCTGCATTTGCATTAAGTGGAGGAATGGTTCACATCCTCAGTCTAGTCTGCTGTGTGTCTGAGGGCCAGTGGAGCTGCATGCTAGTCTAACCCCCTGCAGGCAAAATCAGGTGTTATCTGTCTGACTGGGGAGAACGCCATCAATCTCTCCTGGCCCTTCTCCTTCCCGGATTCAAATCAGCACATGGATATACATCTGTGCCGATGATGCAGACAAGACTCAAAATGTCAGCCAGATGTTTACTGTGTATTTGTCCCTGTTTATAAACATATGTCTTTCTAGTAATCTGGAAATCAATGCTGTATAGTGTGCCCCGGGCCACTAGGAGGCATGGAAAGAAACATTGAGCGAATGACAGAGACGGATCACGAGAGAGAGGGAGAACAAGAGAGAGGCAGAGCGACAGACAGACAGACAGCCAGACAGACAGACAGACAGCTTTTTTTCTCTCTCTCTCTATGTTGACACTTGTTCTGCCTGATGGTAATCTGATGTGTGAGAGATGGCTGAGAGTTTGGAAGGCACTTTGTCCAATTAGAACTGTGCAAATTTCCACCTGTCCCTGGCAGAGATGAAGTGGCTCTTTGAGAAGACATTGTGGCGCTACGCCAGGTAAGAGAGCCCAACACACTGCTTGTGGAGCAAGCTGCCATTTACGAGCATAGCAAGCCACCCCTAATTAATATTCCCTCACATTTAAAAACAGATTTTGACATTAGTCTATTTTATTTATCAAAGTAAAAGACCTGAACAAACTACAGTGCCTTGCGAAAGTATTCGGCCCCCTTGAACTTTGCGACCTTTTGCCACATTTCAGGCTTCAAACATAAAGATATAAAACTGTATTTTTTTGTGAAGAATCAACAACAAGTGGGACACAATCAGGAAGTGGGACGACATTTATTGCATATTTCAAACTTTTTTAACAAATCAAAAACTGAAAAATTGGGCGTGCAAAATTATTCAGCCCCTTTACTTTCAGTGCAGCAAACTCTCTCCAGAAGTTCAGTGAGGATCTCTGAATGATCCAATGTTGACCTAAATGACTAATGATGATAAATACAATCCACCTGTGTGTAATCAAGTCTCCGTATAAATGCACCTGCACTGTGATAGTCTCAGAGGTCCGTTAAAAGCGCAGAGAGCATCATGAAGAACAAGGAACACACCAGGCAGGTCCGAGATACTGTTGTGAAGAAGTTTAAAGCCGGATTTGGATACAAAAAGATTTCCCAAGCTTTAAACATCCCAAGGAGCACTGTGCAAGCGATAATATTGAAATGGAAGGAGTATCAGACCACTGCAAATCTACCAAGACCTGGCAGTCCCTCTAAACTTTCAGCTCATACAAGAAGACTGATCAGAGATGCAGCCAAGAGGCCCATGATCACTCTGGATGAACTGCAGAGATCTACAGCTGAGGTGGGAGACTCTGTCCATAGGACAACAATCAGTCGTATATTGCACAAATCTGGCCTTTATGGAAGAGTGGCAAGAAGAAAGCCATTTCTTAAAATTATCCATAAAAAGTGTCGTTTAAAGTTTGCCACAAGCCACCTGGGAGACACACCAAACATGTGGAAGAAGGTGCTCTGGTCAGATGAAACCAAAATTCAACTTTTTGGCAACAATGCAAAACGTTATGTTTGGCGTAAAAGCAACACAGCTGAACACACCATCCCCACTGTCAAACATGGTGGTGGCAGCATCGTGGTTTGGGCCTGCTTTTCTTCAGCAGGGACAGGGAAGATGGTTAAAATTGATGGGAAGATGGATGGAGCCAAATACAGGACCATTCTGGAAGAACCTGATGGAGTCTGCAAAAGACCTGAGACTGGGACGGAGATTTGTCTTCCAACAAGACAATGATCCAAAACATAAAGCAAAATCTACAATGGAATGGTTCAAAAATAAACATATCCAGGTGTTAGAATGGCCAAGTCAAAGTCCAGACCTGAATCCAATCGAGAATCTGTGGAAAGAACTGAAAACTGCTGTTCACAAATGCTCTCCATCCAACCTCACTGAGCTCGAGCTGTTTTGCAAGGAGGAATGGGAAAAAATGTCAGTCTCTCGATGTGCAAAACTGATAGAGACATACCCCAAGCGACTTACAGCTGTAATCGCAGCAAAAGGTGGCGCTACAAAGTATTAACTTAAGGGGGATGAATAATTTTGAACGCCCAATTGTTCAGTTTTTGATTTGTTAAAAAAGTTTCAAATATCCAATAAATGTCGTTCCACTTCATGATTGTGTCCCACTTGTTGTTGATTCTTCACAAAAAAATACAGTTTTATATCTTCATGTTTGAAGCCTGAAATGTGGCAAAAGGTCGCAAAGTTCAAGGGGGCCGAATACTTTCGCAAGGCACTGTATATAAACACTGAACAAAAATATAAACGCAACATGTAGTGTTGGTCCCATGTTTTATGAGCTGAAATAAAAGATCCCAGAAATGTTCCATACGAAAAAAATCGTATTTCTCTATGTTGTATTCAAATGTGTTTATTTTTTTTAATTGAACCTTTATTGAACTAGGCAAGTCAGTTAAGAACAAATTCTTATTTACAATGACAGTCTACCAGGGAACAGTGCGTTAACTGCCTTGTTCAGGGGCAGAACGATGGATGTTTACCTCGTCAGCTCGGGGATTCAGTCCAGCAACCTTTCGGTTACTGGCCCAACGCTCTAACCACTAGGCTACCTGCCGCCTACCTGCCGTTTACATCCCTGTTAGTGAGCATTTCTGCTTTGTTAAGATGATCCATCCACCTGACAGGTGTGGCATATCAAGAAGCTGATTTAACAGCATGATCATTACACAGGTGCACCTTGTTTTAGGGATAATAAAGGCCACTCTAAAATGTGCTGTTTTGTCACACAACACAATGCCATAGATGTCTCAAGTTGAGGGAGCATACAATTGGCATGCTGACTGCAGGAATGTCCACCAGAGCGGTTGCCAGATAATTTAATGTTCATTTCTCTATCATAAGCGTCCAACCGGCCTCAAAACCGCAGACCACATGTAACCATGCCAGCCCAGGACCTCCACATTCCGGCTTCTTCACCTGCAGGATCGTCCGAGACGAGCCACCCAGACAGCTGAAGATACTGAGGACTATTTCAGTCTGTAATAAATTATTTTGTGGGGGAAAATGTATTTTGATTGGCTGGGCCTTGCTCCCCAGTGGGTGGGCCAGTCTCCCAAGTGGGTGGCCTCCCAGGCCCACCCATGGCTGCGCCCCTGCCCAGTCATGTGAAATCCATAGATTAGGGCCTAATTCATTCATTTAAATTGACTGATTTCCTTATATGAACTGTAACTCAATCAAAAAAAACATTGTTGCATGTTGCATTTATATTTTTTGTTCAGTATAATAATCTAATGTAAAATCCCTGTTGCGATCCCCATAGGATTCTGTGAGGGCGCTCTGTCGTAATATCTCACTCTCAACAGGAACATTGACCCAGGACTTCCATCTTCCTATTTCTGTGTATCTATTTCCGTCTCTCACTTAAAAATAGCCTTTTAATATCCCGACATGCTGTTAATTATTGCTAATGTATTGTACTACATTAGGAAAATAAAGTAGCAAATATTGATCGATAAGACAGATCAACTTTTGTCAGAGGATGTGAGCATGATTGGTGTTGCAAACATGGTGAAGAGTGAGTCCAACTTTCAATCACTGTCTACCACAGATCTGCACATCAGCTTTGATGGAACCTCATGCTCTAGCAGCACCCACTCTATCTTAACGCACCTCCTACAGCAATCAATCCACACAGACAATAATCATATATTCATTAGTGGCTTATTCATATTTAAAATCAGTTTTTTTTAAATAACAAAGGGACAAATGTCCTCTTTATTCTTTCTGAGAAAGATTATCATACTTTTTTGGATGATGAAAATGGAACAATTGGGATAAGAATTATTGTCAACATAAGTGGAGAATTAGAATCAATTCTGTTTATTGTCATTGTCTCTTAGTAAATGGTTGGAGTGCATATGAAACTGTAGCTTGGTTGTATGTTTACAGTATCTTATATCAAATGCAGTGTTTGTCTATGAAATAAATATAAATGTACTAGAAACCTGCAGAGGGCCTCTAGCCTTGGAAAAAAACAAGTGCACATGAATGCCAAGTCTCACAATTAGGAAGAAGTCGTTATGGAGGAAGCCTGAAGGGTCAGTAAAAGGCACGTCTTTGGACAATATGCTCCAGACACCTGTGTGATATTTAAATAAGAATAAGCTAATAGTTTCACATCCAATGTGATTCAACATGATTAATACTTTTGGGTATTGTTTAACCACTCAAGTCCATTGGCATTCTGTAATTGGTGAAAAAGATGGAGAGATGGGTTCCAATATTAATAATTAGTTGGTTCTGCTCTCTAAAAAATTCTGTCCAACCTCGCCAGATTTTAATCAAACGCTGAAAATAGTAGCTGATTGTAATCGGCACTCAGAAGTCACCAGGGGTGTTTGAAGAATCCGTCAAGCCTGAGAGTGGCGCTAATTCGATTAAGTGGCAGCAGTACCTGGAGGGAATGAATCTGTATCTCTCTCTTTTTGATTCAGATACAAGATTAGGTCTCGCTTGTTACTCCAATATAAATACTCAAGCCAATGAAAATGACACTGATTTTCAAGTTGTTAATATTTTGTCTCAAAAAGTGACAAATCAACTTTGTTAAAATGTGTAATACTCCAGTGTTTACTTGACAAAAGTGAACCAAAAGCACATTAATTAAAGGCTGAAACAATTGAATTCAAATGAATTATTCACATTACCTTAGCCCTTCTGTTAGAACCACAGCCCTGACAAATTGAGGCTGTTCTGAGGGCAAAAGGGGGTGCAACTCAATATTAGGATGTTTTGTACAGTCAGTGTATATTACATACAACATAGCTGCATACTAAAGAAGCAATGAAAAAACATAGTTTGGTTTCAAGGAACTTGGGAGGTCGCATTATCCTAAACCCCCACAAATAAAGTGCATTAAACACACACAAACCTACAAACACATAGAACACAATATGCAAAGAAGCAACTAAACTGGTGTATTCAGACAAATAAAATGTCAAGTCAAGTTCCAGAAAATGTCTACCAAATTTGCTTTAACAACCATGTTGAATGCATTTTGTGAACGGACATTTGAAGATGAAAACCTGAGACAATATCGCACAAATATTGCAAAAATATCCACAATCTCCATCCATTTAAAAAGACAGTTGGAGGATCAACATGACTTTCTCCTCAGACTCAGTGGTGTGCAGTTTTCTACCGCTACATAGACAGGCTATATTTAGCATTTATTTTCTGTCTGAACTCACAGTCGTCCAACATAGTCCTTACAACACGGGACAGACAACATGAGAGACATTTCACCAGAATAACAACAGCTAAGGGACTCTGGGGGGTGTTCTGCTCAAATACCACAGGTTTTACACTGTTACCTCTTGCTGTTTTAAAATACAGCACACGCACGTCAGGCCTGGGAAAGGCTCTATGGCGCTCTGCATTTCAAGTGTTCAACACGTTGGTGCTCCACTCCCTGCATTAGGAATAATATATGTGACTTTGCTTGAACGGTTTTATTGCATGCATGTCCAATTCACGTAAAACTTATGAAAAGACAAGTGTGAATATGGTGCAATGGTAGATTTTCACAAACTGCACAAAGACTTGATTACTTTCAGGTGATAGGAATTCGAGTTCATACCAATGTTGGATTGTTCATTGATCATAAGCCCCTGAAAACGTTCTCACTGAAGGAAACCTCCCCTACCTTTTCAACTTCTGTACACTCTCCAGACCAGTAGAGCTGCTAAGGACTTGGCTTGGATGTGTCATAAGAATTCCATTAAGTGATCCCATATCCTCTACTCACCACCTCCCTCTCCCACGAGGCCTCTTCAGAGGGGTCCACTTCATATACTGCAGGGACATGCTATACAACAGCACTGCTTAGGTCACAGTGTGCAGCATTAAATATAGACTCCTTTAACACCCTCCAATAATGCATCTGGAGTATTTCAGTTCATTACTATTCAAACTTTCTATCTCAGATATTAACTTCAGTAAATGGGCCACAGATCAGAGCTGTCGCTCACCGCTGGAGATTTCACATCAAATCTGCTTCTAGTCACCAGCCGAGACTTCCTTGCCAGCCCCAGTTGAGCCACTGCTGACGCGGACTCCAAAGAAAAACTGTCCCACAAGGACAAAACTTTCAGTGAAGTTTAAAAGCCAATAAACTATGTTTCGTCAATAAAGTAAATTGGGGCAAGCGATGGATTAACTTTGTTAATAAACTTTCGAATAGAAACAAATTATCAAACTTCATAGACCTAGCTTTTTCTCCTCAAATAACATAACCTGCAGGCCTACTTGGTACAAACAGAATAAGTTCTATAGAGCATCAATATCAAACACTCAGAGCTATCAAATACGTGTGAAGTTTAGAGCTATAACTCCAGATGTTTAGGCTTAACCAAAAAACACATTTTGGTCCATTAGTCCATTGTTGATATAGTCCCTAAATGTTTTTCCTAAATGTCAGCAATCAAGTTTTCAAGATATAGAACTTTAAAAATACAGAAATACAGCCAGTATGATGCATTTTGCATTTTGGGACACCTCACACTCCTCGAAGTATTAACAAAAGCAAGAGACAGAGACCATTATTTTGTCAAGGTCTATCTGCCAAAAAGAAAGACACAAACGAGTTGCTCTCCAGGATGTGCCCTGGCTGTCCGCATGGTGGCTATCTGCTGCTTGGCCCTCCTCATCGAGCAGAGAACCGTAATCCAGCTGGTATTTGAGAATGTCACAGCCTCACTTACGCTGCTGTCCAACGGGGTAGTGTGAGCACCGTGCCAGCTTCAGGCTTTCACAGGCTTTGTGCAGAACCTTGTTTAGAGGCCTCTGCTCCCCCGTGAGCCATCCATCTTCTGTCAGCACAGAGTAAACACATGCCACAACTCCAGCCCACAGGGCTCCCTCCGTCCGCAACTTAGAACCAATCGGCTGACTGTGGAGGTGAAAGTCCCCTTAAATGTTCAGAAAGGGAAAACCATACCATGACGTGGTTATTTTGGACCAATAATGTTCAGCCAAAGAAAGCTGCATACGGAATGGTACCTAGAGTTGAAGTTGGAAGTTTTCATACACTTAGGTTGGAATCATTAAAACTCAGTTTTCAGCCTCCCAGGTGGTGCAGTGGTCTAAGGCACTGCATCCCAGTGCTAGCTGTGCGTCCAGAGATTCTGGGTTCGAGCCCAGGCTCTGTTGTAGCCGGCTGGGAGGCCCATGGGGTGGCACACGATTAACCAAGTGTTGTCCGGGTTAGGGAGGGTTTGGCCGGCAGGGATAACCTTGTCTCATCGCGCACTAGCGTCTCCTTTGGCGGGCCAGGTACAGTGCATGCTGACCAGGTCACCTGTATATGTGTATGGTGTTTCCTCCGACACATTGGTGCGGCTGGCTTCCGGGTTGGATGGGCATTGTGTCAAGAAGCAGTGCGGCTTTGTTGGGTTGTGTTCCGGAGGACGCATGGCTCTTGACCTTCACCTCTCCCGAGTCCGTACGGGAGTTGCAGCGATGAGACAAGACTGTAACTACCAATTGAAATTGGGGAGAAAAAAGGGGTAAAATTGAAAAAAATATTATTAACTCAGTTTTCAACCACTCCGCAAATGTCTTGTTAACAAACTATAGTTTTTGTAAGTCGATTAGGACATCTACTGTATGATTGACACAAGTAATTTTCCCAACAATTCTTTACAGACAGATTATTTCACTTATAATTCACTGTATCACAATTCCAGTGGGTCAGAAGTTTACATACACTAAGTTGACTGTGCCTTTAAACAGCTTGGAAAATTCCAGAAAAGTATTTACCAGCTTTAGAAACTTCTGATAGGCTAATTGACATCATTTGAGTCAATTGGAAGTGTACCTGTGGATCTACTTCAAGGCCTACCTTCAAACTCAGTGCCTCTTTGCTTGACAACATGGAAACATCAAAAGAAATCATCCAAGACCTCAGAAAAAAAATAAAGTCTGGTTCATTCTTGGGAGCAATTTCCAAACGCCTGAAGGTACCACGTTCATCTGTACAAACAATAGTACGCAAGTATAAACACCATGGGACCACGCAGCCGTCATACCGCTCAGGAAGGAAACGCATTATGTCTCCTAGAGATGAACGTACTTTGGTGCAAAAAGTGCAAATCAATCCCAGAACAACAGCAAAGGACCTTGTGAAGATGCTGGAGGAAACAGTTACAAAATTATCTATATCTATAGTAAAACGAGTCCTAGATCGACATAACCGGAAAGGACGCTCAGCAAGGAAGAAGACACTGCTCCAAAACTACCATTAAAAAAAGCCAGACTACGGTTTGCAACTGCACATGCGGACAAAGATTGTACTTTTTTGGAGAAATGTCCTTTGGTCTGATGAAACAAAATTAGAACTGTTTGGCCATAATGAACATCTTTATGTTTGGAGGAAAAAGGGAGAGGCTTGCAAGCCGAAGAACACCATCCCATCCGTGAAGAGCGGGTGTGGCAGCATCATGTTGTGGGGGTGCTTTGCTGCAGGAGGGACTGGTGCAATTCACAAAATAGATGGCGTCATGAGGTAGGAAAATTATGTGGATATATTGAAGCAACATCTCAAGACATCAGTCAGGAAGTTAAAGCCTGGTCGCAAATGGGTCTTCCAAATGGACAATGACCCCAATCATATTTCCAAAGTTGTGGCAAAATCGCTTAAGGACAACAGAGTCAAGGTATTGGAGTGGCCATAACAAAGCCCTGACCCCATCCTATAGAAAATGTGTGGTAGAACTGAAAAAGCGTGTGCGAGCAAGGAGGCCTACAAACCTGACTCAGTAACACCAGCACTGTCAGGAGGAATGGGCCAAAATGCACCCAACTTATTGTGGGAAGCTTGTGGAAGGCTACCCAAAACGTTTGACCCAAGTTAAATAATTTAAAGCCAATGCTACCAAATATTAATTGAGTGTATGTAAACTTCTGACCCAGCTTGAATGTGAGGAAAGAAATAAAAGCTGAAATAAATCATTCTCTCTACTATTATTCTGACATTTCACATTCTTAAAATAAAGTGGTGATCCTAACTGACCTAAGGCAGAGAATTTTTACTGGGATTAAATGTCAGGAATTGTGAAAAACTGAGTTTAAATGTATTTGGCTAAGGTGTATGTAAACGTCCGACTTCAACTGTATGTAGAAAGTGTCTAAGGCGTTGTATAACTTCAGCCTGCATGACAGACAGGAAACAGCTAACAAAGTTTGCGATAATAGGTAAGCCACCCTGCACAATCATCTGCTTTTGTGTGATATGGTTACATTAAGCTCTGTGCAAATATTTATGAGTGTATCACTGTCCTACCAAAAAATATACCTGCTGGAGTAAGCCTGTGTAACCGGTGTGAAGTGGCTACTAGTTAGCGGAGGGCGCTAGTATTGTTTCAATTGGTGATGTCACTCGCTCTGAGACCTTGAGGTAGTTGTTTCCCTTGCTGTGCAAAATTAGGGCTTTGATGGAGTGATAGATAACAATGCTTTGAGGGTGATTGCTGTTGATGTGTTTAGAGGGTCCTTGGTTCGAGACCAGGTTGGGGCAAGGAGAGGGTGGAAGCAATACTGTTACACCTGTCTGTCATTCCCTATATGAGGGCTTTTATAATGTTGCAGTAAGGAGAAAACAAAATGATGTTATCTGGCATGTCAACTGATGTTACTGGGGAAGTCCTGAACAGACGGCAGAAAATGATGTTACAACGGCACAGCACATTATGAATCAATATTAAAATCACATCTAAAGCCTGAGCTACAAGCATGCACCACAGTCATCACTACCCATAACATGATACCTTAGTCTTAACAGTTCAGAGCCTAGTCTCCATAGTGAGGTTATGTACACACACACACACACACACACACACACACACACACACACACACACACACACACACACACACACACACACACACACACACACACACACACACACACACACACAAGAGCGAATCTGAGGCTCGTTCAAGGATAAACAGTGCAGAGTTTTGGACTGGGCATCATCACATCTGCAGCTTCACTGAGTAACTGTGAGGCTTCATCCGGAGGCTGTCAATTTACATAACAAGCCATTAATATTGATTGTTTCCGAATTTGCTCCTCACGAACTGAGGGATCCTGCAATATGAAAATAACACCCTTCTTTCCACTAATGATATCCACAGACCTCCCAGGCCCATTCTCTGACCCACTCAAGCCTTCCAGCACAGCTTCTGCTGAAGTAAGCCTTTCCTATAGGGTATTAGTGCTCAGGGTTAAAACAGTAAATGTGCATCCTCCTCAATACACGGATGTGAAAAGGGAAAGGGTTCCTCAGTAAACGTCTAAGCGTCTGCAGTGTCTGAACCCAGCACTGTAATCCTGGAAATGCTTAACTTGGCATTTTTATTGTTTCACTTTTTTTTGTGATCTCATATTGGATTGTGCCACCAACCAATAGCAATAAGAAATATTTCTAATCAATTCATGTATAGTGGACAAAATACCTAACAATGTTTCAGTTTCTATAAAAGAAATGTTTGAAAAAAGAAGCCTCTAGAACTGGGTTTCCCAAAATCGGTCTTGCCCTAGCACGACACAGCTGATTCAAATAATCAAAGCTTGATGATGAGTTATTTGCAACAGCTGTGTAGTGCTAGGGCAAAAACCAAAACCGGCACCGGCACCCGGGGAGTGTGGGTGGGGCACCTACCGCGGACCGAGTTTGGAATCACAGAAACCACACAAAAAGTGTTGATAATTGAAAAATCTTACTTTAGGATTTTATCATATTTGTTAGAATTATTATTTTTTTAAACAGCTGGGGAATAATAATAATGCAGTAACATTTTTTTTATTTTCCTGTTATTGAAAACTTGTTGAAGTGCTACAGGATAACTTTTGCCAGCATACCATGGATATTCAAGGGAAATATATATTTTTTAATACTTGACAGACATGCGTGTTTCTATGTTTTGTGGTAAAAAAAAGATAGAGGAAGATTTGTGTTTCCAATGACATCCTCAACCAATTAGTAGACAATTAGTTGGCAATGCCTACTCATAATTGGTTAAAACCACACAATGCACACTGATGATGTCATTGGAAACATTTATCTTCCTCTATCTTTTTTACTAGAAAACCTAGATACACACAACGATGAATATGAAGTTGAACATTTTGGAAATGTCCCTTTAACTAAAGCATTCTGAATGAGGCTTGTCCCACTGAACATGCATTTTTTTACCCATTCAAGCATTACATAACAGAGCAAAGGCATTATTTTTCCTGTCTTCCTCTTCCAGACACTTTAATCCAATGCATAAATGGGTGGGGGTGAATATGGGTCAGCAGGTTAGGAGCATCTAGAAGCCAGACCTCTTCATAAAACAGCCATGAGATCAACCTAAAAAGCTTTTGTCCAAAATGCCTTTATAACTACCTGCCTTTGCCGGGTATTACATAACGGAGCACTGGCTGGGATCTACCAAGTTTGTTTAATTTAGTACTATCTCGTCTTCACACAAATCATTATCTTATGCAGCTGGAATGAGTAGTGTTAAGAACCATTAGCCTACACATGTCTTGACCTCAGGAGTCAAGAACTCATCCACAAAGTGAAATAATATCTAATGATTTTCGCTTTCTCTCTCTCTTTCAGTGCGCGCCTCTGTTCATGGCTAAACCTGTTACATAACCAGCTTACATTCCACATTCACTATATCACACTCTAAACATAGGCTACCCCTTCCGCAAAGGAATTGTGCTCATGCAAACAACAGAGCAATGAATACACTGACATGTCTAATATGTAATTTAGTGTCATAATAGCAGGTGAATATACTGTACTTTTGAGTATTATTATATTCCATTTAACTTGGATGAACTAAATTGAATGGAAGCAGTCTAGAGGGGGTGTGGCTAAATACTGTCTGTACTGTACAACACGGACGGTACTCAATCTCGCATATTCGTAATACATGTGTACGGGACCAACACAATAAAATTATTTATTTGATAAATGATCACAGTGTCCACTGTCCATCATGTCCACCATCAGGCAATTAATTGTCAACCCTTCATTTCTGTCCGCTACAATGTATCAGATCTGGCGAGCACACGCAAGGCAAGGTAAATCAAATTCCTGCTGCTGATGCGTCTATATCACACACACACACACAATTACAGACTATCTATTCTGTAGCCTGTCACTACGAAACAAATACGACCATAAAATACATGTCGCTTTTAAAGTTGAAGGCACTGGTGGTCGATAGCATACAGTTTCCAAAGTTCACTTGTCTTTAGCACCATTGTGTAGCCTGATACACGTGTACTACGATAATATAGCTGGTTGCCGTGCTTGCGTTTTAAGGCAATTGTAATCGACCTGTTTAATACACTATCCTAACTATAACTGTTTTATTCAGAGTTTGATTTGTCTCACAATGACACATCATCCGACAACGGTTGGACCTGTCAGTTCTCAGTTGTGCTTGAACACCTAAGGCAACACAGAAGCAACTCTCTCATCATAATAAATATGGTAAACATTACAAATGCAGCGCAATAAGAATACATCTTATGTTCCGGGTGGTTTTAAACATTTAGTTATACACATGGCTTATTTGAGACCTCCGTCATTTAAATTCTCCATATAAAGAATTCATTTTGAAGTTTGATGCATCAAATCGGTAATCAATCAATATTTCTCGTGATGTGAGATGTCGGCCTCTTACCTCTGTTGGTGCTTGAACAGGTCTGCCTTCGAACAGGGGCTGGATGGTCCGCTTTTCGGAGCGTCTCCAGGTTTACCGGGGTTTCCCTGGCCGGGGTAACCGGCTCGGAGGCGCTGTTGCCCGGGTCGCTTGCTGGATCTGGAGGGGACTCCATGTTGAATTTCAGATTTACTGTTAAACTATTGCTAGTTTTTCAGGACAAGTCTCTATGATTTGTGAGCTCCGAGAGTCCGTTTAGCTATCTATATTATAGTAGAACTAAGAAATGAGAAAATGCGAGTGTGTCAAGAGGTGGGTGTGTTGGTTTGATTGTCCACCGGCAGCGCTAGAGAGAGCTTCAGTCATAGGCCTACAACTGAAAAGGGAGAGGTTGTCAATAGCCGATGAATAGATGTACAGTAAGTAGGCTAGTTAGTGCCTGCGAGTTTAGATCATGTGATAGCAGTTTGATGCAGCCAACTCGCGTTTCTATTAAGTTTATCATCCCAATTTTCATTTTACAGGAAAAAGTCTGATTGTAGGCGATAGTCTATCACCACTGTGTTCAAACATCATAATGTGTATATAGCCACATTGGGAGAGGTACCCAATATTCTATCTCTTGTTCGTTTAAAAACCTGCACCTCTGAAGACTGCTCACAACTTCAACATCCCATTATATTATAGCCTATTTTTTATTGACCAAAAAATGTACAAAATCATAACTGACGAAGAATATGCCTCGGCTAATGCAACTACAACTATAGAGAGAAAATGAAGAGAACATGTCCATGCCTGCACAGTCGATGGTCTGCAGAGCTGTTTTAGCTCTCATCAACACCACCATCATCATATATATTTGAAGGTTTACAGTGTGAAAGCCCATGGAAGCGTGCATAATTGGTAGCACTAGAATTATTTACAAAGCTTCAAGGAAATTCTTTCAAATGTATTCTGCTGAGATAGGCCACCAAAAAGTAATTATATGAACATGAGTAGGCTATCTATTGTCAATGTGATGATCATGGGGCAGTAGATTAAGCTGGTCTGAAACGGACCTTCTCAAGCAGCTGATCAAAGCTGCTGGGTCCTGTCTTGCTTTCTAATTTTCATTTTACATCTGAGAGAAAAATACATTTCTCCCGATGGCACGAAATTGCACACTTGTCTTTGCAGAGGATGTGCAATGCTATGTCTGCGTTTATGTTGTAGGATACACCGTGCATTCCATTCCCGCTCGGGCCTCTGTGTCTACGCTGTTTGTGGTGTAATTACAAACACCATGCCTTCTGCATGTGATCAGCAGCAAGGCGCCACAACGGAACCCCGCCCCTTCAAAGCCTTTCACGTGGACTTGGTCCTGCTTCTCTATTCACATCAGATGTATTTATGATTGAAAGTAACTGTCCATTGTGTCCAGATTTCTATGAAATATGATCTAAAACGAATTACAATATGAGTGAAATAGTTATTCTTCCCCCAAAAATTTCTATTTAAAATGTACTATGCTGGCCATTTCCTGGGTGCTAAAATTCTAATAGTTCACCTAATTTCAGTTTATGTGACAATATCAGCAAATGTAGTGTAGATAATCATTGTACCATCTAAACCGCTGTGAAATATCTTTTCCATAAAGCAAAACATTGTATTTTACAGCTGTTTGAAGCTAGTGTACAAAACCAAAAGACGCAAAAACGATACTTAACATAGAACAGGTCTACCACTTTCAATGAGAAGGACAGATTTATAACTCACATTTCTATGCAGCTTTAAGTACTTTAAAAGCAGCTTTTCTGTGTTGGAATGGTGTGGGTTTACCCTAACGACAGAATGGTGTGGGCATATACCAGCCATTAAGAATATCCTCAGTAGGAAATATCAAGCATTTTTTAAATGTCAGTTTGAGATAAAAGTTTGAGGGGTGGGTTTTGAAAAAAAAAAAATCTCTCCAATTTATGCTTTGGCAGCAAATATGAGTATAGGATGAATCAACAGCATTATTTGGGTATACAAAATATGAACTTTTATAAGTGAGATTTTCACTAGACAGTTACTTTATGAATAACATATTTCAGACTTATTTAATGTTTTGTTATATGAACAGCAGAGAAATTATAATAATAATAATGATTATAATTGTATAGAATTATTATTATTACTAGTATTTCTATTATGCTGTTATTACTGTGCTTTGCTTTGTTATTCCTTCAGGAAGGGGACTTTAAATGACAAATGATGACAACCAATAAAACTTCATATATTTTAGCTATAAATCCAATTATGGCATCATTATGCAGGTTAATCACAAGTCCTTACATTTTGGTCACATCACTGGGCTCTTTGGATGACTATTAAGCTAGATATGGATTAGTGTAAGTGACATAATTTGACTGATTTGAAAATCTTCCAATGTTAGCCTTGTTCAGTTATTCTCTCTTTTTACAAGGCTTCCAGTCTGCGTTTACACAGATGATGACCCCCGGTCAAATGAAATATGAGATCGAACTTCAAACCACAGCCAAACTGGCATTTCTTTCATACCCTTTTACACTGCTACCTCATTTTCACAATAAGGAATCAAGTTTGACATGCAGAGTAACATTTCTTTTATATTGTTTATTTCATGGGGGAAACAATTGCCCGTTGTGCATTGCCTTGACATGACAAGGATTGTTATTCCAGTTTCAGATTTGCACTAGAAAAGGCCACAAATCAAGTAGAAATATCAAGTGGAAATATCTCCAGCCTTCCTAATAACCAACACACTATAGACATTACAACCATGCAACAAATCTATAACAACCAAAGTGCACTGTATTGTGGTGCAGCGGTGTTCAACAAAGTCTATGCTAGGTTAGATAATAACATTGTGTAATGCTCATTTAGAAAAAAGAGAATATGTTTTTGTCTGCTCTGATGTACTGTACTATATATTCTGTTTCATATTTTAATAAACAAAGACAAAGTGCCTGCTATTTGCAATGTCAGCTGCTGTTGTGGATCTGAAGGTAAAATGTTGTCTTACCTAATGTAACTACAAACACTATATTTAGGCAGGAAATTACTTTCAATTTGCTTAGCTGAGTAAGAGTGCATCATTCATTCTCCATTCAATACTGTTTAGCAACATTATTTTCATTGTCATTCAATTCAAAATGGCCTGTGTGTGTTCCTGTAGCTGTACATGTGTAGTTTGATGGAGAGAATTCTGCTGCTGGTATGCACTACTACTTGTTGCATTGTTTAGATTGATACAGCTTTGGAAGTATATATTATTTTTATAGAAAAATAATACACAATTATGTATCATTTCTGTAAATAATTGGAGTATTTCCACACGGTACTGTATTTTCAGTGAGGGGCAAAATGTTTGATGAACTACAGAGTTACATCAACTGGATACAAACCTATTAGAAGAGTCTGATTGGCTTTCCATTATTTAATCATTTTCCTCTCTTTCCTCTGAGGGAACTATAATCACCACTTCCACATTTGGCCATAATAACCCCTCATGATGTTATTCATCACCATCATCAGCTATGCAGTGCCTTTTGGATACAATAATATTTATCTTTTAAATATTGATTCAACATATCTGCTAGAGTTGTGAGTCATGTAAAGTCAAGCCATTAGCTTATCCAAACAGCACTCTACTTATCAGACACTCCTACAGCACTGAAACACTGGGATCTTACAGGTTTCACTAATGTCACGTTCTGACCTCTATTTCTGTTGTTTTGTATTTATTTAGTATGGTCAGGGCGTGAGTTGGGTGGGCAGTCTATGTTTGTTTTTCTATGTTTTGGGGCATTTCTATGTTTTCGGCCTAGTATGGTTCTCAATCAGAGGCAGGTGTCATTAGTTGTCTCTGATTGAGAATCATACTTAGGTAGCCTGGGTTTCACTGTGTGTTTGTGGGTGATTGTTCCTGTCACTGTGTTTGTTGTCACAGGATAGGACTGTTTTGCGTTTTCACATTTCTTGTTTTTGTTAGTTTGTTCATGTGTAGTGATTTATTAAAACATGAATAACCACCACGCTGCGCTTTGGTCCGCTTCTCTTCCTCCTACAGACGAACGCCCTTACAGAATCACCCACCTACCAAGGACCAAGCGGCGTGGTAAACAGAGGCAGCAGCAACAGCAGCAGCAGGAGAAGCGACTGGTGCAGCAGGAGCAACAGCAGCAGCAGCAAAAGCAGCAGCAGGAGGAGCAACAGCAGCAGCAGCAAAATCAGCAGTGGGAGAGGCTGCACTACTTGGAGAGATGGACTTGGGAGGAGATTCTAGACGGGAAAGGACCCTGGGCAGAGCCAGGAGAATATTGCCGCCCCAAGGCCGAGCTGGAGGCAGCAAAAGCAGAGAGGCGGCATTATGAGGAACTAGCACGGCAGAGCGGATGGAAGCCCGAGAGTCACCCCCAAAAATTTCTTGGGGGGAGGCACAGGGGGAGTGTGGCAGAGTCAGGAGTCAGACCTGAGCCAACTCCCCCCGTTTATCGTGAGGAGCCAAGGAGGAGCTCAGAACCAGAGCTGGTGTTGGAGGTGAGCGAAGCAGAGACTGTGAAGGAGTTAATGGGGAAATTGGAGGAGAGTGATATGAGGGACTTGCTGGTTTGGTGCATGAGGCACGACATTCGCCCGACGGAGCGTGTCAGGGATTTAATGGCACCGGGGTCAGCTCTCCATACTCATCCTGAGGTGCGTGCGAGGGGTCTGGTGAAGACTGTGCCAGCCTCACGCACCAGGCCTCCTGTGCATCTCCCTAGCCTTGCACGTCCTGTGCCATCTCAGCACTACAGTGCTCCTAGCAGTGCTAACTGTGGCGGGCGTGGTGCTGGTCAGGCACCGTGTTATGCAGTTGTGCGCACGGTGTCCCCAGTACGCGTGCTTAGCCCGGTGCGCTACATCCCAGCTCCCCACATCTGCCGGTCTAGGGTGAGGATCCAGCCAGGGCGGTTAGTGCCAGCCCTGCTCTCAAGATCTCCAGTACGCCTTCACGGCCCGGTCTATCCGTCACCACCTCCACACCCCAGCCCTCCGGTAGCAGCTCCCCGCACAAGGCTTCCTGTGCGTGTCCTCGGCCCAGTACCACCAGTGCCAGCACCACGCATCAGGCCTACAGTGCGCCTCGCCTGTCCAGCACTGCCGGAGCCTCCCGCCTGTCCGGCGCCATCGGAGCTTCCCGTCTGCCCAGCGCCATCTGAGCTTCCCGTCTGCCCAGCGCCGCCAGCGCTTCCCGTCTGCCCAGCGCCGCCAGCGCCGCCCGTCTGCCCAGCGCCGCCAGCGCCGCCCGTCTGCCCAGCGCCGCCAGCGCCGCCCGTCTGCCCAGCGCCGCCAGCGCCGCCCGTCTGCCCAGCGCCGCCCGTCTGCCCAGCGCCGCCCGTCTGCCCAGCGCCGCCAGCGCCGCCCGTCTGCCCAGCGCCGCCAGCGCCGCCCGTCTGCCCAGCGCCGCCAGCGCCGCCCGTCTGCCCAGCGCCGCCAGCGCCGCCCGTCTGCCCAGCGCCGCCAGCGCCGCCCGTCTGCCAGGAGCCGCCAATGCCGCCCGTCAGCCAGGAGCCGCCAGTGCCGCCCGTCAGCCAGGGGCCGCCAGTGCCGCCCGTCAGCCAGGGGCCGCCAGTGCCGCCAGTCAGCCAGGGGCCGCCAGTGCCGCCAGTCAGCCAGGGGCCGCCAGTGCCGCCAGTCAGCCAGGTGCCGCCAGTCAGCCAGGGGCCGCCAGTGCCGCCAGTCAGCCAGGGGCCGCCAGTGCCGCCAGTCAGCCAGGGGCCGCCAGTGCCGCCAGTCAGCCAGGGGCCGCCAGTGCCGCCCGTCAGCCAGGTGCCGCCAGTCAGCCAGGGGCCGCCAGTGTCGCCAGTCAGCCAGGGGCCGCCAGTAAGCCAGGGGCCGCCAGTGCCGTCAGTCAGCCAGGGGCCGCCCGAGCAGCTGCCCCTCTGTCCAGAGCAGCTGTCGCCCCTCTGTCCCGAGCAGCTGTCCCTCTGTCCCGAGCAGCTGTCCCTCTGTCCCGAGCAGCTGTCCCTCTGTCCCGAGCAGCTGTCCCTCTGTCCCGAGCAGCTGTCCCTCTGTCCCGAGCAGCTGCCGCCCCTCTGTCCCGAGCAGCTGCCGCCCCTCTGTCCCGAGCTGCTATCGCCCCTCTGTCCCGAGCTGCTATCGCCCCTCTGTCCCGAGCTGCTATCGCCCCTCTGTCCCGAGCTGCTATCGCCCCTCTGTCCCGAGCTGCTATCGCCCCTCTGTCCCGAGCAGTTGTCCCTCTGTCCCGAGCAGTTGTCCCTCTGTCCCGAGCAGCTGCTTCACCTCTGTCCCGAGCTGCCCCTCTGTCCCGAGCAGCCCCTCTGTCCAGTGGGGTCATTGAGAGGGGTGGTCATGGTGAGTAAGCCAGGCAGGCGGACAATAAGGCGGACTAAGACAATGGTGAAGTGGGGTCCGCGTCCCGCGCCAGAGCCGCCACCGCGGACAGACGCCCACCCAGACCCTCCCCTATAGGTCAAGGTTTTGCGGCCGGAGTCCGCACCTTTGGGGGGGGGGGTACTGTCACGTTCTGACCTCTATTTCTGTTGTTTTGTATTTATTTAGTATGGTCAGGGCGTGAGTTGGGTGGGCAGTCTATGTTTGTTTTTCTATGTTTTGGGGCATTTCTATGTTTTCGGCCTAGTATGGTTCTCAATCAGAGGCAGGTGTCATTAGTTGTCTCTGATTGAGAATCATACTTAGGTAGCCTGGGTTTCACTGTGTTTGTGGGTGATTGTTCCTGTCACTGTGTTTGTTGTCACAGGATAGGACTGTTTTGCGTTTTCACATTTCTTGTTTTTGTTAGTTTGTTCATGTGTAGTGATTTATTAAAACATGAATAACCACCACGCTGCGCTTTGGTCCGCTTCTCTTCCTCCTACAGACGAACGCCCTTACAACTAAAGTAGCCAATGGAGCAAAATATAACATTAAAGTAGCCAATAGAGCAAAATATAACATTACAAAATCAACAATTTCTTATCTTGATTTGTGTCAAATCAGAATTTCACAATAATGTTCATTCCTACTTTGTGATAAGGGAGTATCCCTTGATGGAGACTGACCTCACACCACTTCACACGTTATGTGTGAGTCATTCTACTGTATTTGGCAAGGTATGGTCATTTGCATGGCTAAGCCCTGTGTCTCAACTATGAACACCATTGGAAATGCCTTTGTTTTTTTTTTCAGTTTCACTCCTGCCAACCTAAGGGTTCATTGGATTGCCATAGACCACACACATTCAATAATATACTTTATTTGCAATATTTAATGTCCCTCAAAGTCACACCACTGTGAAAATACACATTGTCTGTATCAGTTTGGTGATTATGCAACAACTAGTTTTGGTTTTGCTAAGCAAAACTGGAGGTGGGAATTTTGTCAGAACTGGGTACAGATCAGGTTTCACTGACATTATTTCAAACTCAGCCCTTTCGACAACAACAAACCAAATGCCTGTAATTCTCTATGACTGCTGCTAGAAAAATACATAAGAAATACTGGATGTCTTAAGTTTCATGAGTTGTTGGTATGAAATAGTAAGCCAGTAGGAAATTTAACTGACCAATTAAAAAGTTATGTTTCACTTAATTGTACATTTAAACATTTAATATTCGATAATTAGCCAAATATTTACATAGATTTGCTGGACCTATGATGGTGAGCCCTTGACCTGTTTGGTCAGTATAACAAATATATCCGGCACAAAAGGAACACATGGAAATCAGACACTGAAAAGGTGAGCTGGCTCTGACTCCAGTGTTTAAACATTTACATGAAGATAATTAGTCCTCTAACATGACATTTTGGAGCACAAAGGTAGATATGGGGAAGAAACATTGGGGACAATGCGAGATGTCACATTCACACAGCCACATTTGATTTATCTTTAATTTCACTGAAAATATAACTGAATATATGGGCAGCTGTAAATCAATTATTGATTAAATTATCTACACCGAATTAGTTGATACAACTGCATATACAAATCAAATAAAATTTAATCAAATTGTATTTGTCACATGCGCCGAATACAACAGGTGTAGGTAGACCTTACAGTGAAATGCTTACAGTACTTGCAAGCCCTTAACCAACAATGCAGTTTTAAGATTGTTATTTTTTTAAATATTAAAAAATCATTCTGGAGCAACAATCAAATAACAGTAGCGAGGCGAGGCTATATACAGGGGGTTCCGGTACAGAGTCAATGTGCCGGGGCATCGGTTAGTCAAGGTAATTAATTAATTAATTAATATGTACATGTAGGTAGAGGTAAAGTGACTATACATATTATACTATACATAATAAACAGAGAGTAGCAGCAGAGTAAAAATTGGGGATGGGGACAACGCAAATAGTCCGGGTAGCCATTTGATTAACTGTTCAAGAGTCTTATGGCTTGGGGGTAGAAGCTATTAGAAGTTTTTTTGACCTAGACTTGGCCCTCCGGTACCGCTTGCCGTGCGGTAGCAGAGAGAACAGCCTATGACTAGGGTGGCTGGAGTCCTTGGAAATTTATTGGGCCTTCTTCTTACACAGCCTGGTATAGATGTCCTGGATGGCAGGAAGCTTGACCCCAGTGATGTACTGGGCCGTACGCATTACCCTCTGTAGTGCTTTGCTGACGGAGGCCGAGCAGTTGCCATACCAGGCGGTGATGCAACCAGTCAGGATGCTCCTACCACTGTTGTGTCATCGGCAAACTTAATGATGGTGTTGGAGTCGTGCTTGGCCATGCAGTCATGGGTGAACAGGGAGTACAGGAGGGGACAGAGCACGCACCCCTGGGGAGCCCCTGTGTTGAGGATCAGCGTGGCAGATGTGTTGTTATCTACCCTTACCACCTGGTTTGCGGTCCATCAGGAAGTCCAGGATCCAGTTGCAGAGGGAGCTGTTTAGTCCCAGGGTCCTTAGCTTAGTGATGAGTTTTGAGAGCGCTATGGTGTTGAATGCTGAGCTGTAGTCAATGAATATCATTCTCACGTAGGTGTTCCTTTTGTCCAGGTGGGAAAGGGCAGTGTGGAGTGTATTAGAGATTGCATCTGTGGCTCTGTTGGGGCGGTATGCAAATTAGGGTGGGTTTCTGGGATAATTGTGTTGATGTGAGGCATGACCAGCCTCTCAAAGCACTACATGGCTACAGAAATGAGTGCTACGGATCAGTAGTCATTCAGGCAGGTTAACTTGGTGTTCTTGGGCACAGGGACTATGGTTGTCTGCTTGAAACATGTTGTTATTACAGACTCAGTCAGGGACCGGTTGAAAATGACAGTGAAGACACTTGCCAGTTGGTCGGAGCATGCTCAGAGTACACATCCTGGTAAGCCGTCTGGCCCTGCGGCCTTGTGAATGTTGACCTGTTTAAAGATCTTACTCACATCGGCTACGAAGACTGTGATCACACAGTCATCCAGAACAGCTGATGCTCTCATGCATGCTTCAGTGTTGCTTGCCTCGAAGCGAGCATAGAAGTTATTTAGTTCATCTGGTAGACACATGTCACTGGGCAGGTCAAAGCTTTGCGTCCCTTTGTAGTCCATAATAGTTTGCAAGCCCTGCCACATCCGACAAGTGACGGAGCCGGTGTAGTACGATTCAATCTTAGTCCTGTATTGACGCTTTCCCTGTTTGATGGTTCGTCGGAGGGCATATAGCGGGATTTACTATAAGTGTCTGCGTTAAAGTCCCGATCCTTAAAAGCGGCAACTCTGCTCTTTAGCTCAGTGCGGATGTTGTCTGTAATCCATGGCTTCTGGTTGGGGTATGTACGTACGATCACTGTGGGGACGGCGTCATCGATGCACTTATTGATGAAGTCAGTGACTGATGTGGTGTATTCCTCAATGCCATCGGAGGAATTCCGGAACATATTCCAGTCTGTGCTAGCAAAACAGTCCTGTAGCTTAGCATCTGCATCCTCTGAACACTTCCTTGATGAGCGAGTCACTGGAACTTCCTGCTTTCGTTTTTGCTTCTAAACCGGAATGAGGAGGAAGAACTTATGGCCGGAGTTGCCAAATGGAGGGTTTTGTACGCATGTCTGTGTGTGCAATAAAGGAGGTCTAGAGTTTTTCTCTCTCTGTTTGCACATTTAAAATGCTAGTAGAAATTAGGTAAAACTGATTTAAGTTTCCCGGCATTAAAGTCCCAGGCTACTAGGAGCGTCGCCTCTGGATGCGCATTTTCCTGTTTGCTTATGGCCCTATACAGCTCGTTGAGTGTTGTCTTATTGCCAGCATCGGTTTGTTGTGGTAAATAGACAGCTATGAAAAATATAAATGAAAACTCATAAGTTACCAACAACGCAAAAAAAACAAACAAAATATCACAGTTGGTTAAAATGCACATAAAACTGCAGCCATCCCCTCTGGCGCCATTCCATTACTCCCTCACATCAGGATAATTGCAGTAGAGTTGACCAAAAGTAAAATAGCCAAAATTGTTATTTTGGTCATGCAAAGGAATTAATTTGTTTGTACTAAAAAGTTTACAACTTACAAGCTCAGAGCTCCTTATGAACTAACCACAGGATCGTTGTGGAAAGAAGATACTTTCGGGAAAAGGAAGAATGAATCTCTCACTTACCTGATATTAGGACTAATCCCTCTTCTTCTGCTTAGGCCTGTATCCTCCAAAATTCATAACCTCCTGACCCACTGCAATGTGACCCTGTGAACCTTACTTCAACATCTCTCTCTTTCTCAAGTTCAATGGCTTAACCAGGGAAAATTGAACTTGAAGGTACATACAGGAGCGGACTGTGAGGCCCCCTCCCCCCCCGCACACACACTAACACACGCGTACTCACGCATGCACACACGGACACACAGACAGCTGCACACCCACACACCCTCCCCACCCCGCGTTTAAACACACAGAGGATGCAAGGACGAGTTTGATGCTGCTGCTGGTTTAATTTTTGAGTTCTAATGAATTATGCCGCTGTCATCGACTGGAGCAGAGGAAGGATGTGCGGATGTGAGGCGGGCAGTGCTACATGGCTGCCTCTCTCCCTGTGTTTAAAAATGATTGATTAAGCTGACACCAGCTCAGGGGTGCACCACCGCTCTATTTTCCTCCCTCATTATGTAAGGCAATATTTCAAATCAGGAGAGCACAGGAGGAAGACACTAGAGACACAAGGTAGGACACCCTTCAGAGAAAGTTTATCAGACAATAGAATAGCCTCTGAGACTGATGGACTTTTCAGCATGTCTTGGGAGTGCTTGTTATTGTCAGAGGGTACTTACTGACTGACTTACTGACATACTTACTTAGGCCCATCGCCCCATCAACAACGCCTCTCCAGCAAACTCAACTTTGGGCAGTTTTCTCCTTCCAAGAGTAGCCAATCTTTCTATGCCCTGGTGTAAAACAACATTTTTGGTAATGTCCTTGTGTTTTTATTTCAACGTATTGATCAAGTGAAGGTGTAAAGATTCAACCAATGGTTCAAGAGATTAAAACCAAAATCAAAAATAGAATATACTGTCCAATGTATAGTATGTGAGTAGTGGGAACAAATAGCAATACATTTGAAAATTTGATTTTTCAATACGGATGTTTTCTCCAGTGGACATCATGACATCTCTTTGTTGCTTTACAAATCGGAAATCAGAATGGTTCCCCTCCAAACACAGATGCACTACAAATTATTTTCCTCTTGATGATGTGCTGCAGTGTGGAGTGCCAGACCATAATGAAAGAGCTATATTAATGATGTTTCACTTATTCATGTGTAGGAAATGAAGAGGCACGGCAATGGATTGAAACAGTTGACAGAATAAAGACCCAACGTTGGGGTAATGATTGTATTTATGATGTCATTCTGACAGATCGTGGTATCAGGAGAGAAGCACAGTGACTCGTTTGTGACAGTTCAAAGTGTTAAATGATGTGATATATGGTGGAGTACTCTGGCACGGGGCACGTACACTTAGACATTCAGTACCGAACTGAATGAATGTGTTACGTCTCCTGGGTGCAAAGACCTCACGTAGTTCTGCCACCTCCAACTTTACGGGAGACAGCTATGCAGTCAAAGGTTTGTGAATTTTAACATGAACATGTTATACACACGATAGTGTTTCAGTTTAACTGAGATATGTTAAGGATGATGTATAGACTATCATGGTTAAATGTACCTGGAACTTTGTGTCTCACTCCATTGAATGAAACAATGCTACTGAACAGCACCACCTAGCAGCAACCTAACAATAGCAAATCCCTGAATTTACTATAAATAAAGGTTTAGATTTCCTTGTATAAGTGCTGCTGTACAGGCAGCTGTGCATTCCTAAGTGGGCTTATGTATGTTATTGAAGGGAAATATGTTTTTTCAAGATGACATCTAGATGACAGAAAAATGTAATTTATATTCTACTTTAAAGGACTACTGTAGCTGCTGGTAGTAATTAGTATTTCCAACCCATACAACCCATAATTACTTTCTATACAAACACAGATATGCAAAGTAAATTGCTCTACATTACATAGTCAATGTGTCTCTACAACTGAGAAAATATCCTAAAGACACGACAAACTACAAAGAAAAACACATTTTCTGGTCATAAATCCGCTTTGTGTGAGGACAACATAATTGTCAGGTTACGGCCAACTATTTTCTGTCAGAGTTAGAATTGACTCATGGCATGTGTGTAGAGTTCATATGACTAGGGACCGGAGTGATTTTCTCAGTTAAAATCAGGAGGTGAAAAATTGCGTGGTTATTTGTACCTGACAGAAGTTAAGAGCTTCTCCCTGGGGCCCGCTTGCTCCCTGCTGACCGCAAGGCTGCCGTCTCCTCTCCTCTCCTCCAGCATCAGCTCACCTTGTGAGAGTACACTTCACTTCCCCACTGGCTGCTGGGATGGCCTGCTATCCGCTAACTCTACTCTGCTCTACTCTGGCTCTGGAGCTTAGCTATCCTCATGGGTTGTTGCTGTCCATATGGGTTGTTGCTGTCCATATGGGTTGTTGCTGTCCATGTGGGTTGTTGCTGTCCATATGGGTTGTTGCTGTCCATATGGGTTGTTGCTGTCCAAATGGGTTGTTTCTGTCCATATGGGTTGTTGCTGTCCATATGGGTTGTTGCTGTCCAAATGGGTTGTTTCTGTCCATATGGGTTGTTGCTGTCCATATGGGTTGTTGCTGTCCATATGGGTTGTTGCTGTCCATATGGGTTGTTTCTGTCCATATGGGTTGTTGCTGTCCATATGGATTGTTTCTGTCCATATGGGTTGTTGCTGTCCATATGCGTTGTTGCTGTCCATATGGGTTGTTTCTGTCCTTATGGGTTGTTTCTGTCCATATGGGTTGTTGCTGTCCATATGGGTTGTTTCTGTCCTTATGGGTTGTTGCTGTCCATATGGGTTGTTGCTGTCCATATGGGTTGTTGCTGTCCATATGGGTTGTTTCTGTCCTTATGGGTTGTTGCTGTCCTAATGGTTAGTTACTGTCCTATGGGGGTATACGTGCGTGTGCCAATGACAGTAATAGCAGTGGTGGGAAAAGTACCCAATTGTCATTGTCAAATTAAAGATACCTTAATAGGAAACGACTCAAGTAAAACTGAAAGTCACCCAGTAAAATACTACTTGAGTAAAATATTAAAAGTATTTGGTTTTAAATATAGTTAAGAATCAAATGTTCATGTAATTGCTCAAATATGTTTTATATTTTTTATTTAACCTTTATTTAACTAGGCTAGTCAGATAAAGAATAAATTCTTATTTACAATGACGGTCTAGGAACAGTGGGTTAACTGCCTTGTTCAGGGGCAGAATGACAGATTTTTACCTTGTCAATCTAGCAACCTTTAGGTCACTGGCCCAATGCTCTAACCACTAGGCGACCTGCTGCACCAAATATACTTACGTATTAAAAGTAAAAGTATAAATAATACAAAAAAATCCTTATATAGATCAAACATATAGATCAAACAAGACGGCACCATGTTTTAAAAAATATAGTCAGGGGCACACTCCAACACTCAGACATCATTTACAAACAAAGCATTTGTTTTTAGTGAGTCCACCAGATCAGAGGCAGTAGGGACGACCAGGGATGTTCTCTTAATACTGTAAGTGCGCAAATTGGACAATATTCCTGTCCTGCTAACCATTCAATATGTAATGAGTACTTTTGGGTGTCAGGGAAAATGTATGGAGTAAAAAGTACATAATTTTCTTTAGGAATGTAGTGGAGTACAAGTAAAAGTAGTCAAAAATACAAATAGTAAAGTAAAGTACAGATACTCAAAAAAACACTACTTAAGTGGTACTTTCAAGTATTTTTACTTAAGTACTTTACACCACTGCCTCTGGATGATAACGGGGTGAACAGGCCATGGCTCGGGTGGCTAAGGCTTTTGATGATCTTCTTGACCTTTGTGTGACACCGGGTACTGTAGATGTCCTGAAGGGCAGGGAGCGTAATGAAAGGAAAGAAAGGCAGCACTGCTCTCAGATCAGCTTTCTAAATTAAAATGTTACCTTAACTACAGAGTTAACATTTCACAATACTGATGAAGGATCAGCTCCTAGAGAGATTTGACCCCTATGGCTGCCAGTATTGAGGCAGCTTATTCTAATGCTACCCAATACTAATGCACTAAATCACAGATTTGACACATCACTGTGCACATGTTGTTACTCATCATGAAATATACTGAGGCAAAAATTACAGACTCTAGCCCGCAATTAGCAAAATAGAAAAAAATAATGAAAATTACATTTATATAAATATTCTTTAAATATATAAGCCTATGTAGCCTGTAGTATACTGGAGTCATCTCAGCTTTAATTTGAAACAAGTTCAAAGACATTCTGAACTTCATATTTGTAGTGAACTTTGATCTGAAGTTATCGGCTGTCACAGAGAGACAGATAAACATCTTGATTCTAATTTTAGCAGAGATCTTATGTGTTTAAAGTGACACAGAAGGGCAAAAAAATGATCTAACGACGCACTTAGCTGTTCTACAAGTGGTCTGAGGGAGTCGGTAAATAATAAGCATTTTGAAGTGCTGCTCTACTAACGATGGTTTTGGGAAACAGCTAAAAAATGTAACGATGCTCCTACGAAGGTTCTAATGATGAACTTAGCCTTGAGATGCTTTTGGGAAATCGGGCCCTGCTCCATATGTCTCCTGATTACACTAATGACCCAGAGAATCCGCTTCACCATAAATATTTTCATCATTTGAGGATCACTGGGAGAACATTTAATCCCCATTTTGTTTTCCATGATACAGTCTTTGATGTAAGACACTGGAATGGGGGAGCACAAAATGTAATGTCATAAAATTTTACATTCATGCAATAAATTAGGAAAAGGAGAAGTCCTTACATTTCTGATAGTGTATACTGTATATGACTGTGTGCAATTACCTCACCACATATACCAGTTTGGTAATCTTACTTGTGTAACCTTTATTTAACTAGGCAAGTCAGTTAAAGAACAAATTGTTATTTACAATGACAGCCTTATATACTATATACTACTTATATACTAGAGAAGGTAGGTTTGGCTTTATCATTCATTTTATTTCAGCGTCTTTTAACGGTCATGAAGCAAAAGCCGCTGGTATGCATAGCAGCTTTGTTCACAAAGTAAAAAGCACATTGCTCAGCTGCCCATACATACACAACAACTTCTGATGAAAGACCGCAGCATACTGCCTGCACAATGCTGTCTGACAAATCCAGCCCATCAGACATTACCGTGAGGTCTCTGATGTTGGGGGGTTGCTAATTTAGCCTTTAGCTCCATGGTACCGTAAATCACAACACTCACGAAGACAAATGTCAGAACACATGTTGCCAGACTGTCTTTGAGCATACAGTAGGAATCCTTTAATTGGGTGTGCAGGGACTGGGTCCAATCCCCAGCAACCACTCTTCTTCTTCTTCTTCTTCTTCTCTCTCTCTCTCTGTTCACAAAAGGCTGAGAAATGAAAAAGACAGCATCAACCGATCCCTACTTTGTGCCATTATAGAACAGACACACTGGGGGTAAAGAGGTGTGATGGTGAACTTCAAGGAGAGCTTTATATAACGTATTTTTTGTCTCCATGACTTATGTTTATTTGACTTCTCCTTCCACCCCTGGTGTC
Source organism: Oncorhynchus mykiss (assembly GCF_013265735.2). Taxonomy (NCBI): domain Eukaryota; kingdom Metazoa; phylum Chordata; class Actinopteri; order Salmoniformes; family Salmonidae; genus Oncorhynchus; species Oncorhynchus mykiss. The sequence continues at coordinate 30,997,501 of NC_048565.1, forward strand.
TGATTGACACTGCTTCCTGTCATAATAACTATTTTTTTTATCAAACCTGCTCATATGGAATCCACTGATCGCTTCTGGATATATTTGTCTGAGTTCAGGAAAATGTGAAACGAGTCAAAAAGCTCTCCAGTGTCTGAGCAGACAGTAGCATCTTATCAGAACTCTGATTCCAACCCTTCCCCCTTGCCTGCTCTCACATACTCTGAACTTCAGCACAGGGAATAGCGATCTTAAAGAGTAAAAGGCCTAAACACAAAAAAAATTCTCACAAGTATTCCACACTGTTGATCCACGGGGCTACAGAGGAAGGTTTCAATGTCCACATTCAGATAAAACAGTCTCATTTCTTGACATACAGTAAGTTGTGACTTGGTACCTAATTTTGTAGTCAATTTGTATGTCCATTACAGCCGGATTCTGGATCATTTTGCGAATAACATCCATGAAGCTCATATTTACAGCATAGAAAAACCATAAACACCTGTGTAGTTCAAATACTGTGCCTTTGTTTCCTCAGAGAGCTTCTGACCTGTGATTCACCTCTCAGTTAGTTTAGCCCAAATCAGGCGTGGAGTAGCAGACAGTGGGGAGCAGTGGGCCCTGAGCTGTACACTACAGCCCTACTACAATAATGAGCTGAACTGTACACACCTTGAGAAAGAGGACCTGGACCCAATTCAATATCTCAGCCTAATGTCTGTCCCCTGTCTAGCACACAGAAATTTATTTCTGCTCCCTTCAGCAATTACTTAAGTGTGTTCCTTCTGTCCACAAATCAAATCAAATTATATTTGTCACATGCTTCGTAAAACAGAAGTTGTAGACTAACAGTGAAATGCTTACATACGAAATGCATACTTAATTAATGCAGTAAGTCAACACTGAAAGACCTTTGCAGTAGTTATGATATTTCCAACCAGATATTACCTAATTACACAAGTAAATTATGATGTACTGTACTATGCTACAATAGCAGATACAACAGAAATACAGCATTATTTAAGATAACTTTACCCTATTAGACCAATAAGTCTAATTTAACAAATTAAAGTATTAACTGTAGGGCATCCATGGAGGAAATATAACTGTACTTTCTCTTGTGGTTATACTTGTCGAAGCCAATCATAGTCAAATAATATTGAACATACTAAACAAACATTTCTTGTAGAACATATTTTTTTAAGGTGTTTGGGAGCCTTGAAAGGAACTTGCTTCGGTTTCAAACCGACCAAAAATAGAGACCATGTAAACAAATAATTTCAGAAAAACAAAAGCTGAAGCCAGTTTCCCCCAAGATTCTCTAAAGCTGGAATTGTTCACAGTTATGTTTGTCTTCGACATCAAAACAAGTCCCTTTTTTCTCTGTGTTTTTATTTCTCCCAGCCAGACCCCATGGTGAGCAGTAGGAACCTTTTATTGATCAACACAAAGTCCCAAATAAATGAGCGGAGAATGAGAGCTATGCTCCAGGGAGTTCAGGGGAACCTAGGCTCTATGGGCTCCCATCAATTTGAATCACTCCCCTAATGAAGAGGCTCCTCTCTGCTGGGCATCCATAACTCACCGTGGCAGAGCTACCTCTACCTCCACTGGTTCATTTCAATCATTTTTAAACAGACCCCTCCTCTTCTCTAGTCTAATGCCCTTTTCAAAATAAACAATGCGTTAACTAATGGATTCGAGTAATTATTATAGATATGAATAGAACAATTCTTAGTTGGACAAAGGGAGTGTAAGCAGGACATATAGGGTTCATCAAGATGGCTCTCTGATATTTGTGCATCCATATTTATTTTTGTCAAGAGTCTAGTGTGTTATGGTTTAACAATAATATTACAGTGTGTGCATTATTGTATCAAGTTTCTTCAAGTACTGCAAAATAACATAGTCATTCCGAATAGAAATGGTTGTTCTTAAATGTATCCCCAATGCCATGCCCTACCAACTGACCATTAAGAGTGGCTCATTAGAAAATATTTGAGCAAGGAGCAACAACTTTATTGGAAAAACAGTCATTGGTTCTACAAATTTATATATATATTTTCTTAGACTAGAATCACATTTTAAGTGGGTGCTGTGTGACTGAAATTAAATTGGCTCATAATACAATCAGTGAACATAATGAAATAATTGTTAATGATTCATCTGTTTAACAATTATAGCACACAGTATTTGATTTGAGTGGCCGTTGTTGTTGTTTAGTGGACAAAGGGAGTGTAAGGAACGCTATGTGTCACGAGTTCAGTAAATTGTGTTATGACATTTCCTATTGTCACACAATCTGATGGTCTGATACAACCACGGAAAATTGAAAATGTATTTTTTTCCCAATATATCAACAAATCTAACTTTCAGAAGTCAACTAATCTAACTAGAAATCTGGGCCTTCCTGGGGAGGTACTTTAAACAGCATGAGGGTGTGTAACCTCGTTCTCTACTCACCCTCCAAGTATGGTAGAAGTTATTGAAACTTCAGAACTCTGAACTAGTGTATCACACACACTCATATTTTACTTCTAGTGACGTCCAAAATCTTTCTCCAGCATCTGCTCCTCTCACTGTGTGTAAGGGGGAAAATCCATCACCCTCCCCCAGGGTTTGCATAAGCCTCTCAGAGTGGTGGGGTGGGGCTGTTGGGCTATTTGTTGCCACGTCCTGGGATTTGCCCTGTCTTCTCATATTTGATATGTGAATTTGATACGTTTTCACCATCATTGTAAAGCCCTAGTTATTTTGTAACTGAAAAACAAAGTCATTTCTGAAGATGATTAGTTATTTAATGTGATTAGTGATTCATTTATGTCTGTCCCTCGTTTTAAGGTCAACCCTGTTACGTGAACTGAACTCTTGTTTTAATATTGTGAAATTCATTATTTATTTATTTATTTTTTTTTCAAAAGAAACATTGAACATCTAATAGTCAAATCACAGTGTAAAAGCAGGTGAGCTGGTTCTACTGTTTTTAGACATGTTCTGGTGTTTTGGGGTGAAAAACTGTCGGGCTCGAGCATAATACGTCAACCCTGTTACCCATAGATAGACAGGCTAGGCATGTTTTAACAATTCATATTTTTTGGTTAAGCTTATATTTCATTGCCACTCCCTGTTGCACACAACAAGTTTTCCACAACAGGATTCATGGATGATTTAAGATGAAATTGTCAACCTTGTTACTTTATTTAGCATGCAATAGGCACTAACTATAGTATTTAAAAAAAAAAAAAACTCTTGAGATGGGGAAACATGTTTTTTTATGAAGTTGAACATATGCTCATTATGACAAAGTTTCTTTAGACCAAGTTACTCTTCTCAAAAGGTACTGAATTGGTGGAATGACCCAAAGACGTACAGGTATACGCCAGCTAACCTGCACCTCCCAAAACCCTTTCCATCTGTTCTGTCCACTGCTGCATTTCCCTTTTCAATCCAAAACATCCCCTGTTGTGTGGATCTTTTTTTAAAACTTGAATAAAAAACACACACTTGACTGGCGTACACTGGGGATCCTCTTCTCTCAACTGGAACACATTATGTTCAGTGTGATTAACAGCTTGCTCAGAGGCCCTATGGTGAACATTGATGTTTGATCTTTCATTTGTGGTCTCACACATGGGGCGCTCTTTGTATGTGTTGCTTTAGCCCATAGGCACAGTGTGCTCTGTGTGCAGGCCAGTCAGGGGGCACTGGGCCAAATGGACAGAGAGAGACAGAGCTCTCATCTCTACAGCTGGGCTGACCCTCTCATACAGTCACATACGAGGAGTGTGTGACCGGAGCCAGCACAGCTGTTTAGACACAGGGCCCAAGAGGATGGGAGACAGGGAGCGGAATGACGGGAGGGGGAACCTGCTCAACAGGCAATCGGGCAAAGCTGTTCTGCGTGCTGCAGTTGTTGTCAGATTCATCCACAATTTGAGTTTCGAACATTTCCTTCCATGCAAGTTCACGTCAAGGCTTGAATTTTATTTTATTTATTTTTTATTTCACCTTTATTTAAACAGGCTAGTTGAGAACAAGTTCTCATTTACAACTGCAACCTGGCCAAGATAAAGCACAGAGGTTCGACACATACAACAACACAGAGTTGCACATGGAATAAACAAACATACAGTCAATAATACAGTAGAAAAAAATAAAAGTCTATATACAGCGAGTGCAAATGAGGTTAGATAAGGGAGGTAAGGCAATAAATAGGCCAAGGTAACAAAGTAATTACAATATAGCAATTAAACACTGTAATGATAGATGTGCAGAAGATGAATGTGCATGTAGAGATACTGGGGTGCAAAGGAGCAAGATAAATAAATAAATACAGTATGGGGATGAGGTAGTTGGATGGGCTGTTTACAGATGGGCTATGTACAGGTGCATAAAGCTAGCTTCAGTGATTTTTGCAGTTTGTTCCAGTCATTGGCAGCAGAGAACTGGAAGGAAAGGTGGACGAAGGAGAAATTGGCTTTGGGGGTGACCAGTGAGATATACCTGCTGGAGCGCGTGCTACGGGTGGGTACTGCTATGGTGACCAGTGAGCTGAGATAAGAATGCAAAATAACTTTTGGTAACTAGTAGTCACCATTAAATACACTTTGCTCAGGTATGCTACCATATCTGTGCTTGACCAATTCTACTCTCTTGATATTCTGTTAAAAGTTACCCCAAAAGCCAAGGAAAAGATAATGACTGCAGGTATAACTGATGAATGAATTCTTACACCAGAACTCCCCCTGTTAAGTGTGTTCCTTATTATCGATCAAACTGAGTGAAAGTCACCTTGATGTAATTTTGGCAATCAATCATTTCCAAACCACTCTTAGTCGTGGTTGGCAGTGCCATTAGCATGTTTGGGGAAGGAAAGTGTACAGGGTCTATAGTGATTAACACGATGAAGTACCTTGTTTACCTACCCTACCCTCTATTGTCTATAGTTTCAGTTTTATTCGCTCATTTCCCATGGATGGTTAATCCCTGATAATATTCTCATGGATTGGTTTCTCAATCTTTCTCTCTCTCTCGTGCATCATCAGAGAGAGTGAGACACGCTCAGACTCTCTGTCAGTCACTCAGTTAGTACAGGAGATAAAAAAAAAACTGAAAGGTGGTGCCCGAAAAAGTTAGAGACAAAAAAAAGGGGCGCTTGAGGCCGACGCTGCTAAATGTGTGAAATTAACAATTTATTTACTAAAAGTTCTGGTTCTGCTGGTCCGAGTGCTGGTGTCTGTGTCTGTGAGAAATGACAGATCAACTGCTGCCACCACTGCAGCAGAGGACAGTGATGCTGCAGTCGAGGTATGAAGAAAACAGAGAAAGACACACTGCACTGACACAGATCATGTAGCCCAGTAAGCCTACTGCTGCCAGTTATGCCTAATATTTTGGCTGTATGTTGTATGAAATAGTAGGTTAATTAACACTTAGGCATAATTATGGAAAGGGGGATTCGGGGGAACAGATATGACAGGCACTAACTTGCAATAGCCTAAAAAGTAGTTAGATTGCTTTTATAAAACATACGTAAGCCAATAGCCATCTATTAGACATTAAATACAGTGCTACTGCTTTTTGTTAAAAACAAGTCAATGAAAGACTGAATGAATGCAGAATAATTGCTAAATAATCCTCTGTTAAAGGTCAATTCGTGGACTGTCTGTGTATTTTAATTGTTTTATCAATGTTTATTTGCTTCTGAATCTCAGTCCCTTCAGCCAGCAAGTGGCTCTTAGTTCTTGTGCTGTAGTAACAGTGACTCTGGTGTCGGATTACATTACATAGCCACCGCCACTCGAGGCTGACCGGCCTCGCCTATTTCCCAAAAAGGCCCATCAATTCTTGGCCAGAAAGATACGCATACGAGGCACTGTCAGATAAAGCACAAAGCTGGAAATCTTTCCACATCCACATAAACTAGTCGTTCTATGACGAAGAAGAAGAAGGTTTTAAATTGCATTCAATAGAAGAAAACAGAGAGAGAGGGAGAGAGAGAGAGAGACTGACAGTTCCTTAGTGTAGCCATTGGCTGGATTATACGGCCAAAACATTAAGGAACTCTCTCTCTCCTTCTCTCTCTCTCTGTTTTCTTCTATTGAACTATATTTAGCCTAATATTTAAACACTTAACTAAGTGGGCTAGGGAAACACATGACCGGCACTAATTTGAAATGTGTACTTAAGCTTTTATAAGGTATTATATGAGCCAATGGTCATCTATAAGGCATTTATCTGCTGATTCTCCTCTTTGTCTAACATATGTGTTTATTCAATAACTAGGATAGTTAACACTTTTTTATAAGGATCCATAATAAACCCTTTTTGAGGCATTTATAAATGGTGTGTTCATTAATCATTACTCACACATTAATAAACCATGTACTAATCATAAGTCAAGTATTTTTGCAGTCCCTAATCTAAAGTGAGTGTTATTTATACTTAATAAATTCTTTATAAACGTGTGACCAGTGCAATTTAGGAAGATTTGTGTCACGCCTTGATCTGTTTCACCTGTCCTTGTGCTTGTCTCCACCCCCCTCCAGGTGTCACCCATCTTACCCATTATCCCCTGGGTACTTATACCTGTGTTTTGTGTCTGTCTGTGCCAGTTCGTTTTGTTCGTTTAAACCTACCAGTGTTTTACCTTGCTCTTGTCTTTGCTTTAGTCCCTGTTTTCTAGTTTCCCGGTATTGACCTTTTCTGCCTGCCCTGACGCTGAGCCTGCCTGTCGTCCTGTACCTTTGCCTCTACTCTGGATTACCGACCTCTGCCCGACCTGACCCTGAGCCTGCCTGCCGTCCTGTACCTTTGCCTCTACTCTGGATTACCGACCTCTGCCCGACCTGACCCTGAGCCTGCCTGCCGTCCTGTACCTTTGCCTCTACTCTGGATTACCGACCTCTGCCCGACCTGACCCTGAGCCTGCCTGCCGTCCTGTACCTTTGCCTCTAATCTGGATTACCGACCTCTGCCTGACCTGACCCTGAGCCCGCCTGCTGTTCCGCTGCCTTACACCCTCTCTGGATCATTGACCTCTGCCTGCCTTGACCTGTCGTTTGCCTGCCCCGGTTTAAATAATACACTTTTGTTTCTTCAACACTGTCTGCACCTGGGTCTTACCTTCAAACGTGATAATATGCAGATCCTTAAAAACGTGGGCTAATAAAGAATACTTCTAAAGAACCGGAAGGCCCGCACACTGTTTCTACAGGATGGCCAATACAGTCGGATACACAGGATCTGTAGTACACAGAGTGACTATGACAAACAAGTGCACTGTCTGGATGAGCTCTTCAGACATCAAGGTTACCCAGTGGAATGGCTGCATGATGCACAGGACAGTTACAAAAATATGACCCAGGATGAGAGCCTCAGCACTCCTCACTTGGCAAACAGTTTGACTGTATCATTAAAAAACACTGGCACATCTTGAGCACTGACCCACAACTGGAAAGTACTTTTAAAGAACACCCTGGGTAGTCTTCAGATACGCCAGTAACATCGGCAAATGGTGGCGAGGTCTGATATTCCACCAATGCCACATAGCACCTTCCTAGACAATGTGCCGGACTGTAATTACAGATTACAGACGAACAAATGCACAATGTTCAATCACCCCATCACGGGCATGGCCATTAAGATTAAGAGTAGCATTACATGTTCTACAAAAAATATGGTAAATGTAGGAAAAAATTAAACAAGCTCTGTAAACAAGGATGGCAGAACACAGGAGTAATATCAGGACACTTGACCAGAGAAACCCTGTGGCTGCGCAATTCATGAAGGCTCGTCACAAAATTAGCTCTCTTCGATACATTGGTATTGAACATGTTCAGGCTCCTAGGAGGGGGGAGATACTGATAACCTCTTACTGAGAAGAGAATTGTATTGGATTCACTGTTTCTCCACCATGTCCCCTAAAAGGTCTGAACCAAGAGCTTGATTTTAGACCATTTCTTACATGGATAGGTTACGTTGATTTGTCTTGCCATCCAGGTCTCCACTTGGTCATTTTGTTTTGAAATAGGTCACTAATTATATTTATGGCCACCACGCGCGCAGTGGTCATATGGGAAGCTATTCCAACAGTTTCCAATGTAATCTTTTTTTTTTTTTTTTTTTTTTTTACTGTTGCCTAGGTTTTAACTTGGACTGACTTGTATATAATTTAACTTATACTGTATGTATATAATCCTTTATGACTATATCTGCCTGTGTGATTAATTAAAGTTAATTGAATTGTTTCCACACCCACCATGCTTATGTGCGTAATGGTCATGTGAGGGGAACAGTGTAATTTCTCGCAAAAAGATGGGCATGCCATTGGCAGACATTCCTGCAGTACCTGGTAAAATAATAAGCACACAACACAGGATGTTTAAGGAAATATATATATACATGTGTGAATTTAATAGCTCACTAACATTTACAAATGTGGGAGTAATGATTAATCATGGTGAGCAAATGGTTTGTAAATGCCTTATAAAGGGTTTATTATGGACCCTTAAAATACAATTTTACCTACCCTAGGAGGTTTCTGGGCACAGCACATGCAGTGTGGTTCCCTGGTCTTCTGGTTCCAGTGATCCTGTGCACGTGCGATGATGTGGGCTGATATGGCAAAACATACAGGGCTGAATCTCTGTCCCACTCCGCCCCTGTGTGTGTGTGTTTTAAGCCTTCTCTGCTCAAACCAGTTTTTCCATAATAGGGAAATCTACCATGGAAAACGTGTCAAGATTGAAAATCTAAGAAGCTCAGAGATTGCCTAAGCTTTCTTCACTAAATCCTGTAGCTAACAATAACCAAAGTTCAGGAAGCGGACATCACTTATTCGACATCGGAAATCTTTTCTTAAAATCCCACACCTAATTCATGTATCTTGGAATTCATTGTCTGTACCACTTTAGTTGCTCAAAAGTATGTCTGTACCACATTTGTGGCTCAAAAAGTATCTCCACATATAAGCAAAAATATATTATGTCCCTCACTAATTCTGAATATGCACCATTCGTCTCTACATCAGTACAGTACAGCAGGGTTTTCCAAACTCTGTCCTGCCCCCCCCCCCCCCCCCCCTCCCCTTTGCCCTAGCACTACAAAGCTGATTCACATAGACAACTCATCATCAACCTTTGCTTATTTGAATTCATCTGTGTAGTGCTAGGGAAGAAAACAAAATGTGCAACCAGGGGGGCCCCAGGACAGAGTTTGGGATACCCTGCAGTACAGTACTGTACAGTGCCTGTACAATATCAATCTGGATGTAATGTTTTGTGGTCATGGTCATTGACTCCTCCATACACTGGAGCATTGTCTGTCTTCCTGCCAGCCTTCACTGCGACAACATAAGGAAAAAAACAACTTGCTGAACAGCTGGTCTGGGATCAGGGTGCAACACACTTGGCCTTCGGTCTCAGTTGGGCTGCAATGGGAGTGAAACCTATGGTTTCCTGACGTAGTTTGTGTGTGGTGGAGAGACATATGGCTGTGCCTGGCGTTATGTAACCCCAGCCCAAACCATCTGCCTGGAGGCCCAGGTGTGCAGAGCTTGCCAGACTCCATCTCAGTCCAACCACTTGAGCTCTGTCAGTCGTGGCTTTTTAATCTACCCACCATTCTTTGCCTTGTTCCACTTACCCAACATAAACATGTACAAATAAGCTGTATTAGTGTTACCTGCAGGCGCCCACACCTATTGGCTCAATTCTGGAAGGAACAGAGAAGCTGTTAAATATATATATGTGTGTGTGTGTGTGTGTGTGTGTGTGTGTGTGTGTGTGTGTGTGTGTGTGTGTGTGTGTGTGTGTGTGTGTGTGTGTGTGTGTGTGTGTGTGTGTGTGTGTGTGTGTGTGCGTGCGTGCGTGCGTGCGTGCGTGCGTGCGTGCGTGCGTGCGCGAGTGAGTGAGTGAGTGAGTGAGTAAGAGAGAGAGAGAGAGCTGGGGCTTGTGGTGCCCACAGTTTGTTGACAGGAGGGCCCAGTGCTCAATGTAAGCTGGGAGTTATTGGAAAATAAATCATAAATCATCTCACCTCAGTGACAGGGAGTGTCCCTCAGAGTGCAAATCTCCTGTGTGTCCGTCGACCTGCCTGTGTTCCTCCGATTGCTTCCCATCGTAATGCACATGCTAATATCACTCTAACAGGCACTCATGCAGCACACCAATGGAATCCCCATGGCCTGAATAACATATTGACCTATCTTACTGTGAGACACAAGCCCTCTCCATTATAAGGCACCTTGACTTACAAGGAAGGCACTTCGTACTCAGGGATGCTTTAGCAGAATGCCTCTCACTTCAGGACATCGGAATCAGAATGTATCGAAGGACACAAAACATGCTGGGTGGCATTACAACTTAAGCCATGACAGGTTATAGTGAATACAGAGGCATAATTCTGAAATACCCATGAACAATTTCCCTTTACAGAGAACATGGAGACATTCTGGTGATAGAGGCTTTTGTAAATATTGAGAGGAGGGGTGTTCCGGTAACATGGTCTGCACATTCATCTGTGGAGAGAAGAGTACAAAGATGAGCACCCATGAGGATTCAGGGAGAGAGGATCTGTGTTTGATCACCCATCAGGTGTCAGCCATGTTCCGTCTGTTAATAAAAACACAGGAGAGGCTGCCGCTCGCTCTTGTTTGTGCCGAGCACATTTCTTCAAAGAGCCTCCACGGCTCTGTAGCTCCTCATTTAAATGGGAAAGTTTCTTTTAGCTGGTAGCGTTGGTGGAGCTCCTGTTGACACAGGACATTTCCCCATGAAAACACATTGCCATTGTTTTCCTCTCCTCTCCTCTGTGTTAGCGAAGGTGATTAATGACCACATCTGAGATCCAAAGGGTATCAAAGGATGTGTGACACTCTACAAATCTATCCTAATTACTACACATTGTTACATAGTAATGACAGAGCCAACTGTAGATGGGGAAATATTAAACGCATCACATGCATGTTAGGAAAACCTGAATCTACATATTGACAACAACAAAAAAATGAAGAACTCAATATTTTCTCCTTATCTCAGCAATGGTGCACAATTATTCCTGAATTTGGCGAGTAGCTTTTCACATACAATTTGTTTGGCAAGCATGTTATTTTTTGAACATTTTTTATTGTAACATCATTAAGATACTGTATGCTCTCTTTGCAATATTCCTTGAGTTGAGGTTGCTGCCAGGCTTTTGTAAGTATATAGTAAGAAAGTACTGTCTTACCCCATGAAAACAGACAACTTTAAGTTTTGAAATAAAGTAATAAAAAAATAAAGAATGAAATGCATACTATGAAATGGTAAATGTTAGCACCTACTGCATCGTACTCCATATCACTTCACCTCATATGAAAAATAGTTTGCTATTTTGGAACCCCCTGGCAGCCATAGTGGATCACCACAGACCCAGAGCTCATTTATCTTTTGTCAGAGATGAAGCCAAACTAACGCCATCTCCTGAAGCCGCTAAAGAATGAGGAGGGACGTAGGGAGGGTAAAAATAAACCTGGAGCTCAGGTAACTACACAGAGAAGTCACTCCACAAGTAATGGGTGGCTTCTTTAAAGTGGAATTCTGTTTGGAACGGTCTCTCTCTCTCTCTCTCTCTCTCTCTCTCTCTGCTAGGGAATTATGCTGTTCAGTCTCCCAAAAACTTAATTTAGGCTCTTTTGCCAGTCTTCATTTAAAGGGAAAGAGAGCCTCATTTAAAAGAGTGGAATAATTAGTGTTTGACAAGCTGAAACATGTTGGATAATTATTCAAGACTTCGGTAAGCACCTCTCTGTAAGCACTCTGCTAGTGAACCAGTGAACAAGCCTTTACCAGACCACATTAGACTTCTGGAGTGAGGATGCACATCCGAGGCACATCCTGTGCAATATTGATGAACATGTATTGCAATTATGTGGATACTGGACCACATTTCTTTAAAACAGTAAGATACTAATGTAAATATGTTTGATAGTATACAGCACTATCATTTCAACGAATTTAGTTTGAAAACAGATGATTAGGGGTTTGAGAGAGACCTAAGGGTAAATACATACAGTATGGTACCTTTGAAATGACAGTCAGTGTCACTGCACCATGGATCACTCTGCTACCCCTACTGTACATCACCATCATGAATCCACAACCCATGTGACTGCCCATCCCTTCGAGCTCTGCAGCTCACAACAGGATTGAACAGGCCTGTAGTGTGATGAGCACTAGCATAAGAATAACACATCTCTCTGACAAGGCAATGATGGCTCAGACTCAGAATGAGCGGTCTGTGGATCCTAACTCTAAGCCACGTCTTGGTGATGCCCAGGTATGTCTGGAAGTCTCTGTGAGGCTGAGGCTGATCATGGTGTGGCGTGAGCACTGTTACAGAAGACCAACCCTGCTGTGGCTGACAATGGCACCTTCTCTCCCTATCTGTCCTCTCTCTACCGCCACACTCCAGGGGAGCTCCAGTTCCAGCCCAGAGTCAGAGGCAGGTCCTGGGAAAGGGGATAAACACCCTTCCCACATGCACACACAGCCAGTGTGACTACACACCATGACTAAAGAAAGGCCCCACTGTGATTGCTTCGCCATGCCTGATATGGCCTGATGATGGCTCATGCCTGGCCCGGAGATGAGACCCTGATGAAATGTCAGGAGTCAAACAGCAGCAAATGAGAAATCAACAGACAAGCGCTGCATATGGGGGAACATTAGACGTCTTGGTCTTTGGTTGTCTCTTCACAGGTGGTAATAGGGTAGTTGTGGTTGTGTTTGTCTTCTCTCTCAATCCTGCATTATGAGTAAAACCAACACAACACTGGATACTCATCCAAAGTGGTTCTGAATTTCAGCTAGTTTAGAAAGCATGGAGTTGTCACATTTATTCAACAAACCACCAACAACAGTTAAATAGATATATTCACTTATTGGGGATTATTGAGTAATGTAGCTTTTCATTAAATAGTGAGCTATATGAAATCTTCTTTGAAGCCAACCAAAATTCTTCCCGGTTAGGAACAGATTTCATCACTTTTGCAGTGCACATATCACCTTGACTTCGATCCTGACTTGTCTTTTTAATCAACTTCCCAGAAAGTCATCTTCATTGGTAAGTGCCCTGGCCAGCCAGGCAACACTCAGAGACATATGCTAAGTTTATCTTCAGCAAATAGATCAGCAGTGATTTAATATGTTTCCCCTGTAATGGTTTCCTTTCCCATTGCACTGGGCCCGTTTTGAGTTACTTGCTGCTGGGCATGGCTTCTTAATAGAATCTGAATTCCAATTTGACTCTTCAGATTAGCAGCCTTAATTTGAATGCAGGTGGTGTGCTGCCTGGGAATGTCGATGGCAGTTCACTTGTGCAGGCTCCTTTGCATTGCCTTTTTACTCAGTAATACAGAGCACAGAATTCCTAGTGAAGTTTTAGGAGAAATGCTATTCCCTGTGGGTCATGTAAAACAGCCCACCCCACTGGGCACAGACATCAATTCAACATCTATTCCACGTTGGTTCAACGTCATTTCATTGAAAAGACCTGGAAACAATGTTGATTCAACGAGTGTGTGCCCAGTAGGTCTGATCTGGCCACAATCCAATTGTTTGTGTATTTAGTAATCTATTTATTCTGTTTTACTAATGACTTGATTTTAAGTAGAGGCACCAACTATTTTCTCATAACAACAAGCGTGAGCTGTGATAGTGTCACCATCCCTCTTTTGGGGTAACATAGTTGGTCCATTGTTCCAGTCACCTTGCTACTCAAACTATTTCTCCTGAAAGATGAATGGGATGTTGACTTGATGAAATTATAAATGATTATTAAGAAGTGCACACTTCTTATTGTCAAATCAATCTGGAGTATATACTGTTTTTTTTGTTGTTGAATTTTTACCCCTTTTTCTCCCCAATTTCATGGTATCCAATTGTTGTAGTAGCTACTATCTTGTCTCATCGCTACAACTCCCGTACGGGTTCGGGAGAGACGAAGGTTGAAAGTCATGCGTCCTCCGATACACAACCCAACCAGCCCCACTGCTTCTTAATACAGCACGCATCCAACCCGGAAGCCAGCCGCACCAATGTGTCGGAGGCTACACCGTGCACCTGGCAACCTTGGTTAGCGCGCACTGCGTCCGGCCCGCCACAGGAGTCGCTGGTGCGCGATGAGACAAGGACATCCCTACCGACCAAGCCCTCCCTAACCCGGACGACGCTAGGCCAATTGTGCGTCGCCCCACGGACCTCCCGGTCGCGGCCGGTTACGACAGAGCCTGGGCTCGAACCCAGGGACTCTGATGGCACAGCTGGCAGCGCCCTTAACCACTGCGCCACCCGGGAGGCCCCTGGAGTATATACTGTTAACAGGCGGCTGGTGGCACCTTAATTGCGGAGGACAGGCTCATAGTAACGGTTGGAATGCAATTAATGGAACGGTATCAAACACGTGGTTTCCATGCGGTTGATGCCATTCCATTTACTCCATTCCAGCCATTATTATGAGTCGTCCTCCCCGCACCAGCCTCCTGTGATACTGTATCATAGTTAACAATGTATTTTCCATGAATTTATTAAAAACAAAAATCCTACACTTGCAGTAGCCAGAATATCAATAATACAACATGAGCTTTCAGGCAACAGGCACAGAAAGAGGGCTCTAATTGAGTTCTTAATTAGCAGAGCTTGTGGGGAGGCAAAGTGGGTTATCAGGCCATGAACAAGTACGTGACCGGTGGGTCCTTGAAAAGGCCTTTGAACAATAAATCTCAAATACTTGATATTACAGGTTCAGAAAATGGTGGGTAGCTCGGTGGGAGGTCAGATTTTAATTAATGTGCAAGTAAAATACCTAACAATTACAGAAATATGAGAAATATTCTAAATCAGTGGAGAGGCGGAACAGAGATGCTGCAACTTCAGTCAGGGTAGACAGGGGTATACTGCATGATGTATGCATTCATTACCACTACCTTTACCACATTCAAAGTCCCATAAAATACCTATTAAAATATCATGTTTGAGATAAAACAATATACCTTATTCCTTTTGGACATGTAGCCAAGAATAATGTGAGAACACATTTTTTTACAATACAAGTAATAACAGAAGGGAGGATTCTATTCTGAGAAGGGAACAGAGTCTGTTTTTGTAGGTTTGCAGTATCGTTTGCCCATCACAGTATAAAGGTATTGTAAAAGACATTGAGAGATGAAAAGATGAAGATGGAGAGATAGACGTGATATGCTCACTTGTTCATAGATCTAAGAAAGATATGTGATATGCTCACTTGTTCATAGATCTGAGATAGATAGGTAATGTGCTAACTTGTTCGTGTCATAAACGATCAGTGATAATAGTTGTATCACTCACCGACGGCAGCCAACGCAGTCATACAATAATGTAGTGAGTTAATGTATCATACACATAACTTGCACTGGGCCATGTGCAGTAAATTAACTGGATGTCAAAGATTTCTGTGTACGCAAAGTGTATTTTAACTAATTGATTTCAGAAAGCAAACACCCTTACATCAACATGATGGCCACCAGTACTACTCAGGTCGGTCACTGTTTGTTTAACAGAATGGAAACACATTTTTCTTAGCAGTTAGAAAACTCATTGCTTGTCCACAGGGTCTGTCTAGCTTTCTCAAGCTTGTAAAAACCTTGCCTAATGGCCTTTGTTATGTGAGGCCACAGTCAAGGTTCAACCTCTGCAGAGGAATAGTCTCCAGACAGTTGTAAATTCCAATAAAAGGTTCACGCCAAAGTGAGCGTGAGTGAGTTATTTTGTTAAAGAGGGAGGTGGGCCTTGCTCCAGTGGGCCCTCTTTCCATTACAACAGCTCCCCAGTGCCTAATGGCCTAGCCCCTCTCTGCTGGGTAAATGTTTACCCTGCCATAAGAAATCAAGAGACTCACCACAAACATGAATACAGAGGCCAGCATCGGCATGGGCAGGGAGATAATGAGGTACTATTACCCCGGTCTCCCTGCCTCGGACCCAGCCAACTCTCATTATAACTGAGGTGATGGGGAGGAGAGCCTAATCCGGTCAGTCAGGAGGATTTGCTCTCTTCCAGAGAGAGGTTGCCTACATACTAAAAAGGAGGGGAGGGAATCAACAGTGAAAATATTTGAACAGTCTATTCAAACACCTTGTGGATGGAGGGGAGGCAGGCGGCCAGAGAGCAGTTGTTGAGAATGGGAGATGAGGAGATGGCTAAGACACTCAGGCAGTTTCACTGGGATTTTGTCATGGGCTGCCAAAGTGCCTTTGATTTACTGAGGCAGCTATTGATAATTAATTGTATCATCTGTTTCCTCTCCCATTCAAGCCAAGAAAAGTGAACCCAAACTCCTCTTCAGAGGCCTGGGTACAATTCACACCATCATAGAGGGTGATTGGACTTGGGCTGGCTGGATGAGCATGTCAACAGATGGCAGTTATAACTACAACACTTTCAATTTCAATCCTAGGGAGAAAACCCACTCTCTTGAGCCCAGAACTTTGGCAAGGTATGGAGGCAACAATTAATATTCTTTTCATAAATATACTTCTATGGTTCTGACTGATCTGAACATACAGTATATAAACTTGAGGTTGAGATACATCCTCAAGCAGAATATTCCATATAATAGCTGACATAACAAGCATTCCTTTTGATTTCACCTGTCATTAATTCAGCCTGTCAAATATGGTTTATCACTGCTTCCTCTATCGCCCACGGTTATGGGTGTTCATGAGTTGAACAGTTTCTGTCTCACTGCTTTTTCACACAAACATAGCTAGCTCCCTGACGCGTCCAGAGAGTGGGCGATGTCTACAGCAGACTACATGGCCGTATATGGGAACATACTTTTTATCTCAATAATTCATAATCTTGGAGGGATGTTGAATAATTGAACTGAACTTGGAGGCCTTTCAGCTCAGTGGAGCTTTGCATGTGGCTGACGGATCTGTGGGATTCCATGCACATTACAGGGGGAGAGGGGAAACATAGTGATAAGCAGCATTTCTGTTTTCACTTCTCACGTATTGATCAATTATTCAGACAGAGCCTCTGATTGTGACCTGGGTTCTGAGAAGACAGAGCCCAAAGTCTTCCCAGCCAGAGACTTGTCCATGGCAAGCATCGCTCATCTCATTCTATGCCATTTCATGCTCCATCCAGCATGCTCTTATATCATACAAAACAGACTTGAACCTTTGCAAAATACACCCTTTTGTGTTCAGTTGCCGTGGATATTGGTTCAAATGTTGCTGTAACTGTCTTTCATCTTGAAAATTTGACGAATTGGTGGAGCAGCTTGGTGACATCATGACTGTCCACAAGAATCAAAATAGGTCAGATCAGATTTGCAATGAATAACTTCAATTAGACCCCCTTCACCTGTAGAGTGGGAAGGAAAGAACTAGTTTTGTACGTTTGTCAACTGACGAAGAAATGATCAGTCTATAATTTTAATGGTAGGTTTATATGAACAGTGAGAGACAGAATAACAACAAAAAAATCCAGAAAAACCCATGTCAAAAATGTTATAAATTGATTTGCATTTTAATGGGGGAAATGAGTATTCGACCCCTATGCAAAACACGACTTAGTACTTGGCAATCACAGAGGTCAGATGTTTCTTGTAGTTAGCCACCAGGTTTGCACACATCTCAGGAGTGATTTTGTCCCACTCCTCTTTGCAGATCTTCTCCAAGTCATTAAGGTTTCGAGGCTGACGTTTGGCAACTTTAACCTTCAGCTCCCTCCATTGATTTTCTATGGGATTAAGGTCTGGAGACTGGCTAAGCCACTCCAGGACCTTAATGTGCTTCTTCTTGAGCCACTCCTTTGTTGCCTTGGCTGTGTGTTTTGGGTCATTGTCATGCTGGAATACCCATCCACGACCCATTTTCAATGCCCTGGCTGAGGGAAGGAGGTTCTCACCCAAGATTTGACGGTACATTGTCCCGTCCATCATCCCTTTGATGCGGTGAAGTTGTCCTGTCCCCTAAGCAGAAAAACACCCCCAAAGCATAATGTTTCCACGTCCATGTTTGGCGGTGGGGATGGTTGTCTTGTGGTCATAGGCAGCATTCCTCCTCCTCCAAACATGGCGAGTTGAGTTGATGCCAAAGAGCTCCATTTCGGTCTCATCTGACCACAACACTTTCAGCCAGTTGTCCTCTGAATCATTCAGATGTTTATTGGAAAACCTCAGACGGGCAATAAGTCAAATACTTATTTCCCTCATTAAAATGCAAATCAATTTATAACATTTTTGACATGCGTTTTTCAGGATTTTTTTGTTATTATCAGTGGGCAAACGTACACAATCAGCAGGGGATCAAATAATTTTCCCCCTCACTGTATAAAGGATGCAACTGCACGTTTAAAATGGTTAGAACTTTGAATCTCAACATGAGGTGTAGAAGATAAATTCACCTCCCCGACAATCACTAGTATCGCTGCTATCACTGGTATCTGTCCTAAGTAAAGTATCTTCAATACCGAATGGAAGGAAAATCAACTCTGTATTTCTGTTCAGGACTTGTCACTACTTCCGCCGAAGTCGGTCCCTCTCCTTGTTCGGGCGATGTTCGGTGGTCGACGTCACCAATCTTCTAGCCATCACTGATCCATTTTTAATTTTCCATTGGTTTTGTCTTGTCTTCCTTCACACCTGGTTCCAATCCCATCAATTACATGTTGTGTATTTAACCCTCTGTTTCCCATCATGTCCTTGTCGGAGATTGTTTGTTTCTATGTTCGTGTATTATGTATTGGTGCGTGACGGGTTCTTGTACCCACTTTTATTTATTTTGTAATTTTGGTTTTGGAGTTTTGTTAAGTCTATTAAACGACTCCATTTATACCAAGTTCGATTCTCCTGTGCCTGACTTCCCTGCCACCTACACACACGCTATTACAGGACTACATGACAAGTCACAGGATACGAGACAACTACGAAGAAGGACAACAGTAGAAGACTTATTGGAACCATTTCGGACAATCAGAGCCTTACAAGCGTGCCGCGAAAAGGCCCAACCCCCTTTCCAAGGCTGCCCTTTTCACAGAGGGAACGTAAACACATTCATCATTTCTTACTCATAGCAAGCTACGGTTTGTGTACAAAGTATATGTTTACTGTAGGTGTGAGTAGTTTCTGAATGTACCAGTGTCTCTGTCCCTCTTTCCATCTCTTCTTTAACAAGCATCAATGTTGTTGTCATTCCGCAGAGTGTGTATGTTTATCCTGTGTTCCTATATAAATAGCTGGTAAAGAAATAATTAAACCAATTTGTGTAGTACTGAATCATAAGTAAGGCTTGGGTTTTTGCAGATGCAAGGAGGTTACACCTGTTCAGAATGACGATATGATACAAGGTTATGATTAATAAGTTGACTGTTTATAGATGTGATAGGTAGACCTTTTAGAGTTTAATTCGGGAGATGGTAAATCTTTAAAGAACTGTTCTCGTGGTGTCCCAGATCCTGATGAGTTAGTTGTTAATTGATTAATTTGATGGAGCAGCATGGGCACTCCAAGGCAGCTCTCTTGTTCTTCTCCCCTTTTCCCCCCTCTCATCTGGGGGGAGGAGGACTGGGGGAGTGGGTGGTGTCTTTTCTCTCTCTCTGAGAGCTGGGGGCTCTCCCAGTCAGGGCAGGGTTTTGTCACATGGACCTACTCTTGAGTGCGGGGCTCTTTTAATCAAAGGCATAATTTCAGAGGAAAGCCTAGTGTAGCCACTCTGATCCCTGGCTGCGAGTGGCTAATTAAAACAAAGGAAAGAGCTGAGTTTCCACAGAGGCCTTTTAAGGATCTGCAGCATGTACTCTGTGTCTGAAAAGCAAATAGCTACCCCAAGATTCACAAGATCAACACACTTGCTAAGATAGTTTAAAAAACGTGAGTAAATTCTTACCTCAGAAAATCACACATGCATCCATTAAAGTGCATAGGCTACTGCACACAGGCCTACGTCATTAGTTAGAAATCCATGAGGACATTAAAAGATGATTTCGTAGACATTGGCTTCACACACCACACGTGTATGAGGCAGTGGACTTAAACAAGAGAAGGAAGTTTTCAGGTCTGTACAAGGTTATAGAATGATGCTCAAAGATAATATGTTATTGAAGTACATTAGCTCTGAGTTCTGAGGATGTACAGAACGTTCACCTCTCTTTGAAAGGATGGCATGAGCCATGGGACTAAAGCAAAGATCGTTTGTTATTAAGAATTATAAACTGTGAGCCCTGAATGCTGATTGTCTGATAGCCGTGGTATATCAGACCGTAAACCATGGGTATGACAAAACGTTTATTTTTACTGCTCTAATTACATTGGTAACAAGTTTATAATAGCAAGAAGAAGAAGACGCCTATGATATATGGCCAATATATGGCCAATATTAGCCATGGTATATTGGCTACATACCACACCTCCCCTGGCCTTATTGCTTAATCAACCCATGGGATTTAGTCGACTATTGTTCTAAGCTCAAATGAAGCCAGCCTAGCGATTGAGGTCAATCAACATCCCTTTAAACTCCTGAATCAGAATAACCTGATACACACCATATAGGGGTCATGCTGAGCTTTGTCTGATATGATTTATGATATAGTAGTTCACCTGTAGAGGACAATACATGTCATACAACATTGCTTTGTTAGAAAAACAGTTTGATACCGTGTGATAGATGGATTTGAAGTAGTCCAGGCTTCCAGACACAAGGAGAGAATGTTTTAGACAGAGGTTTTTAATCTTAGTTTTATGCTCCTCACGTCTCCAGAGTTCCTTGTTTTCCCGTATTGACTAAAATCGGCCCACCTTTCTGCTGTAAAACGAACTTAGTGGGATTATTCAATGAAGAAAAACATGCCCATGTTTTTGTTCCACTGGTTGCCTTGTTCACTGGTGCAAGTACAGTATGTTACAAGTGGGTGACAATATCAGGTCACAATATTGGTCAGTAAAATCACTCTGACTTCTGAACCTATAAGTATATTTTACATTTGTATATTTGTCATTTAACAGATGCTCTTATCCAGAGCGATTTATAGTTAGTGCATTAATCTTAAAATAGCTAGGTGGGAGAACCACATTCCACAGGCATAGAAAGTACATTTTCCCTCAATAACACAGCTGTCAATAGAGTTAGAGCTAGAAGGGGGGGGGGGGGGGGGGGGGGGTCAACTGCAAGTGCTGGTTAAGTGTTTATTTTTGAGTGAGGGGGATTATTTAAGATACTGTTTGAAGAGGTAGGGTTTCAGATGTTTTCGGGAAAGATGGGCAGGGACTCTGCTGTCCTAGCTTCAGGGGGAAGCTGGTTCCCTTCAGGGGGTGCCAGGACAGAGAAGAGCATGGACTGGGCAGAGTGGGAGCTGGCCTCCCGTAGGGGTGGGAGGACCAAGAGACATGAGGAAGCAGGACGGAGTGCTCGGGTTGGGGTGTTGGGTTTGAGCATAGCCTGAATGTGGGGAGGGGTAGTTCCTTTTGCTGTTCCATAGGTAAGCACCAAGTGAGAGTGTCCAGTCATTTGTCAAGGTGTCAAATCAAAATAAAATCTAAAATATTTGTCACATGCGCCACATGCAAGAGGTGTAGACTTTACCGTGACATTTTACTTAAGAGCCCTTTCCCAACAATGCAGAGTTCAAAAGAACAACATTTTGTAAATAGAATAGCAATAGTAGTAACACAATAAAAATAACAATAATGAGGCTAGATAATATGTACATGTAGGTAGTGTAATATGTAATATGTACATGTAGGTAGTGGAAAAAATGACTAAGCAATCAGGATAGATAATTAACTGTCACGCCCTGACTTTAGTTATCTTTGTTTTCTTTATTATTTGGTTAGGTCAGGGTGTGACAAGGGTGGTTTGTGTAGTTTTGGATTGTCTAGGGGTTTTTGTATGTTCATCGGGTTTTCTAGATTGGTTCTCAATCAGAGGCAGCTGTTTATCATTGTCTCTGATTGGGGACCATATTTAGGTAGCCTTATTCCTTGGATAGTTTGTGGGTTGTTATTCTATGTTTAGTTGCCTGTTCTGCACTAGCCAAATAGCTTCACGGTTCGTTTTGTATAGTTTTGTTCAGTGTTCTCTCTTTTATTAAATGAGTTATGTACGCTTACCACGTTGCGCCTTGGTCTCCTCATTATGATGGCCGCGACAGAACAACCCACCATAAAAGGACCAAGCAGCATGAAAAGGAGGAGCAGTGTTTGATGGAGCAGACACCATGGACATGGGAAGAAATACTGGACGGTAAAGGATCCTGGACGTGGGAGGAAATACTAGCAGGAGAGGATCGCCTACCATGGAGGCAGGTGGAGATAGCACGGGAGGAACGGTGACGATATGAGGGTACACGGCTAGCACAGAAGCCTGAGAGGCAGCCCCTATAAAACATTTTGGGGGGAACACGAGGAGATTGCTTGAGTCAGGTCGTGCTTACTGTGGGGAGCGTGTTACTGGTCAGGCACTGTGTTATGTGGTAGAGCGCACAGTGTCTCCAGTGCGCTATTCTAGTCCAGCTCGTCGCATTGGCCGGGCTAGAATGGGCATCCAGCCAGGAAGGACGCTCAGCGCTCCTGGTCTCCAGTGTACCTCCTTGGACCAGGATATCCTGCGCGGGCATTGCGTACTGTGTCTCCGATGAGACGTACTGGGCTGTGTAGACCTGTGCCAGCGAAAATAAAAAATAAACATCCAGCCAGGACGCTCTACACTCCAGAACTCCAGTACGCCTCCACAGTCCAGTACGTCCTGTTTCTGCTCCCTGCACTCGCCCTGAGGTGCGTGTGCTCAGCCCAGTACCACCAGTTCCAGCCCAGTACCACCAGTTCCAGCCCAGTACCACCAGTACTCAGCCCAGTACCACCAGTTCCAGCATACAGGCCTCCAGGGTCCAGTATGCCCTGTTCCTGCTCCTCCAACTCGCCCGGAGGTGCATGTCCCCAGCCCGGTACCACAAGTTCCGACACCACGCACCAGGCCTACAGTGCGCCTCGGCAGTCCAGAGCGTCCGGCGACAGTACCCAGTCCACAGCGTCCGGCGACAGTTCACAGTCCAGGGGTCTCCAGCAACGGTCCGGGGTCTCCAGCGACGGTCCGGGGTCTCCAGCGACGGTCCCCAGTCCGGGGTCTCTAGCGATGGTCCCCAGTCCAGAACATCCAGCGACGATCCACGCAGCGAGGGTCCGCAGCCCGGGGCATAGGGCGAGGATCCGCAGTCCAGAGCCTCTGACGATGATCCACGGGTCAGTGATACAAAAGCGGACTCAGAGTAAAGAAGGGGGGCGGCGTCCAGAAACACAGCCGCCACCAAGGTTAGATGCCCATCTAGACCCTCCCATATAGGTGTAGGTTTGGGGGGGGGGGGGTGCTGTCACCCCGACCTTAGTTATCTTTGTTTTCTTTATTATTTGGTTAGGTCAGGGTGTGACAAGGGTTGTTTTTGTATTGTCTTGGGTTTTTTGTATGTTTATGGGGTTTTGCCTCGTCTAGGTGTTTATATGTCTATAGTTGCCTAGATTGGTTCTCAATCAGAGGCAGCTGTTTATCGTTGTCTCTGATTGGGGACCATATTTAGGTAGCCATATTCCTTGGATAGTTTGTGGGTTGTTCTATGTTTAGTTGCCTGTTCTGCACTAGGCATATAGCGTCACGGTTCATTTTGTTCAGTGGTCTATCTTTTATTAAATGAGTTATGTACGCTTACCACCCTGCGCATTGGTCTCATTATGACGGCTGTGACATTAACAGAGTAGCAGCAGCGTATGTGAAGCGTGTGTGTGTGTAAGTATGCAAATAGTCTGGGTAGCCATTTTATTAACTGTTCATCAGTCTTATGGCTTGGGGTAGAAGCTGTTCAGGAGCTTTTGGGTTCCAGAATTGGCGCTCTGGTACTGCTTGACATGAACAGTTTATGGCTTGGGTGGCTGGGGTCTTTCAAAATTTTCCGGGCCTTCTTCTGACACCACCTGGTATAGAGGTTCTGAATGGCAGGGAGCGCGGACCCAGTGATGTACTGGGCCGTCCGCACCAACATCTGTAGCACCTTGTGGTTGGATGCCAAGCAGCTGCCATACCAAGCGGTGATGCAGCCAGTCACAATGTTTTCAATTGTGTACCACAGTATGAGTCATAATACCCATACAACATAGCAGTAAAACCCAGAAACGGTTCCAAAATTTTTTCCACCATACGTTTTTTCGTAGGAGAAACCTACTTCATATAGGGTCAGTTTTGTGTAGGCTTAACCTGGAGTGACATTTTGATAACCATGCATATCTCTCTTGGACAACGTAACTTTTATCAATATATTCATCTATAATTACTCCCCCAAAATGAAATGCTAATTAACCGCTAATGTGGCTATCATACAGAACTACACATCCTGTCGCAAGCTTTGATATAATCACTCAAGGAGAAGGGTGGGAAAAACCTCCACATTTATCCATGCAAACTCTCATCGACAACTAGCAAGTAACCTAGAGTTATTAATTAAGCTAGCCCAAGGCTAGTACTTTGTCTACTAGCCCAGTCTGAAATGTGCCAAACTAGCCTGATACAGCAGTGAAATGGCTAGCAGAAAATGTGCCAAACTAGCCTGACACAGCAGTGAAATGTTGCCTTAACAAACATCACATGACACAGATTTAGGACCTGAGTGTTACTCGGGCTAGTAGAAATTGTGGCCTGCTGGCCAGTGCCCAAAATCCTTATGTTCCAGCCCTGGATATCAGTCCCTTTCAGATGATCCCCCCCCATCACTGTTGGTCCTCCTCAGTGACCTCACGGCTGAGGGTTTTAACTTTCCTTTTGAGAATTAGAATGACAAGTACAATCTTATAGCTCATGGCAATACTTTACCTGTTCGGGAAAATATACCCTAGACTGTCCTGAACATCTAGTTGAGCATTCCGGATAATGACCTGCATCCCAGCACAAATGTCCCATCCACATATACTGAACACAAATATACACACAACATGTAAAGTGTTGGTCCCATGGTTGATAAGCTGAAATAAATGATCGCAGAAATGTTCCATAAGTACAAAAAGCTTATTTATCACCAGATGAATGTATATGAGATTGTTCAATTAGCCACCCTTTGCCTTGATGACAGCTTTGCACACTCTTGGCATTCTCTCTTTATGTTGTGTTGTCTCTCTTGTCGTGATGTGTGTTTTGTCCTATATTTTAATTTAATATATTTGCATTTTTAATTCTAGCCCCCATCCCCGCAGGAGGCATTTTGAGTTTTGTTAAACACCTTTTTGCTTACCATATGAATCCACATGTGTTATTTCATAGTTTTGAGGTCTTCACTATCATTTTACAATATAGAAAATAGCAAAAATAAAGAAAAACCCTTGAATGAATAGGTGTTCTAAACCTTTTGACCGGTAGCACAGATGTTACCATTTTAGTAATCAACTTAGCTAACTAGTAAAAGTTTAAAAAACATGTATTTCAAATCAAATCAAACTTTTTTGTCACATGCGCTGAGTACAGTAAGTAGCCTTTACTGTGAAATGCTTACATACAAGCCCTTAGCAAACAGTGCAGTTCAAGAAGAGTTAAGAAAATATTTACCAAGTAGACTAAAATAAAAAGTAATATTATAAAGTAACACAATAAGAATAACAATAACGAGGCTATATACAGGGGGCACTGGTACCGAGTCAGTGTGCGGGGGTACAGGTTAGTTGAGGTAATTTGTACATGATGGTTGTTGTGAAGTGACTATGCATAGATAATAAACAACGAGTAGCAGCAGTGTACAAAAGGTGGCAATTTTATTAATTGTTCAGCAGTCTTATGGCTTGGGGGTAGAAGCTGATGAGGAGCCTTTTGGTCCTAGACTTGGCGCTCCGGTACCGCTTGCAGTGGGGTAGCAGAAAAAACAGTCTATAACTGGAGTCTCTGACAATGTCATGGGCTTTCCTCTGACACCACCTATTATAAGGGTCTTGGATGGCAGGAAGCTTGGCCCCAGTGATGTACTGGGCCGTTCGCACTACCCTCTGTAGCACTACCCGTAGCAGTTTCCATAGCAGGAGGTGATGGAACCTGTCAGGATGCTTTCGATGGTGCAGCTGTAGAACCTTTTGAGAATCTGGGGACCCATGCCAAATATTTTCAGTCTCCTGAGGGGGGAAATGTTTTGTTGTGCCCTCTTTAAGACAATCATGGTATGTTTGGACCATGATAGTTTGGTGGTGACGTGGACACCAAGGGACTTGAAACTCCCGACCCACTCCACTACAGCCACGTCGATGTTAATGGGGGCCTGTTCGGCCCACCTTTTCCTGTAGTCTACGATCAGCTCCTTTGTCTTGATCACATTAAGAGAGCGGTTGTTGTCCTGGCACCACACTGCCAGTTCTCTGACCTCCTCCCTATAGGCCGTCTCATCGTTGTCGGTGATCAGACCTACCACTGTTGTGTTGTCCAGCAAACTTAATGATGGTGTTGGAGTCGTGTTTGGCAATGCAGTCATGGGTGAACAGGGAATACAGGAGGGGACTAAGTACACACCCCTGAGGGGCCCCAGTGTTGAGGATCAGCGTGGCAGATGTGTTGTTGCCTACTCTTACCACCTGGGGGCAACCCGTCAGGAAGTCCAGGATCCAGTTGTAGAGGGAGGTGTTTAGTCCCAGAGTTTTTAGCTTAGTGATGAGCTTTGTGGGCACTATGGTGTTGAACGCTGAGCTGTAGTCAATGAACAGCATTCTCACATAGATGTTCTAGGTGAGAAAGGGTAGTGTAGAGTGCGATTGAGATTGCGTCATCTGTGGATCTGTTGGGGCAGTATGTGAATTGGAGTGGGTCTAGGGTGTCCGGGAGGATGCTGTTGATGTGAGCTATGACCAGCCTTTCAAAGCACTTCATGGCTACCGAAGTGAGTGCCACGGGGTGGTAATAATTTAGGCAGGTTACCTTCGCTACCTTGGGCACAGGGACTATGGTCGTCTGCTTGAAACATGTAGGTATTACAAACTTGGTCAAGGAGAAGTTGAAAATATCAGTGAAGACATTTAACAGTTGGTCCGCACATGCTTTGAGTACACTTCGTGGTCATCCGTCTGGCCCAACGGCTTTGTGAACGTTGACCTGTTTAACCTTCTCGCTAGCGGCCCACCACAACAACATCCGGTAAAATTGCAGAGCGCGAAATTCAAATTACAGAAATAGAAATATTTAACATTCATGAAAATACAAGTGTCATACATCAAAATAAAGCTGAACTTCTTGTTAATCCATCCACTTTGTCAGATTTCAAAAAGGCTTTAACGTGAAAGCACACCATGTGATTATCTGAGGACAGTGCCCCGCATACAGAAGCATGATATTTTTTTTTCAACCAGGCAGGTGCGCCACGAAAGTCAGAAATAGCGATATAATAAAAGCCTTACCTTTGAAGATCTTCTTCTGTTGGCACTCCAAAAGGTCCCTGCTACATCACAAATGGTCCTTTTGTTCGATAAAGTCCTTCTTTATAACCCCAAAAACTCAGTTTAGCTGGTGCGCTTCATTCAATAATCCAACGGTTTCCCTCCTTCAAAATGCATACAAAATTAATCACAAACGTTACCAATAAACTTCTCCAAACAAGTCAAACAACATTTATAATCAAACCTCAGGTACCCTAATACTTAAATAAATGATACAATTTAAGACGGAGAATCGTTATTGTCTTTACCGGAGATAAACAACAAAGAACGCGCTGTCATCCACGCACATGAAAACACTACAGCCAAAATGGGAGCCACTTAGAAAAACTCATTTTTCCAAAAGCAAACCGGAAACTCTTTCTAAAGACTGTTGACATCTAGGGGAAGCCCTAGGAACTGCAATCTGGGAGGATTTTGCCTCATAATAAACATGACAGCCATTAGAAACAGTGGTAGGCTGAAATCTTTTTTTGTTGGATGGTTTGTCCTCGGGGTTCCGCCTGCCATATCAGTTCTGTTATACTCACATACATTATTTTAACATTTTTAGAAACTTTAGAGTGTTTTCTATCCAATACAATCAATGTTATGCATATTCTAGCTTCTGGGCCTGAGTAACAGGCAGTTTACTGTGGGCACACTTTTCATCCGGACCTAAAAATACTGCCCCCTAGCCCAAAGAGGTTAAAGGATTTGTTCACATCGGCTACCGAGAGCGTTATCACACCGTCATTTAGAAACGCTGGTGCTCTTGTGCATGCTTCGGTGTTCGGTGTTGCTTACCTCGAAGCGAGCATAAAAGGCATTTAGCTCATCTGGTAGGCTCGCGTCACTGGGCAGCTCGCGACTGGGTTTCCCTTTGTAGTCTGTAATAGTTTTCAAGCCCTGCCATATCCGACGAGTGTCAGAGCCGGTGTAGTAGGATTCAATCTTAATCCTGTATTGACACTTTTCTGGTTCATGGTTCATCTGAGGGCATAGTGAGATTTCTTATAAGCGTCTGGAAATCGGCAACTCTAACCTTTAGCTTGATGCGGATGTTGCCTGTACTCCATGGCTTCTGGTTGAGATATGTACGCACAGTCACTGTGGGGACGATGTCGTCGATGCACTTGTTGATGAAGCCGATGACTGAGGTGGTGTATTCCTCAATGCCAATAGATGAATCTCAGAACATATTCCAGTCTGTGCTAGCAAAACAGTCCTGTAGTGTAGCATCTGTGTCATCTGACCACTTCCGTATTGAGTGAGTCACTGGTGCTTCCTGCTTTAGTTTTAGCTTATAAGCAGGAATCAGGAGGATTTAAATATGGTCAGATTTTCCAAATGGAGGGCGGGGGACAGCTTCGTATGCATCTCTGTGTGTGGAGTAACGTTGGCCTAGTATTTTATTTCTCTGGTTGCACATGTGACATGCTGTTAAAAATTTGGTAAAAGTGATTTAAGTTTGTCTGCATTAAAGTCCCCGGTTACAAGGAGCGCCGCTTCTGGGTGAGCATTTTCGTCTTTGCTTATGGCCTTACAGAGTTGGTTGAGAGTAGTCTTAGTGCCAGCTTCGTTCTGTGGTGGTAAATAGACGACTACGAATAATATAGATGAGAACTCTTGGTAGATAGTGTGGTCTACAGCTTATCATAAGGTACTCTTTTTCAGGCGAGCAATACCTAGAGAATTCTTTAATATTAGACATCGGGCACCAGCTGTTATTGACAAATAGACACACACCCCCACCCCTCGTCTTACCAGAGGTAGCGTCTTTTTTCTGCCGGTGCATGGAATATCCCGCTAGCTCTATATTGTACTTATCGTCGTTCAGCCACATCTCTGTGAAACATGAGATGTTACAGTTTTTAATGTCCCGTTGGTAGGATAATCTTAATCTTAGGTCATCAATTTTATTTTCCAACTAATGTACGTTAGCAAGAAGATCGGATGTCAGTGGGAGTTTACTCACTTGCCTACGGATTCTCAGAAGGCTGCCCGATCTGCGGCCCCTTTTCCAGCGTCTATTCTTCATGCAAAAGTCAGGGATCTGGGCCTGTTCTATTGAAAGCAGGATATCCTTCTCGTCGATCTCGTTAAAGGAAAAAGTTTATTCCAGTCCGCAGTGAGTAATCGCTGTTCTGATGTCCAGAATTTATTTTCGGTCATAAGAGACGGTAGCAGCAACATTATGTACACAATAAGTAAAAAAATAAGTTACACAAACCCCAAAAAACTAACAAAATAGCACACTTGTTTGGGAGAAACAGACATGTTTTTGGGCGCCATCTTGTCACAGCACTTGGGTTTGCAGCTGCCATTTTCTGGTGAAAAAGAAAAATGGCCCTGTATTTACCAGAAAAAGGTAGCTCATCCACCATGGCAGCAGACGAAGATCCAGACTGTTGATTGGGAAACAAAAACAAACAAGGAGGCATGAAGATTGAGTGTTGAGGGACCATTTATCACATTGTACACGGTGGGTTTGTGTTATGATAAACAATTAATTCTCTGTCCAGATAAAGGTGTTGATACGGCATTGAAAAAGCCACACCGCTGACCTAATGTATCTTTGTTTTCCAGTCCAAAGTCAGTGAATCCCTCAGGCCATCCAGTACATAGATATCCTGTGCCAGTGTGCTCCGATCGCAAGCATCCCATTGTAGCAACTACAGCATACCGAGTCTCTCAGTAACTCAGTAACTCATCAAATGTAATACAACAATGCATTTGTAGATACAGTATATCTGCACAGAATGTTTGTCATGTTTGTGTATGGTTCTGTCCGGTTAAAGATGGTGATACAGCATTGAAAAAGACCTACCACTGACCAAATATCTCTATGTTTTCCAGTCCAACAGGAGTGCTTCCTTCAGACCAACCAGTGTATGGACATCCTGTGCCAGTGTGATGCGAGCTTCCAGTTGTGGAGAATTCAGCACATCGAGCCTGTGGACAGACAGGTCAGTAACCCTTGAAATATGATACAAAAGTGTAAAACATTGAATATGTAGATGCATACATTTTTTGTATTTATGCCCACTTTACCCCATGTTTTAGACATGAGGCATGATATGCGGAACATCAGGCTCACCCCACGAGAAGCAGTGCAAGATCAATGCCACTCTCAGCCAGGAGATCTGCTGGAAGTGATGTACTCTCTCTCTCTCTCTTACTCTTGGGTTAAGACATAATTAAAAAAAAATAGAAATCTAAATTCCCACTGTGCCCATGATACAATACAATGTGAAATGTGTTGTACTACTAAATTAAGCTGCGAAGAGATGCACTCAGACCAGCCTTTGTGATTGAACTTACATGAACTATGTTACTTTAGTTGGCTGCTTTGATCAAAACTTGTAAGTAACATAACCTATTCTGGAAGCCTAGTGTGTGTGTATGAATTATGTGGTATATTTCTTTACCATTGGCTTCCCTAAAAACAGTTGCTGACAGGCAGATCAATACGAGTCTATCAGAGGTCATCACGCTGGATGGGGATGGTGATGGAGGCTTTGGTGGTCCACACAATGAAGAAGCAGGTGTCCCTTCCAGTAACGTGGAGCTGACAGATGTATAGAACACATTGTATTACTAAAATGCTCATACTTAACATAATAGCTACACTCACCAACACAGGATAAACTTTCTCCCTCATGCTGACCCTGACCGAACTGGTAAGTTGCCCTTCATTATAGCTGCACATGGCCAGACTTATAGTGGTCTTCTCCCCTTTTAATGTTCTTATGCTCATCGGTGAAAAATACCATAAGGTCTGAAATAGACACCAAAGTCAACATACTGTATAAACAATTATCTAGGCTAAG
Source organism: Oncorhynchus mykiss (assembly GCF_013265735.2). NCBI lineage: Eukaryota > Metazoa > Chordata > Actinopteri > Salmoniformes > Salmonidae > Oncorhynchus > Oncorhynchus mykiss. The sequence continues at coordinate 31,028,751 of NC_048565.1, forward strand.
CAAAATACAATTATTTTTTGATCTACTGCTCTGCTAACTAGCTAGCTAAAGTGTAGTCGGTGGCTAGCTAAGACAGAGAATGGGTACGGAAGAAGTTCAACACTTTATTCAATTAATTTCAATACAGCACATGGATTCATCATTGATTAGGCACAGGTCTCTGATCAGGGTAGCTGATAGTGTTGGCTAGAGATGACATGCAGGAGCATCCTGCAGGAATTTGTAGTCTTGCCAAGGTCTTCTCTGTTGCTAATTAGCATTTCAATATTTTTGTAGAGGTGAATATATTGATAAAACTCACCTTGTTCGAGATAGAATGACACGCTTATCAAAATGTCACATTACTTAATTTGAAGTGTTTGTAAAATTCACTATGTGAAAAATAAATTGTGGAAAAACGATTGGAACCATTTCCATGTTTGAATATTCCACGATTAATAGGTATTATGACGCGTCCACTGTGGGAGACTATGGTGCAGTTGCATTTACTTTTTGAGGATCTGAGGGCCCATGCCAAATCTTCTCAGCCTGCTGAGGGGGAAGAGGCGTTGTCATGCCTTCTTCACGACTGTGTTGGCGTGTGTGGACCATGTTAAATCAAATCAAATCAAATTGTATTTGTCACATACACATGGTTAGCAGATGTTGATGCGAGTGTAGCGAAATGCTTGTGCTTCTAGTTCCGACAATGCAGTAATAACCAACAAGTAATCTAACTAACAATTCCAAAACTACTGTCTTATACACAGTGTAAGGGGATAAAGAATATGTACATAAGGATATATGAATGAGTGATGGTACAGAGCAGCATAGGCAGGATACAGTAGATGGTATCGAGTACAGTATATACAGTGCCTTGCAAAAGTATTCGGCCCCCTTGAACTTTGCGACCTTTTGCCACATTTCAGGCTTCAAACATAAAGATATAAAACTGTATTTTTTTGTGAAGAATCAACAACAAGTGGGACACAATCATGAAGTGGAACGACATTTATTGGATATTTCAAACTTTTTTAACAAATCAAAAACTGAAAAATTGGGCGTGCAAAATTATTCAGCCCCCTTAAGTTAATACTTTGTAGTGCCACCTTTTGCTGCGATTACAGCTGTAAGTCGCTTGGGGTATGTCTCTATCAGTTTTGCACATCGAGAGACTGAACATTTTTCCCATTCCTCCTTGCAAAACAGCTCGAGCTCAGTGAGGTTGGATGGAGAGCATTTGTGAACAGCAGTTTTCAGTTCTTTCCACAGATTCTCGATTGGATTCAGGTCTGGACTTTGACTTGGCCATTTTAACACCTGGATATGTTTATTTTTGAACCATTCCATTGTAGATTTTGCTTTATGTTTTGGATCATTGTCTTGTTGGAAGACAAATCTCCGTCCCAGTCTCAGGTCTTTTGCAGACTCCATCAGGTTTTCTTCCAGAATGGTCCTGTATTTGGCTCCATCCATCTTCCCATCAATTTTAACCATCTTCCCTGTCCCTGCTGAAGAAAAGCAGGCCCAAACCATGATGCTGCCACCACCATGTTTGACAGTGGGGATGGTGTGTTCAGGGTGATGAGCTGTGTTGCTTTTACGCCAAACATAACGTTTTGCATTGTTGCCAAAATTGAATTTTGGTTTCATCTGACCAGAGCACCTTCTTCCACATGTTTGGTGTGTCTCCCAGGTGGCTTGTGGCAAACTTTAAACAACACTTTTTATGGATATCTTTAAGAAATGGCTTTCTTCTTGCCACTCTTCCATAAAGGCCAGATTTGTGCAATATACGACTGATTGTTGTCCTATGGACAGAGTCTCCCACCTCAGCTGTAGATCTCTGCAGTTCATCCAGAGTGATCATGGGCCTCTTGGCTGCATCTCTGATCAGTCTTCTCCTTGCATGAGCTGAAAGTTTAGAGGGACGGCCAGGTCTTGGTAGATTTGCAGTGGTCTGATACTCCTTCCATTTCAATATTATCGCTTGCACAGTGCTCCTTGGGATGTTTAAAGCTTGGGAAATATTTTTGTATCCAAATCCGGCTTTAAACTTCTTCACAAAAGTATCTCGGACCTGCCTGGTGTGTTCCTTGTTCTTCATGATGGTCTCTGCGCTTTTAACGGACCTCTGAGACTATCACAGTGCAGGTGCATTTATACGGAGACTTGATTACACACAGGTGGATTGTATTTATCATCATTAGTCATTTAGGTCAACATTGGATCATTCAGAGATCCTCACTGAACTTCTGGAGAGAGTTTGCTGCACTGAAAGTAAAGGGGCTGAATCATTTTGCACGCCCAATTTTTCAGTTTTTGATTTGTTAAAAAAGTTTGAAATATCCAATAAATGTCGTTCCACTTCATGATTGTGTCCCACTTGTTGTTGATTCTTCACAAAAAATACAGTTTTATATCTTTATGTTTGAAGCCTGAAATGTGGCAAAAGGTCGCAAAGTTCAAGGGGGCCGAATACTTTCGCAAGGCACTGTACATGAGGTGAGTATGTAAACAAAGTGGCATAGTTAAAGTGGCTAGTGATACATGTATTACATAAGGATGCAGTCGATGATATAGAGTACAGTATATACGTATGCATATGAGATTAATAATGTAGGGTAAGTAACATTATATAAGGTAGCATTGTTTAAAGTGGCTAGTGATATATTTACATCATTTCCCATCAATTCCCATTATTAAAGTGCTGGAGTTGAGTCAGTGTCAGTGTCAGTGTGTTGGCAGCAGCCACTCAATGTTAGTGATGGCTGTTTAACAGTCTGATGGCCTTGAGATAGAAGCTGTTTTTCAGTCTCTCGGTCCCAGCTTTGATGCACCTGTACTGACCTCGCCTTCTGGATGATAGCGGGGTGAACAGGCAGTGGCTCGGGTGGTTGATGTCCTTGATGATCTTTATGGCCTTCCTGTAACATCGGGTGGTGTAGGTGTCCTGGAGGGCAGGTAGTTTGCCCCCGGTGATGCGTTGTGCAGACCTCACTACCCTCTGGAGAGCCTTACGGTTGTGGGCGGAGCAGTTGCCGTACCAGACGGTGATACAGCCCGCCAGGATGCTCTCGATTGTGCATCTGTAGAAGTTTGTGAGTGCTTTTGGTGACAAACCGAATTTCTTCAGCCTCCTGAGGTTGAAGAGGCGCTGCTGCGCCTTCTTCACGATGCTTTCTGTGTGAGTGGACCAATTCAGTTTGTCTGTGATGTGTATGCCGAGGAACTTAAAACTTGCTACCCTCTCCACTACTGTTCCATCGATGTGGATAGGGGGGTGTTCCCTCTGCTGTTTCCTGAAGTCCACAATCATCTCCTTAGTTTTGTTGACGTTGAGTGTGAGGTTATTTTCCTGACACCACACTCCGAGGGCCCTCACCTCCTCCCTGTAGGCCGTCTCGTCGCTGTTGGTAATCAAGCCTACCACTGTTGTGTCGTCCGCAAACTTGATGATTGAGTTGGAGGCGTGCGTG